>NC_143555.1:90382500-90752500 GCF_054136105.1 Typopeltis vanoorti | reverse complement strand
CACGTAGTGTAACATTAGGCAACTTTATAAAGATGGAGTAAGCGCTGATCACTTTCCTTAGAATTTTACCCTAATGCAAAGCACATTTCCTTGTGGAAATGTATGATGCTATGCATTAAGGTAGTGGTCACTACCCATAACGGTTTCGACCTTTATTGAGGTCTCGTCATTGGGAGCCAGACCTAAAAAAAATGCCAACCTTAATGCATAGCATTATACATCTCCACAAGGAAATGTGCTTTGCATTAGGGTAAAATTCTAAGGAAAGTGATCAGATCTTACTCCACCTTTACAACGAGTGGCCTAGTGTTGCACTACGTGCAGCCGCAAACTTGACTTACTTGGGAAAAAGGATTAAAAACCTAGCTTATAAAATTGCTTGGTATCTTTAACAGAATATATATACCCAAGGTAAAAAACTTTCTATATATATGTTAAAGATACCAAGCAATTTTATAAACTTGGTTTTAATCCTTTTTCCCAAGTAAGCAAACAGACAATTAAGTCAAGTTTGCGCCTGAAGTATTTTCAGGTTTGAGGCAACTCGTGGTGAAGGTGGGTAAGCTCTGATCACTTTCCCTTAGTATCTCCGCTAATGCAAAACACATCTTGCAGAGATGTATGACGCTATGCATTAAGGGAAGGGCCACTACCCAGACCAGTTTCGACCTTTAATGAGGTCCCGTCAGTGGGAGCCAGACCCAGAGATGCCAAGTCATGAATTAATGCAGAGCTTATAAATTTTGCCTATACAAGTTGCCTTGATCTTATTAAATAAAAATCTCAGGGTGAGAGAAAGATGTAGAAAGTTTTTTTTTTTTTTACCTTGGGAGTACTATACGTTAAAGATACCAATTAATTTTATACACTTGGTTTTAATCCTTTTCCCCGAGGGCCTCATCACAATGCGTATCTAGTAATTTGATGAGCAGCAGCGACACAATAGCTGAACAAACGAACAACACTAATTGCGCCCTCACGTTGCCCGTGTGCGCCCGGAGCATGCACGTAGAAACAAAACAGTGTAAGAACGTTTCTTTGACACATCTAATATTTGAAAAAACACGTGGGTATATAGTGATGTAAAAACACCAAATAAAATTGCCTACATCGAGATTATCGATTAGTGATAGAATTAAAATGTATAATACGCATTTGATTCAGATTATTTTATTTTTTCCCTCGTGAAAATCAAAACACAGGCGGGCCGTACAAAATCGCACCGCGAGCCGCATCCGGCCCGCGGGCAGTGCTTTGGACAGCCCTGCCATAAGGGAATAAATAACATTTTCGGCTATACTTTCGAACCAGACGCAAGCGAGCGTAAGGTAAAGCATGCCCAGTGGCAAAAGCGCTTTCAGCGCAACCTCAGTCGGTACGTGACTTCAACAGTTCCTCTGTTGATTTTGTGTTTTAGACATAGGTTAATTGTGTATTTATCGTTAAATATTTCGCGATGTTTTGTGCAACATGGCCCCTATACGCACAATCAAAAAACCTAGTGAAGAATCACAGAAAAAGAGGCGGGCAATTGATCTTGAAACGAAGTTGCAACATGAAGCTTTTAAGCCGTCAATATGATCACTCATGACTTCGGATGGTCTCCTTCTGCAGTGACTACCATTTTGAAAAATAAGTATAAAATCGTAGAGGCTGTGAAAGGACATAATTTAACTCATAGAAAGTGCTCCTGAAGAGTTGAGCAACGAAGAATTAATCGAACTGGAGGATCAACGTGATGCAAAAGTGGAAAAACGGAAGAGGAAAAAGAGAAACAAGAGGATGTAGTTAAACAATTGACAGTGAAACGTCTTGCAGAAATGTTCTCTGCAGTTAGCGATGTTCTCAAAATGTTTGAAGACATGGATCCCAATGATGCGTTTGCTTGTTATAAACAAATTTATGTTGAAAAGAAGAAGAGGAATAAGCAAAGCACATCGGACATTTTCATAAAAGAAACAAAGGTTATACCAGAAGATCACATCTTCATTATCTTCCCTATGTGAAGACATAGGGAAGATAATGAAGATGTGATCGTGGAAGAAGATTTGGGTGATTATTCTCCTTTTTTATAGTGGCAGTAACACACAGTACAGTTTTATAATAAGGTTTAAAAATTAAAATGACAGTATACTTATTACGATTAAGTCCCTAACCCCTATAACTCTGGATTTAATGTATCGACTTATGTCCTGCCGGATGGAACGGAACCCAGATGTAAGTCGAGGGATGACTGTATATATATTTAAGGGCGGTCTGAAAAGTTCTCGGCCTCGACATAGATGGCAAAACTATCGCCTAGATTTTTTTTTTCTAAGTTAGTACATCTGTTATAAGCATCCATGTGAAATCGCAAGTCATTCTATCAAGTAGTTTGTTTTATACAGCTGTCTGAAGCAAAAGTGTTCTCTGTATCCCTTGAAATGGATAAAATTGATTATCGTGCGGATATAAAATTCTTTGTAAAAGAAGATTTCACGCCAACAGAAATTCATTCGAAGTTGATAAAAGTTTATGGGCGCTCTTCGTCTTCGTTTCGACAATTAAGAAATAGGCTGTCGAGTTTAAACGTGGCCGTACCAGCCTTGAAGATGATCCACGTGAAGGACGTCCAAAAAATGTAACACCAGAAATCATTGATCAAGTGCACCATGTGGTATTGGATGACCGGCGAGTCAAAGTGAATTAAATTGCCGAGACATTTCAAAAGAACGTCTAGGATATATTTTGCATGAAGAATTGCAAATGAAAAAGCTTTGCACAAGATGGGTGCCGCGCTTGCTCACAGTAGATGAAAAACGCACTCGCATGAAAATCTCTGAACAGTGCTTGGAGCGTTTTAACAATAATAAAACTGATTTCGTGTGTCGATTTATTACTATGGATGAGACGTGGATTCACCATTACACACCAGAATCCAAACAGCAGTCAAAACAGTGGACAGAAGCCGATTGTTCAGCGCCAAAGAAGACAAAGTTGGTTCCATTTAGCAGGAAAGGTCATGGCATCGATGTTTTGGGATGCTAAAGGCATTTCGTTTATTATCTTAAAAAGGATAAATTATTAACCGGGGAAAATTATTCCTATCTTTTAACTGGATAGACGAAAAAATTCGTGAGAAAAGACTCGGTTTGCAGAAGAAAAAAAAAATCATCTTTCATCAGGACAATGCACCTGCCCACAAAGGTGTTTTGGCAGTGGGAAAATTAAGGGATCTGCACTATGATGGATGTTCCAACTATGAATTGTTGGAACATCCATCCATCCTATTCCCCAGATTTGGCTCCCTCTGACTTCTATGTCTTTTGAAGACTGTTATTTAGGACTACGAACCGAAAAATATTTTCAATTGATGAAATTGAGTTCTTTTATAACATTCTACCAAGTAAAACATTGTGTTTTAAAGGATAGAAGTGTCACAGTGGAAAACCCAGCAAGCAGAGTGTAACTGTTTTGCAAATGGTTAATGCTGATGGATCATAAAAACGACCTCACCTGGTAATTGGTAAATTTAAAAAGCCAAGGTGTTTTAAGGACGTGAGAAATCTGCCTACTAAGTATGATGCCAACAATACACAGCATGGATGACTAGCAGCATCTTCACATCCACCATGCATGCTCTGGATGCTAAAATGGGGACAAATCACCGCAAAATACTACTACTGCTAGACAAATGTCCTGCACACCCTGAAGATCTCCAGCTCAGAAACATTAGATTTAGTGTTCTTTCTCCTTAATTGTACAAGTGAACTTCAGCCATTAGATCTGGGCATCATCCATGCATTTAAATGGAAATATAGAAAAATGCTTATTGAAAAAGCTGTGTTTATGCGTGATAATGGTATGGACCCATTATCAATATTTGTTATGGGTCCATACAATGGTATGGACCCAAAACAAATGATCATGTCAATCCTTGATGCATGGCATCAAGGATTGATATAATCATTTGATGTGGCCAAAGCATGGTTGCATGTTACTCCTGAACCATATCCAACTGTTTCCAGAAGGCAGGAGTTACGTTTGTGGAAGAGGAGGAACAACTACAGGAGGAAGAAGAAGATATCTCAGAGCCCAACAACTGGTATGTGATGGATGGCTCTTCGTCATTTCAAGACTATGTTGATGCTGGTGTGATCACATCAGTGGTACCAAATGTAGAAGACATCCTTTCCAATCACCTTGGAAGAAGACTGTGATCAAGAACCTACCGTCCTCACTAGTAAAGAAGCAATGGAAGCTATCTCTATTTTGAGGGGGTATATTGCAAGTGCATCAGGAGACGATGGGGAACTTAATGCCTTATACACACTTGGAGAGGCAGGTAGAACTTATAAGAGTACAGAAAAAGCAAAAACAATCAACAATTAAAGATTTTTTAAATAGATAAATGCAAGTAATTGTAAATTCATTTATTTTCAGTTATTAAATTTTGTAATCTAGTATGTAGAGTCACATACTAGCAGTAAGTCATCTTTTAGCCTTTTTTTTTATGTTTTTTACATTTCCTTCTATTTATACTATTTTCCATATCAATCCTCTGGAAAGTGTAAAGAAGGTGTTTTACTATATATATATATATATTTTTTTTTTTTATTATTATTACTATGCAACTACTGCGCCTACAGTGTAGTATTTGTAGACACTACATTAAAATAGCTAGAATTAGGCTGGGTGGTTTTCTCTCAGTGTTTAAGATGAAACTCAAGCAACATGCCATGTCGTCCGCGTTATGTATTTTCTGTTTCTCAGCCTAAAAGATTTTATTTCAATACAGTGTCTTTTGTGACGTTGTAAATAACTGGGAAAAGGAAGTGGGTTATAAAATGTCAATAACACATTCCTTTGTCCATTACAACAAGTGTACCTGATTGAAAATAAGAAAAGTATCTCGCATGGCTGTCGAGTGCAAACAATAGCCTTTTTTATTTCTTTTTTTTTTTTATGATGTGGCTGGCTTAGTCTAAACAAGCAAATGTGGAAAACATGTACAGATACAGAAATCAAGGAACAGGAAATATGAATGTCAACCTGTGCATTATTTAAATAAACAAAGTACGTAAATAATGTACCTTTTGTTTTAGGATTTCCTCCGAATCCCCATGAAAATTGCAAACAGATCTTTGTTTTGATAAATTGTTATGCCGTATTCACTAATCCGTACCAGGGACATATTGTTTTCTGATAAATGCGATTTTACAAATTTTAGTCTTGTATATCTTAAAGGATTATGAAGTTAAGCCTATTAAAATCATTCTTGCTGGCTACTTACTGATTTTAAGCAGAAGCACTTTTAAAAATCAGGGTGGAGCGCAAAAAAAATGTCCGCACAATAATTAACTTCACGGTTCCATAATGGAATACAGCCATATCATGTACTCGTCTCAGTTTCCATAATATCTTTTTCCACATCCTCATACTCCATCTAATTACTCATTCTGATTGAATCTCAACTATCTATTTCCTAAGTATGTGATTATTCATTCTTTAGTAACGACATCATTTTCAATGGTGACTGCAATGTTCACAACTCCGTGGGGAGCTAGAATAGCAGGAGCTTTGAATTTTCATTATCCAGATTCCTTTCCTAATGATTTTGGTCATAATGCACTTGTTTCATGGTCTTAGCTGCCTCGGTGTTCTCCTTAAATAATTCGAAAGGCTATTGCTCACATAGCAAAATATTTACCTCGCCAAATACTAGAAAATCCTAGCCACTTACTAATAATACGATATATTGTTTTTAAGGGGTGCTTTTTTTTTTTCTTTCTTTCAACTAGATGACCGAAATAATTTTTCTTTGATGTATCCTTTCGTGGACTTCTTTCCCACAAAAAAATATTATTGAAAACGAGTTATTAATTCACATAAAAATGATTTCGAGAAATCAAAATGTAAAAAAAAAAAAAAAAAAAAAAAAAAAAAAACTTTTTCCCCCTTAACTTTATTAACTTAATGCATGGCATGATAGAATGCTGAACACATTCTATCATGATCGGAGAAAACCTTTTGTTAGAAAGCCGGCCTGGTTGGCCGAGTGGTTAACGTATCTGCTCTCCAGCCAAAAGGTTGCGGGTTCGAATCCCGCTGTGGACATGGATGCTTGTCATTGTTCGTGAAAATACTAGTCGACCGTTGATGGTGTTGGTGTAGATGATGAACGTAGTTGAGTGGTGGAAACAGAGAGTTGTGGAGTAGGTGTCCTCCCTCGATGAATCCTTGGACTCCCTGGAGGTGCTATGTAATAGCAATAATTAAGTTCAATTGCACTTCTTGGTCTTTTGCTAAAGCTAGTTTGGATTCTATTTGGATGGAAATGTCAGCCTGGATAAAGCCAGTCTGAATTCTAGATATGCTGAACACATATTCACATATTCTATCATGATCGGAGAAAAACCTTTTGTTAGAAAGCTACGTAACCATGCGTTACATTGATTCTTGATGGTCAGGTATGTTTACCGACCATACTCACAGCTTAAGAACGTCCCGTCCTATAGAAGTTGGGAGATGGAAAGAACAAACATTCTAATCATTGAGTTAGACGGTTCCAAGAATGATTTGGAGCGCATGCTGTGAGCTCCAACACACACACACACACACACTGTAATCATTGCGATTTCGTGACATGAATTTTATTTAGTCACGAAATCTGCATAGGGCTCAGCCTTATCCTGATGAATGAGATTTTTCGAATTACGCTTACGAAAGCCAGAGATACTTGAAAGACTCTGGGCGCTTAAATGCCTATTAGAACTACTGATGATGATGATGATGACCAGTTTTTAGAAATAGGAAACCATACTTATTTTGCATACATACGAATGAATTATTTTAGCAACTCGATCATGACGGTACTCAGGTGTATAATCAGTTTGCACTATCTTTCTTATCGATGAATATACATTTATTGTTATTGCCAATATTCCAAATTTTTGCTTTAATTGCATGTTAGTAACGCGGCTAGAATAAAACCTGTTTCTTTCTTAATACAAGGTGATCAAAATTAAAGTGTACCTGTTTAGGGCCTTGTGGAGCACCATTCAGTGATCCAAATGTTGCGAAGCTTTGCAGCAATACATTGTGAGTCATGCGGAAGCGATATCTGGGGAAAAAAAAAAGTACTTCCAAAATTCGCCAGTAGGGGCGTTGTAAACACTAAATGCAGCATATCAAGCAACTCAGCAGGTGCCAGGAAGGTTTAAAAAGATGGACAACATTTTTCCATTCATTCTGATTGTTAATCTTGTCCCAACGTGCCTTGCTCTTGAAGCTGTACTAAACAATTGCAATGCTGTTGCTGTTCCTCGAATTTCGTAGCTTGAAAATATGTTGACGAGGTCTACTATCTCCATGGGCTCTGCGGCGAATAATTAGTCATTTTAAAACAGGATCGTTGAAAGTTAGACCTGGCAGAGGTCGCAAACCAATCAATTCACAACAAGTGAATAAAGTTGTTGCTGCCATTGTGGAGCATGCTGTGAATAACAGCGTTTGTTCCTGCAGTGCACGTGTTTGTATCTCAAGACACATGGATGCGCCTTACAGAAGGTTTTGCATTTTTACTCATTCAAAATAACCCTCACACCGGAGTTGTGCCCGTAGGACTTTTAAAGACATTCGCTTTAACATTCCTTGCTCGAGTGGAGTTGGACACTGCATGGCCATGAATGATTTTGTGGGAAGATGAGGCTCACTTTCACCCGAACGGAACTGTGAATGCATACCCACAATTGCCGGGTATGGGCTAGGCAAAACTCGCTTGCAATCCAACAAATTCCTTTTGCATTCACCCAAAGTTACTGTCTAATGCGGGTTTACAGCTTCGTTTATCATTGGACCATATCATGTCTTCTTAGAGGACATTTGCCATTCGGGTCCTGTGACCTGCTCAGTTACTGAGGTATCGCGATATGATAAACTTGTTGTGCTAAAGCTACAGCAGCGCCTATACATGGATTCAGTCATTTTCATGCAGGATGGAGGTCCCTTCACAGATCGGTCTATACGGATAGACCGATCTGTGGGAACATTTTCGTGAAATGTTCTTCGAGAACATTTCACGGAAACCAGAGTGACCAGTCGTGCGTTTTCCATTGCACGGCCGCCTCGTTCACCTGATCTGACCCTCTGTGACTTTCTGGCTCTGGGGGTTTCTCAAAGACATTGGTTTATCGGAATCATCCTGATAACTTGCCAGCGCTGAAAAACAGCATAACGCATCATGTGTGCAACATCAGTCCCAACCAACTGCTTTCTGGGTGCAGAAAGCAGCTGGTCGGGACTGCCACAAAGGGCAGCACATTACAGTGCAGTGTAGCCCCCTGAATGCATAATAGAAGTAAATATTTATGTTTACTTCCATTATGCTGTAAATATTTATATTTACTTCCATACGTCTTATTACGTCATACGTCTTATTTGTTTGTACTTGTGTCACTTTTCTCCTTACACATACAGAAAAATTACTAAATTTATATTCCTACATCATATAGCGCCCCTGGTGGCTCATTTTGGAACTACCCCCCCTCTCTGATATCGCTTCCCCATGAAGCGCACACAATGCATTCCTGCAAATTTTCGCAGCATTTGGATTACTGGGTGGCTTTCCACAAGACCTTAAACAGAGATACTTTAATTTTGATCGCTCTGTATATCCATTGTAATAAATTCAAATGAATAAAGTTGAAATTAATAACAATATGGATTTGTTAATTAAAATTAATAAATTCATATTAATATATCCAAATGAATAAAATTGAAAAGAGGTATAAACTGACAAGATCATATCTGTGGCCTGTCAGTTTTTACGCAGAAAGTGGCCATGCAAGGGTTTATTTTTCCAGCGACCAAATCAATGATTTGGCTGTTCTTGCTTGTAATTGAATTTATTCCTATTGCTTTTAGAAGACCTTTTTGTGAAATGGACTGGAGCATTCCGTCAGTGCTGTTGTTGATGCAGTTTTTTAAATCAATTTCTTCTTTAACAGTTGGCCTCACTTGCCTCACTTTGTGGATATGATGCATAATCATTAATTTTCGAGTTTTGCAGTCTCATTTTGTCCAGGTCTTCATTTTTCCAATCTGTTATGCCAGCTGTGTGTCTGATGATGATATAGTCCAAGAGTTCATTGCTCAATCCATTAAGTTTTGTTCTCAGAATCTTCCTGCCTCTCCTGATGTATTCAGCTGCTGCTTCTTGTTTAACTGCTGAGTGGAGAATATCATTGACGTCTAATATTTGTAGTCAGGTATTTAGCGTTCGTTAGTTGAAATTACTTTTATGCATTTCTCCTGGTTAAAATGAAAATTGCTAGTGTCTTCCTCGTTTAATGGATATTATTGCACATTTATCGTCTTGGAAAATTCCGCGTTTAATGCTAATATTTTTCAAGTTATTCGTTGACTATCAAAATTGTTTTCCATAATCGCATACCAGAAGCCAGAAATGAACATATGTTTTTGCTAATTCCGAATATTTCTAGTGATTTTAGAATCCAAGAATGTGGTCGGGAGCGGAATGCTTTCTTGTAATCTGTCCATTCCATGTTTAATCAGTTTTTCGTCTTTTTTGAATTTCTGATATTTCAAAAAGGATCTAGTCTTCCCCCCCCCCTCTATTTTTTTTAAACTTTTCCTTTTGTTCGGTGGGATAAATTTGATTATCTGATAAACAATGTTCCCCTCTAAGTTGTGCGCGTGTGCGCTCACACCGGCCAAAAAAGGTGTGCACAGACAGCTAGTAACTGCTCACTGAAAATAAATTTTTACTTTCAGAATTTTTAATTTACAGTCAGTAATTTCTGAACGTACTATAAAAACGAATTATATCATAAATGATACTTGACGCTTATTTTATTTAATATTTTTATCCAGTGTCTCCACTGCAATATTACTCTAACCCATTCCTACTTACTTTTAGATTGCGTTTAAAAAGGCATATTTGTTTAGTGTTTACTGTTTAAACAGTACAAAGCCACCTACTCTATGTGAAGGATTATATTATAAATTTTTAAATGAATTAAAAATTTATGTCGCAATATTTTATTTATTTTTACTTTTAAATTAAAAGCACTAACTTCCTTAATTGATGAAAATCAGCTTTACTTTTTTTTTTTGTACAATTCGTCATTTTAAGATAATTGCTTTTAAATCTAAATAACCTGTGAAATAACAATCGCATTATGAACACAACAATTTTATTATTTACAAGTGACCCAAAGTCTATCAAGCAGTGAATTTCATTGACATCAATTAACAAGTTATTGCATTTAAAATTCTAAAAAGTTAAAGTAATAAATATCAAACTAAACGAACAACCAATTGACGGAGTAGAAAGTATTATCTGGAGCAAACAGTTATGTACCCACCAGGTGTGACCTCAAAAACACTGTATATAGTTCACACATGTCACAACCAAATTACTTGTACTCTAGGTGGGATGTAAAAACAAAAGACATGGTGACATAAGCATTCATTTCGTTCCTTACAAAGTATTAGGAAATAGAACGTGACGCGTCACTTCGCAGTATGTGAAAAAAAAAAAAAAATTCAAGCAGAAATTAGAGTGATAGCGGAATTTTACACAAGTAACAAGTAAGTACACAAGCATGAAATATTACATCTATTCGATGGACAGTTTGTTGACTTTGTTCTTGAAGTTCGTGTCAAACACTACACACTTTCTGGCATTATTTCTGAACAGCACAAAGATGCACTGTGTGGGTTGTAGAAAAAGGAATACAACAGGGGGGATAGGGGGGAAATCCAGGCATCGAAATCCGGTGGGAACTCCAAAACCACCACTTTTTACTATGGTAGCAGCTCTGATATAGTTGTCTTACTATACTCGTTTGTTGACTTGCATACTGGAACTGAAGCAGGATGTACCAGTAGTCTGCCAGAGTGTCAGGGAGAATGACAAAACACGTAATCAGACGAGTAGGACTACTCTTCTAATCCTATAGTACTGATCACGTGTTTTGTCAACAAATGAGGACTACTATGAAAGTTTCCAGATGATATAAAGTTTGTATTATCTGGAAAAAAAAAGTCTGCATACTGCGTATACAGATATGCATACCTATTTGATAGGATAGTACGTAGATGGGAGCAAAACGAGGGAAAAAAAGCTGTCCGAATAAAAAATACAGGGAAATGAATAAAAACCTTGTCTGTAAATGAAAATTTAGTCTGCAAAATTTCAAATAGTTATTAATATAAGGTTCAGTTTCTTTATTTATTAATAAGTATAATTAATAATAAGCATATCGATAAATATATTTCGTAATAATTAATGCTTATTAATATTTATTAATCTAGGTCAATGATTAGATTAGTTGTCATCGTCTTCTACGTTAAGAAAAAAAGACTCTCATCATGGTCCAGATCCTTTATTAACTAAGCATTAATAACATATTAATAACTATTATTATACACTAAGTGGCCAGTTTATTAGAAATATCCAACTAACTTCAGAATCTCTTCAGTACATCCAGGCATTGACTCCAAATTCAAATAACGCTCCACAGGTGTCTCAGCCGATATGATGAATTCCGCAGTTCTATTTGATTTACTGTCAGTGAGGTCCCAATCACGAAGATTTCGCTTCACCACTTCCTAAAGATCTCAGGTGGGATGAGATCTGGCGAATGGGGGGGGGGAGCATTCCATCAATTAAAAGTCACGATAGTGTTCTTGTGTTGTCATAGCCTCTTCTTCCATTCTGATGAAGTAACAGGAATCGGGATTAGTCACGACATTATTCTGAAGTCTGGTGTTGATGTCCTTTCGCCCACATTTGAAATACCTGCGTTTCAGTCCCATCTGGGAAGCGAAGAATCTTTATGATGGCTTTTCATCTAAATTGAGGTAGTCAATCTCATATGGAAAGCGTAGTTATTCCTCCTAGGAATAACTACGCTTATATAAACGGGTTCATATAAACATATGCTTATAACAGACATAATAGGTGGGCATCATAGTGTTAGTTTCTTTGGTCGTTATTTCAAACAAACCAACATAGAAGCCCTTGATTTGTTCACCTTAGCCGCATCTGCTTTTTTGTAAGACACGCGTGTATCCTCGGTTGTTATACTCCATTCTAGACAGTATTCCACGTATAATACTTGCATATATACTTTCTCATAGCTCTTGACTGTATAGCACAGTCATTTGACCACCTTGTAACGCCTGTTGGACTTTGAGATCGTTCTTCTATATTCTTCTCATTAATCAGCTGTTCCAACATCATTTCCCTTAACTTGCTTTCTGTTTATTACACCGTACTTGATTTATCGACGACACTGCTACAAGTGATTATCCCAGCTAGGCAGTGGTTTTCGAGATACTCTATATACTCTTGCACTAAGTGGCGTCTATCATTGCTCTCCCATTTCGAAGTCACCCAGATGAAATCCTTTCTTCTTTGATCACATACACTCAACTGCAGATACCATCTCCGGAAAGCAACGAACTCGTCTCTTTATAGCCGGTGTGCCTGCCATTTATTGTTAGTCTTGTGTTACGGGTGGATTCTTTTTAGCGTTGAGATGTCTAATGTTTTGACCATTGAAATACATTCAGTGGTCAAAACATTGAAATAATAATTAGGGACAGTAATTAACCAAGTGGTTAATAAAATGTGCTGTAGGTTTACTACTTTTGTTAGGTACTGATATTAAAATAAAATTACCAGCGTAAGCTCAAATCCTCAGCGCGTCTCCTTAGCGCATTCGCGATGTTTGCTCTTCATTTGTAAATATGCTTTAAAAGCCCGTCCAGGAATCATAGTTGGACTAGATGGATTTTAATGAAATTCTGTATTTAGGATTCTTACTAGCATTTTTCAAGTCATCACAGTTTGGGTTTCATTCAGACCATTTTCAATGACAAGTTCATAGGATTTGAGATCTTATGCACTGTAAACATAACTATTAAAAGGGACGTTTTGTATCAGCATGTTTGTATAATGATATCGCTCATTATCACAATATTGAACTTAGCGCCAGTTGTGGCTTTTCTTTTTTATTTATGTGAATATAGTTCAGGAAAGGTGGTAAACCTATAGTGGCTTAATACATGGGTAAATTAAGGATTGGATTATCTGGGAACTCTGCTCTACAAACCAAACAAGAAATCTTTTTTCAAACTACTTCAGACCTCCAATAAGCAGTGTGATGATCTGACACCCTATGATGAAATCCATGTACACGGTGGGATTTGATCCCATCCCACAGTCTGTTGGTTGAAAACAACTGGACATGCTGTTGGGCATCTTGTTAGGCGACTGGAAATGTTGTCCACTCTCCTAACAAGACTGGTGTATGGACTACTGCCATAAAATATTATTTTACCATCTAAAAATGGTCCGATTGAAATCAAAATTGAAATGATTGGACATGTTTGATTAAGAATCATTAAATTTCATCTAGCTAGAGGGGAATGTCATTTTGTATCATTTCGAAACCTTTTGCCAAAATTTGTTTAGAGCTGAGCTTAGGAGTAACATGCGTATCACAAGAAAAGACGAATATACACAGCTTTGTCAAAATTTTATGGCTATTATCCTAATACAGCCTGCAAACTATTGGTCGTAAGCCACCCGTCCCTTCACTTGCTCTCAGAAGTGCCGTGGCGTGGCATAGACTCTATGAAACCTTTTGAACACTACATGTTATATCACGTCGGCCGGATTACTTCTCATGGATCTGCGATTTTTCCTGGCGGAAGATTCAAACGCCGGATCTCTCTAGATTCATATAATCATAGAAAGTGATTACATTCTGATGATGTAATGAATGATTACGAGCATCAGGGCTTCAAGATATTCCCATGAAAATATATCCCCCCCTATACCAAGCTTCTTCTACCTCTTACTTGTTTCTGTTATATCACAACATTGGGACTAGTCCCCAGGTTTTTACCTGACCCTCCACCTATTGTCCACATGGAAAAGCAAAACATGAGATTCTTCCGAAAAAGCAACAGTGGTTAAATTCCATGTTCAGCCATTCTCAGTAATTCTTCTATGCGCTTGCACAAGGTGGCTACAACCTGTGTTTATCATGAACATCAGTGAGGCGTTGGCGCCCAACATTGGTTTGCTATTCTGTCTGGTGTCCTTCTACTCTTGGAACTTTTAACTACAACACTGCCTACAATATTAAGAGTTTTCTGGATGCTACCTTTTGAAAAGGTACCCATTTTCTGAAGTCTGTACGATCACATTCTTGTCCGTATTGATCAGCAATTTCGAATGAACAGTACATTGCACTCCTACAGTATCATGTATACTGCTTTCACTAGATACGACTGCAATATATATATATATATATATACATACAGTATATATATATATATATATATATATATATATATATATATATATATATATATATATATATATTGCAGAAGAACTAGGTAGTGACAACGATTGGATTTAAACTGATCTATGAGTTAGCTTTTAATCAACGGATAGCAGAACGTGATTGTAATATCTGAACCTTAATGATCCGCCAGTAAGTAGGACACACTCTCTTCCTTGTCCGTCCTCAGAATTATTCTTTGGAAGAACAGACCAACCAGTTTATCTACATCAAAACTGGTATTAAAAGTATTTTTGGAAAGGTGTGGAATAGCATCTTATTCCTCTTTATACTGCGATTATCGAGAATAATTATCTCAAGCAAAGCTTTCTTATTTCATTTGTATGTTGAATTAATCTTTATGATATCGCGTCTACGAAGAAACAATACAAAAGTTAAACTCGAAACTATTTAAGAGAGTAGTCTTAAATTATTATTATTCGTGACACCTCCAAGGAGTCCGACAGCTCATCGCGGGAGGACACCCCTTGTACAACTCTCCGTCTCCACCAAACCTCTACTACCAATCATCCACACCAGCGCCAACCACTGCCCGTCACCACCACAGGTAGTATTTTTTGTCTGTAAATTGCGTATGTTCTGAAGGGCCGATTTTTCTGTATGCGGTAGGGAAAACCCTGCTACCTCCGTATGAAATAGGCTAACTCACCTTCGATTGAAAAAGTCCATATAAAGATTCCTCCCGTCATGACGAGACTCGAACTTAGGCCTTTTCTGATTGAAGGGCGCAACGTACCGTCGTTCTTCCAATTGCACTACGGAGGCACTTAAATTACTGCGATGAAATTGATTTAATGACCATTTAAAAAATGGAATTAAATCTCTTCTCCCCCAGAAATTAGTTAAGCTTATGCGTGATGCTTAGTTGCAAAGATTTTTAAATTACTGAAGCTGTATAGCGTTGTAACAGATCCAAAGAAAATATTGAACAAATGGCATACTTGAGAAGGTCATCGCATCTTAGGAAAGTTTTCATTAACAGACCGAATGTTTTCATAAAATTTCATAGAAGATAACTCTAACTCAATTCTTCGAAATCAATCAATTAAAAATATGGCAAAATTTGTAGTAAAGCTTGTGAAATAAGGAACCATAACCGTTAATTGTTGTTTGTTATCCGCAAAACAGATTATATGGCTCTCAATTAAAGAATTAAGGGCATACGTTAGCACCCTGAACTAGCATGGCCTTTGCTCAAAACTATGCCAAATGCATGGAGGCAGGGAACTTAAATGTTACCCCTTGGATATATGCAACTTTTAAGGTCACGTGGCCGAATATGCGACAGTCACCGGGATCGCGTCCTTTAAGTGTGATCTACCGCACATGCCACAAGTGGAGTGTAAAGAGAGAATGCTAGTGACACTAATTACCCTAATCTAACAGGAAATGACCTTTATACTTTTATCAAACGCTTGGAACAATACGGTTCATACTTTTCCAGTATCATATACTATCAGAACGATGTGGGTAAGCATAACAGCTTCTCAGCCACCCAGAACATATAAATGACGTCACAGTCAACTGATATCAACTATTGTTCCTTTGTATGTTATACAGCTGGCCCTAAACTTCAATGCAGTGTTGAAAAAATTAATTACTAGAATTCAACTAGCTACGCCGATTAAAATAATAACCGTTTGAAAGAGCATTAGAGGCTTCATTACGAATCAGTTCCAAAGGAGGGACGGGCAAATGAGTTATATCGTTAATGGATAATTTTCACATTAATCTAATAAACGTAACTTGATATTTATACTTTTACCAAGTTCAGAAATGTTTCATTTACGTATTCAGGAAATTTATCCCTGTTTTCTGTTTTTATGTCTCACGAAAAATCAGATTCTTATATTTTATTCAACAAAAGAAGTAACAATTAATTACGCAATCAGCAGGGATTAGGAAATTGATAAAAAAAAAAATGTATTCAGTCCAGACTTCCTTGTAGTCTAATGTAGCCACTACTACCTTACATCATAATGCACACGGAAGCAGAGTTTGCGTAAAATTATAACATCAAAGCATTCATATCGTCTACGTTTTTACCAGTGAATATATGTACACGTAAGCAAGCTTATGATTTAAACAGTGATGAATCTACAACAGTTGTCCACGATTTAAAGAAAGATTACCATTTTCAAATAAAGATTCTTTTATACATTTAGTGAAGAAGTATTGTTTCTAAATACAGTATATAAAATTCAACACGTAAGCTTCGTACATTCTTCTCTCGTTTTACATCTAAGAACAGGAGGGGACCGATTCTTTACATTAAATATTATTACAAATTTTTTTTCTGTTTTTTCAGCTTTCAAATATAGATTCATATAATGGTGTGCAGTATATTTCCTTATCACTTTAAAGTTATTTATTGAAAAAAAAATTAATGCCTAAAATGAGAATAATAAAATAAATGTGATATTTGCAGTGGTTTCGGGAGCATCTTATATATAGACCAATCATATTTCACAGTGAGGAATATTGCTGTAGTCCTCACCCCCCCCCCCCCCCCCAAGTAAAATGCATCGATCGAGCACTTTATTTCTGTTTTCGCAATAGTTTTCGTTGGCGTCTGGAAACAGTTCAAGATTTTTTGGGACCCTATTAAACAGCATGAACATCTTTGCAAAAATTATAAGTGAACTATACTATTTTTACTTTCATGAGAATCTGAAGGTGGGAGATCTAAGATACTCATGAGAAATGACAGCTTTAAATTCCAAATTTAAATATTTCTTCGGAAGCACTAAATTCACACAATCAGCGCTTTAGTTCGATATCATCATTATCATCAGTTGGATCAGTCTTGGGACTGGTAGCTCAGCAGCAATTTTCTCCATTTCATTCTCTCATTGGCTTTCTTCTTAATCTCCTGGTAACTCCTCAGGCTCGTGCTTTCTTTGACTTAATCAACAAAGCTTTTCCTTGGTCTGCTTCTTCTTCTTCTTTCCCCTTTATTGTGCCTTCAGTTATTCTTTGCACAAGTCCATCATGCCGAAGTATACGTACATACCACCTATCTCTTCTAATTTTGATTCTAATTAGATTCCTTGTTTCTTTATCTTTCTCAGGACTTGTTCGTTTGCTTTTTTATCCTGTCCATTTTATTTTGTTCATGCGGCGCCAGCATCACATTTCAAAAGCCTCCAATCTTCTTACATCTTCTCCGCCTAGAATCCACGTTTCACATCCATACAGTACGATACTCCATATTAATGTCTTTATTATTATTTTTTTCAATTGTAGATTGAGGTTTCCTGTTAAAATGCTTTTCATTTTAAAGAATTTGGCTTTTGCATTGTTTATTCTTGACTTTGTCTTCTCTTGCTCTACCATCTTCTGTTATTAGGCTTCCTAAGTATTATTTAAACTTTTTACTGGTTTGTTTGCCGTTGATGTCTATATGCTCTATATCGATAAGGGTTTTGCCTGTAACAAAGATTTTAGTCTTATCTGTGTTGAGTTTCATTTTATGTTTTTCGAGGTTATTATTTAATATAATTCTAGTATTGTTTTTAATGTTTTTCTGTTTTCTGCTACAAGGACTATATCAATCACAAATCTCAAACATATGACTTGTTCACCATTTATCTTTATGCCGCTATTTATTTTATCTTTAGTTTCCTGAATGGCATTTTTAAATATAAATTAAATAAAAGTGGTGGAAGTATGCATCATTGTCTTACTCCACTCCTTATATTTATTATTTTCTCCATATCATTGATTTTAATGGTTCATTAATTGTAATGCATAATAACTTTTGCAGTTTATTCCAAAAAAAAAGTGAGATAAAAGGTAATGAGTACTATTTCCAGTATAATTAATACTGGAAATAATATGGAAACATGGGAGAGCTCTCCCATGTTTCCAAAGCTCCTCTATAGCATAGTCTGAAGAAAGGCAGTGCACTCGACTTTGGAAGCTCAAGTCTTTCAAACTTTATGGCGTTTTTACTTCTGTCCGGTCTGAGAACATACTGTAGGTATTGATATACGTAGCAGAATGTGGAGGTAGAGTTGATCTCCCTTACCCGAGTAAAATTAGTTAGGAGCCATGCTACCTAATATGTTAATGGAAGATGGGATGAGATCATTTTCTTGCAGTCGTTAAACATATTAAACATCAAATCAAAATTTTCCCAACACATCTCTAAATAATTTTTATTAATTGATCGCATGCAGACTTCACAAATTATATTTTGTAATTAGCACACGCGGTATTTCTAGTTTGGAGTTCATTTCACTGTTAATAAATTTAGAAATTGTCGGCACGCTTCCAATTTGAAATATAGGCAACCAACCTTCCCACAGTTAACCTAGAAAGAAAAGTTTTCTAGCATTTGCAGAGGTAATAATGACCGTGTTCAGTAGTACGGTTGGGTGGCATCTTTTATCCCTTGTTCCTAATTGCTTGGTCACATGATAGGTACAGACGGAACTGTTTTAAGAGAGATTTCTATTTCTGCATTGCGACAGCTGCAGGTAATGGTTTGGGTGAAGGTATGTACTAGCTGGCAGTGCAACTGTTTATAGTTATTATATCAAAAAAAAGTAACAGGGAAAAAAAAGGAAAGCGAGAGAGGAGAAATGTAACTTGTAACACTCCATCCATAAAACGATACTAAGAGGTTAATCTGTATATGTGTGTACGCGCGCGATATCTGTTAGTGATCGCATTTTGCAGACTTTAAGCGTGCTGGTCGTTGCATTTCTGAATTTCAATATAGTTTTAAGAGAAAAAGCTAATGAAAATAAAACATTTAAAAACACTAAGAAATTAAATACTGTTTAAAGTATTAAACCTAAAACCAAACGTTTCATAGTGAAATAAGTTATTTTTAATGTGAATACCAAGTGCGTATTTTTTATCTACCTAAACAGTGCTCTCCCCCATACTATCGACTTATAGATCGCTGTAACACATTGCCTAACCTGGTATTTGGTCGGATGCTTGATGTTTAATCGAAAAAACACAGGTCTAAAAATAAAAGGGGACAAAACCTATTTTATACAGAAGCAGATAAAATCAGAGAGAGACTCTTTGTGAAATCCGCCACAACACTACATCCTCCAAAATTAAACAAATTCGATTGTATCACATTACCAAAAATTTGGGAGATAATCATTTTGAGACCCTCTGGAAGATTCCATCACTGTACTCAGAGGGCACCAATTAGGATTGTAGGAGCCCCTTCTTTTACAATCAGTCTCTGTTTGCTTTCCTGCTGGTGTGCCTTTGTGCACGTGTTTAGTATATTTCTATGCCTCTGAAGATATCTTGATAATCAAAGCAAACTAAATTTATTTAGCTTAGATTACTAAGCCAATGTTTTGCTGTGGTCACCAACGTATCTTCAGGAGCACAAAGAAATATACTAAACCGGTGCACGCAGACACACTAGCAGGAAAGCAAACACAGACTAATTGTAAAAGACGGGTTCCTATAGTCCTAACTGACGCCCTTGGGGTACAGTCATGGAATCATGCCGACAGTCTCATAATGATGTTCTCCCAAATTTTTGGTAATGTGATACAATCTAATTTGTTTAATTTTGAAGGATGTAGTGTTGTGGCGGATTCCAAAAAGAGTCTCTCTACTTTTATATCTGCTTCTGTTTAAGCGGGAGTTTTTTTTTTTTTTTCCCCATTGGATGCAGTTATCTGTATCCATGGCATGATCTGTCACCCCGAGACGGCTGTAGTTCAGATGAACATAGTTTCCGTTCTCTTCTAAACGAACATTAACAGTTTTTCTAATTTGTCCGAAGTATGTAAGTTTGCATAAGCAAGCGATCCTGCAGAGCATGTGATACTGTTAGCTACCCTTATCTGCTCACCAGAAGAGGATCTTCTGGTGAGCGGATAAGAGTAGCTAATTTTTGATATGGCCTGAACACATACACGCACCCGCGCGCGCACACACGCACACACATATTCGAGGCATTTGCGGACGCTATTCGTCAGCTGTGTCGATATGTGGCAGGTTTAATATGAACAAGACAGTGTTTCCACACATTATCATCCTGATATCAGAATGATCTTGATGAATATTTCGCATGTTCGCTTAGTTTAACTCTATCTGACTTTTACTTGCGGAACTATTTTAAAGATGCAATACACAGTAGGAAATTGGCCACACTTTAAAAAGAAACAAACACCGAAGGAAAGAAACTGAATAATCATCAGTTATTCCCACAGTTACTTAGACGAATCCCATTTGTCAATCTATTGTTTGCTGCTGCAAACAGTGAAGGATGGTCTAACATCTGCAACAAGTTCACTATGTACCACAAACTATTGTATATATATGTGTATATATGTATATATATACCAAATAAATCCATTTTCTGAGATTTGTGATGGAGTGTTCCTCCCTCCTCCCTCCCCAAATAAAAATGTGCTTTTTTTGAGATACTTACGGATACGTCGAGTGGGAAAGAAATAATGGTGTAAAAAAATAGCATGATATGATTCATAATATCTTTCTGATACGTCTTTGTTCAGATTTATTTCATCGTGAATTATCATAAATTAGTTATAATATTCTAATGAGCTCCCAATATGTTTGTTCAATCCAGCTTCACTAGAATCGAACGTGTTCCGTAGCATTGTTTATGTGGGGATGGGGAGAGAAATTTGTGAAACACAGCACCTTTTTACTTCACATCACATTTCCTGCACACACGAAACCTCTAGTTCGAGATTATGAATCCAGTGTCATTATACAGCTTGAGTAAATTAAAATATGATTTCATAATGCTTATTTTTAGAGGACATTACACGTATTTTATGTAATATTCTTTATTACGCAATTTCTTTTCACTTGACAAAAAAAAAGTAAGAAATTCCTGATTTTTCTCTCAATTTTAACGGAAGCTGGGACTGTTTCATTAATAATTGACACCGAATTATTTAAATATGAAACCTACTGAAATACGATTCGTCAATGCCATTCATACCGCATAAATAAAATAATATTAAAAATACCCAATAAAATTTTACAAATAATATTTCCGTGTTTAAAAACACACACACGCCATTGATATCATTACTGTATTTCACTCAAACAGGGAAAGAGAATAAAAAAAAAGTGCTGACCTACAACGTTGGTAATTTTCACTGACACAAATAGTATGTTGTGTCGATTGTTAGTTCCACTAAATATTATTTGTATGGAATTGTTTGAGAAAACATTAAATAGCTTGTAGTAAAAGTTAAAGTTTCAAAATTGTTTGTTACCACATAATGATTTTGCAAAATTATAATACTCAAAATATCAAAGATAGCTTCATGTAGCTCTGTAACTTCATGGTAAAAAGAAGATTGATAAAGGTTCAATTCTAGTTGCTAACTAGTGAAACTTTTTCGAGGCCATTTTTTTCATCTATTTTGCAGCAATTAGTCGATATTTGGAGCAGGTAGTAGGAGTAGTTTTTCTCATAGAAACTCGGATTTTTAACCCGTATTTCAGAATACTGAAAAAGTTATATCGTTTCACACAACTGATTTTTTTAGTCACCCTTAGGTCTCTTCAAATCACGGAAATGAACTTAGCTATAGATGATGACAAAGGATGGAGTCAGGCCACTTACCTATTTCCACAAGTTTTTATCTTTATCTGCTGATTTTTCTAACGGGAAGGGAGTAGACGAGGTCCTTTAGCACAAACTTCTGGAAATAGGTAGGTAGCCTGACTCCATCTTTTGTCATCATCCATGT
Source organism: Typopeltis vanoorti (assembly GCF_054136105.1). Classification (NCBI taxonomy): domain Eukaryota; kingdom Metazoa; phylum Arthropoda; class Arachnida; order Uropygi; family Thelyphonidae; genus Typopeltis; species Typopeltis vanoorti. The sequence goes on along the minus strand of NC_143555.1, from coordinate 90,730,398 downwards.
ATAGGTAAATAGTCATGTATAGGTAAATAGGCAGGATTTACCTATAGCCGAGCTAAGAATAATCGGCCATGTATTAGGTAAATCCCGTTTAATAAAAAGGTTACGTTAAGAAATATTTCTGTTCTTCTCTGTTTTATGCTTACGCGTAGATATGCATCGTACCATGCTAGCGTTCGAAATCAGATCCAGTGAAATAGGATGGAATGTGCTTTTCTGGTCTGTTTGTCTGTGTTTGCCGAATGAAAATTGAGTGTTTCAGGGAGGGAGGGAGGGAAACCTTCCACCGCATATGTTACTAGCTAACTTATCTTCAAATGAGAAGCCGTGATAAAGATTCTTCGTGTCTTAGACTGGATTCGAGCCTATATCTTTCCATCCAAAGAGCATCGTTGAAATTGACTGAGCCACAAAGGCTCTCAGAAACGTTTAGGATATCAAAACAAAATTTCTCGCTCACTTCATCACACAATGCTAGATACAGTACTACACTCCTCCCAAAGAAACCGTGTGAATCCTGCACACGAACGGTTGAAAACTTGTATAAAGTTTTTTGTTCTCTTTTTTATTTCTTTCATAATCCGGAAACTCCGCTCTACAGGCTAGCCATGGAACTTTTTCAAGCCATTTCGGGTCTCAAATAACTCGGGTGGTCTCAAATAACATAAAATTTCTCTTCCACCTGATGGCATTCAATATTCATGCCATTAGGAAATTCGAATCCGCGAACTACTGACAGGAGAACTGAGACGCTCTTCAATCAGCCAAACCAAGCCGGCCTACTTACTCCAAAATCTAATAACACTAGAATAATTCTCCACCGAAAATGAAAATAATAGATAGCAAGTAAGCAAACGATTGCACGCAATTACATAAAATATGCCTTTCGTAATAGCATTGTGGTATAGCGAGATCATTCATTTATCACATTTGATCCCCTAAGCTATTATTGGCATATCTAATGCAAATATAATTTCCTCTTACCTAATGTTAGCATTTAAATTGTCTAATTATAGTCAAGAAAGGGGGGGGGGATTATTATAATTTCAAATTGTTTTGCCAATAAAAATGGAATTGTAAGTAAAAAAATAAAAGCTGTAATAATATGAAAAATAACAGTAAAGAAATAAAGAAAAATGATAAAAATATCTTTCTTGAACTAACGAATTTACTCATTACAGTACCCATTATAGAAACATCAGAATCGGTACCTCTAATAATTGTTTGCCTATAATACGATTTTATATTTATCAGAATCGAATTTTCGATTGTCGATATTTACGTTGTGTTCATGAAAACTATTATGATATCTTAACAAGAACACTATCAATTCGGGCTTCGTTACATTTGTAAAAAAATGAACGTGTGTGTCACACGGTCCTTATTCCTATATTCTGAAGTTATAGCGCGTTTATGACACTTCGATCTTCTCTTGGACATAATTTTGATTTTTACCGGTACAAATCGCCCAATTGAAACAATTTCATAAATTTAATAGCGATCATAAATCCTACATTTTATGTTATGTCATTTTTACCCATTTGTGGCCCTGCGAATGGCTCGATATTCAAACCAAAATTATAAATGGCCCGACAATATTTTCTAAGGACTCCAAATATCAAATTTCAATGAAATCTTAATCATTCAGAGTTTCAGAATAACTTTCCTGCAGAGATGAATGGACAAAACGAATTTAATAGGTGTTTGTGCATTTTGAAACGCACCTTAAAAAGTAGGAGTTAAGGAAACATTGCAGTAACATCACAATAAAATGCCTGTTCCGACAGTTTCTGAAAGACGAGTTGATACCAATTGGTATGGTTTGCTTCAGTGTCGCACCCAGAGGGGAGGAGGGAAAAGGGGGCCTTTCCCCCCAAAAAAAAGGAAAAAAACACTAGAAAATTTTCCAAAAATCTTTTCCTAATTAAAATTCATTTTTTAATTTATGTTGTGTCGTGTCTTCTGTTTCTATGCTACTTATGAATTAGCGATCATTGCATATGCTCAGTCATAGTCGTATGCGATGGTTTGCTTCGTAGGGTGGTGTTTGATGCGAGAACGTGTGGACAGTCCTTATTCCTATTCTTGAATTGATTGGTAGAAGGAATGGTAATCCTACACTCTTATTAGCAAAACAAACAAAAAATGGATTAATTAATTAATCCATTTACTGATCAGATGTAGAAAACAAACGTATTTGTCGAAATCATTAATTGTCAGTGGTTTTGGGGGAGGTAAACTCGCTTGATGATGAGCCTGCATATCTCAGTAGGTTTCGAGTAAATACTCGAGTTTCCACAGAAACTCGAGTATTTCTGAAGTAAGTAAATAAATAAATAAAACTACTTTCTATTTTTGCACTATTTAGGTCCCTCGACGACTTAGACCCAACGTTGATTTCCTCTTCACTAAGCTAAATAACCATGCACGTATTATTTATTAGTTTTCGCTTTGTGTGTCATGATAGAGGACTCACTTCCCTGCTTTCAGGGAAGTTCAAGACCTTATTAAAGTGTGTCACAAAAGTGTGATGAGCATGTTGAGGGGGTGTTTTGACCGTATGATGATTTCGTGATACGAGCACTTCCAAAACTAAATGTTTATGTATACTCTCTCTCTCTCTCTCTCTCTCTCTCTATATATATATATATATATATATATATATATTATTTTTATAGCATTTCGTTGTTTATTAATATAAACAACAAGTCAGGAACAAAGACAATAAAAAATTAATTTGATTTTCATTCGATTTTTTAAGCTTTTAATTCATAATCTGATTTTAAAATTAATATTTCTGAAATAGTATGTATGTGTTTCCAGTGCCTAATCTAGCTTCAAGAGAGTTGCCTTAGTTTGATATTACGACTGCAGCAAAGATAATGAAGCCAATGTATTATGTATCTTAATTTGTATGTGTGTGTGCGTGCGCGTACTTCAGCTGGTTTGGCTGTTTTGTTGGATGAAAAATCCATATTGCTCTAAGGGCCGGAACTCTGCTATCTCCGTATGAGACCGGATAATTCACCTTCAGCTGATAAGCTCTTAACTACTTTTTTCGAGTTCGACGAGATTCGAACTTAGGTCTTTCAAACTGAAGCATAAATGCTACATATCTCGATTAAAATACGTATTAAGGTTTTTATTTTATTAATATGAATTTCTTTGATTGCGTTATGAGATAAGCCTGTATCTCTCTCACTGCTGAAGGCCTCTCCTCCTAATGGGAGATGGTTGAGTCTACTCTTCCTCGGTGATCCAGTCCATCTTGGGAAAGTGTATATTTTGCCTGTATGAGTGTGTATGAATGAATGAAGGACATCGCAAACATCCATGCCCACGGTCGGATTCGAACCCGCGGCCTTTTTGGCTGGAGACCGCATATGCTAACGACTCCGTCAACCAGGCCAGCTTTCTTGGATTAATGCCATTTATTACTTTTTTTTTGTACTTTATTATAATATAGAGGTTTTTATTATTTAAATGAAAATTTACTTTTTTGTTTCTGCTGTTCTGATATCTTGTGGAGAACTTTAATTCTATTTGCTAATGGCATTTCCCCATCATTGGATATATATATATATATATATACCTGTGCCTTTTGTTGTTGTAAAACAATAGATGCCGGTGCTCTGTTTTTGAAATAAGCAAATTAAGTCTATAACATCCAGTTTATTAAGCATAAAATTATTGTACAAGTATTTAAAAAATAAGTAACATGTATACGAATTAAAATTTAATAAAAAATGTATATAGCATGTATCTTAATGGTAGACTTAGTGGAAAATGTAAATTTCATAAATTACTATGCTTATTTATATACAGTACTAGTTAAAAGTATAAAAAATTACTGAATATTACAAAATTCTAAATGTACTGCATCCGTATGTCACACGTCACTATTAATAAGAAGGCTGTACAGTTGCATACTTTCCCCAAAAAAGCACTGATACATACTACACGTCGATATTTGAAATTATGTAATTATAGAGATAGTATTATTTAGAGTTAATGCTGAGGCCATGAGGTGAATGCATTGTATCGTCGACTGTGTTTAATAGCTGATCCCTTTTTTTAGGGAATATTTCATTTCACATGTGGAATTTTTTATTTCACATATGGAATTCTATGTGAAAATATTAAACACTAAAAATTTTGGCTCTGTGTGAATTCTACGTATGAAACGCTGTGTGAACTCTAGCGCTCCTGCCATAGAGAGCGCTAACCTTTCTTACGATGCATCACCGCATTAGAGAGTGAGAAATAGTCTCAGTTCGAACCGAACTTCAAACGAGGCACCATCAGAGGTCAGCATCATATTCGCTTCGCGTATTTTGCTGCATGTCGAAGTTGCTTCATAGTATGACTGTACATGTATCCGTATTTACGATATAGTTATGAAGAATGTGGCAATCAACGGGCGGTTGCTTGATCCTTCAGCACCATCTATGAGCTAAACCTGAACTAAATCTATGAACTAGTCTGCTTGGTTGTCGAGTGGATAATGTTTCCGCTCTCCAACGAAAAAATCATAGGTTTCATTGTCCAGTGTGGGACCACCATCCTAATTAGTATAAAGACTAAAGTGGCTTGAAAGAAGTCCCATGTTTGGTCTTTACACACACACACATGTAAAGAAAGAAAAATCGAAGTTTCACATGTGGCACCATTTCCTTAAAACTATTTCGGATGGTAGAATATGTTGCAGAAATAATAATCTTAGTCTGCGATGTTTTCATATAATCATCTTTGAAAACTGCTCATTCAGTGCTAGAGACCCTATAAAAGTTTCCATTACAGCAAGGACACATTTTTAGGCTATCATGAGACCTACTGAAACTTGTGGGGAGGTCTAAAATTGTTGTTGCACGCTACTGTCAACAGAGAAAGAAAAAAGAAAGTTTTTTTAAATATCTTAATTCTGGGCCTTATTAAAAATACAGAATTTAAAGAAAATATTCTCATTACATCTGCCTGATATCCTTGAGTAAATTTAAATTAAAAAATCTTGTTCACGTTCATTTTCATATCACAGCACTCGTTTTCTTTCAAAAAGTTTATAGTTTGTAACTAAAGATGGCAGCACTATCTAGATATTCAAAATGGAATCTATATCAAATTGTTTTTTAACAATTGACGGGTTAAATCCAAAGGAAAAGCAGGTTGGACAGTGACATAGCTAGAGCTTTTTCCGCCCGGGGCAGTCCCCGAGTTCGCCGCCTCTCTTAATACACACCAGAAATATTGCAAAAAGTCAAAACGACGTATAGGGAAATAAATTAAAATGCCATCTTATTTTGAAGTAAAACTTTAATTCCAACATTCTAAAATGTTGTTTTTCTTGCTTTTCTGTTAGCAAAATCGTCGATGACATTGGCGAAGTCTATTTCATAGTAATGTAGGTAATTCTTAATCAATTTTAATTTAGAAAAACTCCTCTCACAACTAGACTACGCCACGGGTGGGAAGTATTATTCTGGAGAGTAAGTAGAATTAATGATTCCTGATTCTATCCCTTGAAAACATACTGATATTCCGATAATTCAAAGAAATATCAGAATCAAAATAAAATAAATACTCCTTGTATTATTATTATTATTATTATTACGTGACACCTCCAAGAGTCCAAGGACTCATCGCGGGAGGTCATTCTATTCCACTTCGCTACACACATCTAACCGTCTCGTCTACTATAAAAAAATTTACTTAATTCTCCTACTAGAACGCCATCTACCGACCACCACCACCACCAACAACAACAACAGTAGTTTTTGCCTGTAAATTGCGAGCATTCTGAAAGCCGATTTGCCTGTAAGAACCAAAATAATTCCTTTCTTATTATCGGAGTTAAATGCACGGTACCCAGTGCCGTAACTAGGCGGGTGCACAGGCACAGAGCTCAGGACGAAGAGGGACCTGAAATGGTATCAAAAAATAATCAGTATTATATTTTCAATTGCGAAATTTAAATGTTGCCGCCATGTGGGCCGATTCCGTAACGTTTCGGTTAAAGTTAAAAAAATAACCGATCTGTTTCTATGCTATTTGTTGTTGTTTTTTTCCCCAAAAAAAGGGGGGGGGATAAAATCTTGTACAGGACCCATGAAAAGCCAGTACGACATTAACAGTACCTACCAGTACTAATCTGCAATCTGAGACTGCATGATCATTAAATGAACGTTATTCTCATTCTGCAATACGAGCTCGACGAAGGTAGTTTGTTTCTTCTTCTTTCTTTCACTCTCGCTCTCTCTTTCAGAGACGAATTATTGGTAGCGGACGCATGTCTGAGCTATCTGAAATACAATATTGCCGTGACGACATAATGAAACTTATTTACCTTTTGTATTAAAAAAACAACTATATTTTCTTATTTTATTTGAATTTACCACGGAGATAAACAAAGTTAAAGCGGAAAACTAAGTTTATTGTTTGCAAAGAAAATAACGGGATGGCATCAAATTGTGTATATATCGTATGTAGTATTATTGTATCTCAATGTATTGATTTTGAAAGAAAACACAAAAACACTTTTGAGAATTTTTCTCAAATAATTTTCAGGAATTTTTTTTTTGCGTGTGTGTGTGTGTGTGTGTGTTGTTGGCACAAATAAATGCTTTCTCGATCCTATTATATAAGTCATTACACTAATTCTCTTATATGAAATATTATTCTAGGCAATTTTTGTATTTTTTATTCATTTTACCTTGTCCAGAAACTCTACTGTGGAGATCAAGAACGGAACTTTTTCAAGCCATGTTAGGCCTCTAATATGATGGTCTCACACTGGTAATGAAATTCATCCACATCAGGATTCGAACCCATAGTCTATTGGTTGGAGAGCAAATATGCTAACTACTCGGCCTACCAGACTGGCTAATTTCGTGTAATTTGTTTTCCCTTCAATTGTGTATTATAGAAACTATTGTACTTAGGTATAATAGTTTCATTTACGCACACATTACTTTAACTGGTTATTACTTCAGTATACTGTTTTTTTACTGTTGATGGTTGTATGAGATCATGAGGAGCATTTTGCTCTTGAGGAATTTATTTATGTTGATGATATATAAGCTTCGCTTCACATTGAATTTCATACAAATGTTAAAAACACATCTTAAAAAATCCCGAAACTGAAAAAAAAAAAAATAATAATTCAGTTGGATCTAAAATTAAATAAACATGTTAGTGGCATGCATATCCTCTTCATGTAACTAGTCATCGACTTTTTTTCCCTCCACCATTTCTCGGCTTAATCGCTCTTCGGCACAACTAAGTAGGATCTATTATACAAAAAAGAAACTCGAATTTTTACATCTCAGAAAAATCGACCGCAGAACATGAACGATAATATGTGAAATAATATAAAGGTCAGGATTAAAACACTTCGTCCTATTATGCCATCCTTTTTGTTTGTGGGTTAAGATGATGCAGAATATAGTTTTGATTAGCTAAGTCCCAATTTTTCTAGTCCACCCTAATTCGTTCAGTATCCAAGTGGATACTTAATAATCCAGTCTACCAAGGGAAGATTGGACTTTGAGTCAGAGGCCTTAGTTGTTCCTGTGCATTCCTTATAAGCTATATAGAGGTCTTCTGTCATCTTTTTGATCCCACTGAAAATGGTATTGAAGGCTTAACAAATAAAAGAATAATTTAGAAGAAACTTGTTGATGGGAAGCTGATAATAGCAGCGTGATCTTAATTAATACTATGATAGCATAATTAAATATTAATTATGCTATCATAATATCTGTATCCTCTCCCCTGAGGATGCATACATATGATGACAGAGATTTGAATTTGCAATACCAGCTGACAGCAGTTTTCTGCATATTATTGCGTCTCCTCCTCCCTTGTATCCACTTCGGCAATATTCTTATTGAGACCGGCCAACAACCGATATCAAAAAAGTTAGAGCTAAAAGAATTATTGCTGCTTTAGTAGAAATTAGCAGACATTAATCGATTTAGTTTTATTTTTTTTTATGATTTTTCTCATTTTATTATTTTTTATGTGGCTCCGCCTAAAGGTTTTTATGTAAACTTATAGTACATTAATACTGTGAGTGGGTTAAAGATTTGTTTCTATTATTTGTTAATTTTTATTTATTTATTTTTATTTTTTATTTTTTTTTTTGTATTTTTATTCATTTTTTTACTTGGTCCAGAAACCTCGCTCTAGAAACCAGATATGGAATTTTTTCAAGTCACATCAGACCTCTAATAAGCAGGGGATAATAGTCTCACACCGAGCGATAAAATTCATCTCCCACCTAAAGACAGTCACAAACATTTGCATCGTACTGAATTTGGAACACTTGCATTCCAAGAAATTTACGGTAAAAATACAAATTCATTATGCTCCATTTTGATATATTTGATTTAAATTCCATCTCAGAAACTATCCGTCTAAATGAATTGAATTGTTAAATTACTAGAAACTCATTTTCAAACTGCAATTCCAGAAACGCAACCTTATTAAGGATTCCATTATTTCCTAAATTCACTGATCAAAAAATCTATCAGTGCATAACTGAATGGAATAAATGGAAGGACCTTCCAAAAACTAGACTGAAAGTCATAAAAAAGTCTGCTTATTCAACCTATTAGCAAAACTATATCTATATTATGTTTCATTATCAAATCACAATACTGTAATAGAAGTACGTACTTGTTATTCCTTTTATATGATAAGCACGAAGTTCTGCTAAATCTGTAGATAAGCTCTTAATCAACTCGTAACCTTGGGCTGTGTGTGAGAGAGAGATTTAAATATCTGTTAACTCATCAAATCCTAATTCTGTAATCAAAGTTTGTGCGTGAAGTATCTTCACGACTGGGCTACTTGTGGAAACTAATGACTTCACATCAATTGCATTAGTATTTCATAATGCAAACCATACTCTTTTCGAAAGTGTATGCTAATGTGCACTATGGGATACTAAGGCAATTGATGTGAAGTTTAAGATTAAGAGAAGGTTTTTATCTCTTGCTCCTTCTAGCAATTTTCTAAGGCAGTAAATGCGTTCAATAGTGTTTTTGTTTTTCAAGAAACCTGCTTGATTTTTAAGTAGAAAAGGTGTTACATATGGTTTAATTCAGTTTAGAAGTATCCTATTATAAATTTTCAGTGTGATAGGAAGTAACGTTTATTCCTCCTGATTTTCTGGGATGTTCAGATTGCCTTTTTGGGTATTGATTTTATTAGGCCTTCTCTCCACTGTTGTCAAAACTCTTTTCCTACATGTTTAATATCCTCTGCTTTCATACCATCCGATCCAGATGTTTTCTCATTCTATTGGGTTTTTAGTGCACTTTCAGATTCTTGCGTTGGAAATTTTTTTACACATAATGGTAAGCTCTTTTTGGATTATCATTTCTGCAAAGCATCTTTGAAATTCACTAATGAATAATTTAATAGTTTTTCGAAGTAGTTCTTTCACATTAGGAGTTCATTTTTGTCTTCAGGTATCTTGCGTCTTTAGCTTTTATTCTTAGTCTTTTTGGGTTTCCGTCCTTTGGTGCATAAGGAATTAGCTACTTGATACATTTCTCTGGTTTTTATAGGTATTTTGAGATATCCTGGATATGATTTTTCCTCGGCATTTGCATTTCAAGACCATATATACTTAGCTGATCATTTAACTGAGTATGTTGATTGTGAGTCTCCTGATTCCTGTATTGCTGATTAATATCATTATGGTTCTTTATCGCTTCTTCAGCGGTGTGTGCAATGCATTTCCTTTGAGAAGATGAACAGAGCATGGTAACCAAAGTTTTTGCTGCTACTTCATGGATAGATTGTATAATATGAACAATCTAGAATAGTTCTTCAGACATTGGGCTTATTACTTTGTTGAGTGGTGCTTCTTCATACTGAGTTTGTATGATAGAAAAAAGGTTAAGCCATTCCAGCGATCTTTATTTGTTATTCTTGTTTTAGGTTTAAATTCACTGAGACGAAGTTTTATATGTGGTCGAAGTTTAGATATACACTGTTGTAAACTCCATTATTTCGAGCTGATCTCGCCGATTTTCCATTTAAAACTATGATTAATTTGTGAGCTTCTTTCCATTTGGATGTTCCCATGGCCATATTCTTTCAGGTTTGTGTGCAAATTTGCTCTGTAGATTGACAAGGTTATGTGTTGCACAGTTATATCCATTTTCATTTGTTATATTGTAGTGCATGAAAGGCCATATATTTTTTGTGATTCCCGAAAAATCTGATCCTATTTGTGCATTAAAATCTCCACCTATTATGTCGAGATTGTGGGACAGGTAGACAAAGTTTGAGAGTTGCTTGTAGAAAGCATTCTTGAAGTTCTCATCTGAAGTCTCATAGATGCATAGGTCCAAATTATTGTTGCTTTGGGGTTTGAGTTTAAAGTTATGGCCATTATTCTCTCGGAGACTGGAGATAGATGAGATGTGTCATGATCGATTGCGCCCGCTCTTCGAGCTTTGTCACCAACCAATAAATGTGGATGATATATTCGCCATTTGGCCACGCGACCGCGAAACATTAAATGCATTCCTAAGCCACCTGAACAAACAACACAAATGTATCCAATTCACCATAGAAATCGAAAACAACAACTCTCTTTTCTAGACACGCTCGTCACACGTCTTCCCTCAGGCTGCCTCTCCTTCTCTGCCTACTGCAAACCTACACACACATGGGCCAATGCATACATAAAAATTCATATCACCATCCAACACAAAAACTAGGGATCATCAGTACCTTCAAACACAGAGCCCCAACAATTTGCTCTAATGAACAAACTCTAAACCAAGAACTCGAAATCATTAACCAAACATTTGTAAAAAGTGGCTACAATAAAAAAAAATTCACGAGATCCTCCATAAAAATACTACTAAAAACAAAAAAGATTACAAGAATGCCATACCTATATTAGAGGCATTTCGGAAAAAAATAGAATACTACTAAAATATAGCATTAAGAGTACCTTCAAACCCCAACAAAATTAAGAAATTTACTTAGCTCTGCCAAAGATCCTCTTCAATACCTGATCGACTGAGGGGTTTACAAAATACAATGTACTGTAACCTATCTTACATAGGGAAAACAGGACGCACCATCCCAATCAGAAAAGATGAACACAAACGCTACATTAAATATCTCCACTACGGTAAAACAGTACGGTAAAACGGTAAAATCAGACCACGCACTCTAAACATGCCACAGAATTGACTGAAAAGGCACCAAGTCCATACACCGTACCAAAACCTGGTTTGAAAGGAAATTCAAAGAAGCTTATGAAATACTGACACTAAATCTGAACAAAAATGGATGAATTATTCCAAGAATGTGAATGACTCATCTTCAACCCATATAGTAACCAGAACAACCACAGACAGAAGAAAAGCTCAATACGAAAGGACTTTAGAAATTGTTTAATGTAGTTCAGTTTTTTCCTCACCAGAGGTCAGGCTATAATAAATGATTAACAAGCATTTAGATTCATTTTACTTTTGTATAGTGTCGCGTCATGTATCTTGGATATATATATATATATATGTTTTCCTGATGATGACCTCAATACAGAGGTGGAAACGTCGATTGTTACTCTAACACGTAATTATTCTAACACGTGTGTTGTATATCCATAAATTCTTCACTCTGAATAATGACTACCATGTAACCTTAAAAGACAGGACCTATCCTAAAGTACCACCAATTCTATCCTCAGCTTTGCCGACGACAGCACACTCTTTTCATCCTACTCTGCCATGTAGTTAGACATCCCAAGAGCCTCAAGATCACCTGCAACCGGTGCCTTAAACACTGATCGCCCTACCATCCTCCAGTGGATCAAGGATAACCTGCTCATCTTCAATGCTACCAAAATGCAGTCCTGTTTTTGCTCTCTCTCTTTTTTCGCAAAAGTGATCTCAGCTAACCTTCCCTTATTCTGAGTAATAGTACACACATCACTAGACAGGATGAGATCTCTCTCTCTCTCTCCTTGGACTGACATTTGCCTCCAGTCTCTCCTGGCAAAAACACATCACATCAATAGCTTCCTCAGCCTTTAAAAACTAGGCACTTTTTCCGCTCAAAAAAGCAAAAGCTATTTTACACCCCACCCAGCTATTAACCGTATATAACTCCCAAATCCTCGATTGTTTGCAGACTGCAAACACATCAAACTTGCTTCTCCTCTTCCTCATTTATTCCATCTGCCTCTGTCCAGCCTTTCTCATAATGTGTTCTACTACAACCTCCAGTTCTTTAAGAAAAACGTCAATAGATTTCTTCTTCCTTACTTGCACCTCACATGGCACTGCACTAGTCCTATAGGCACTGATATAGGCTATATATGTGAGCAAAGGATAATGATTATTATTATTATTTGACACCTCCAGGGAGTCCAAAGACTCATCGAGGGAGAGTGTACCAACAGCATCGAACGATTGGACCCCTTCCAATCGTTCGATGCTGTTCTGCTTCCAATAGGTAGCAGAGGCTCTACCAATCGACCAACCTTTGCCGGCAGTTAATTTAATGTTGCAAAATGCTTAGTTATGCAATTCGAGTTGAAAAGGTTGCATACGGTGTATCATACTGATGGTAAACAGTGTTGAAGGTCACAGGGCATATTACAAAAGTTGGTAAAATAACTCAAAGGATTACTTGGATGTTGGTAAGCAAAAATAGGGAAGTTATTATCCCTCTTTATAAGGATATGATTCGGCTAGATCTTGACTACTGTGCTCAGATTTGGTCACCTCTGTTTCTTGGGAACCAGGAGGTGGTAGAGAAGATTTAGAGACGCGTGACTAAGCTGGCGACAGGTCTGTGGAATTCTTCCCATGGGAATAGGTTGACGGTTTGTGAGTTGCAAAGTTTAGTTGAGAAGAGGCATGATAGAATCTTTTAAGATATTAAAGAAGATTTATAAATTTGATGCAAAGGAATTCAATATACGACAAACAGACAACTAGGAGCCATCTGTGTAAGAGTGTGGTCAGTAGAGGTGTGCATTCCAGATTTTTGGCATGAAAGTGATGCATGGGTGGAATGGATTGCTAGAATGGAATGGATTGCGAGTTCCCTGACAATGAATGAGTTTAAGAAGAGTCATGATAATAATAGATTCTTGTACCTCTCCTGTGCCACACACACACATAACACTTACTCCATTCACGGTACTGCTACTAATGGGATGAATTCACATAAAAATTTAAAACTTATATTTTAGAAATTTATAACTTTTCATTTTGACTGTAATGACGTTTATTAAGATTCTTTAAAACAGCTTCGTTTCATATGATAAGATCCAACTTTATGATATAGTGAGTTGGTTTTGAAAATATAGACTAACGTTGTAATTTAAACGAAATGAGCAGTTCAGTTTTAAGCGATGTGAAGTCATTAGCCTCTACATACGAGTTGCCCAGTCGTGAAGTTACTTTACGCAATTGAATAACAAGGCAATCAATCATAGCTATTGTCTTTCCAAACGTGCATTCGCTGCCCAAGCTCAGATGGATATATAAAACTTGAGTATAATTGAGGAACATCTCCGTGTGAGATCGGTTGCCTCACCATCAGTTTCAAAAATTCTTGTAAAAGACGGGTTCAAATTCAGAATAATTTAAATTCAAAAACTAAGCTTTAGCATCTCTTGTAATACTGTTTGCATTATTAATTTAAAATAACTGAAATTCAAATTCATGAATTTGATTAAAAAAAATAACGAACTATCAAAAGTTCTGCAATTTTCGACCAAATAACGAAATAAGACTTAATTGAAAAGTTTTTCATTTGATACTTTCATGTGAAAGCAATTCAGATTTGTAATGTCAGATTGTGTTTACGTTTTGAAATAGTTAATAAAAAAAAAAGTAGAACTTACAAATTTAGTTGCACATTCTTTCTGTTTTATTACTCTATTATTGTATCCATATCACCGAACTGCATTTACTTTGCAATATTCTTACATATCTAACAAACAAATGCTATTAACAGTATTATTACTACTACCACTACTACTAATAATAATATATATACCATTTTTTTTCTTCCTCCAAATATGGATGCCGTACCTTAGCTGCTTTACTTTTTTTTTTCTTGTAAAGGATGCGGAACAAAAACGCTTTTCATTTCTAAAACCGATGAAAACTGCTGTAAACGATATCAGTGGGAGATATACTGATCCACAGAAACCCTTCAAATTTTTATCTGATTACATAACGTTCTTGAATGACCTCTCAGAAGGTCATCACACGTGCAAACAAGTAGGACAATTTTGGATAGCAACATGAAGACTTCACCCGTTACTGAAATTACTTGTCACTATTATTTCAGGTCAAGGATTGTTTGTTCTTAAGATTTTTTAAACAGTGACTTTAGCGCTTCCACGAGTCCTCATAAACAAGAGAAGTTGGTCATTTCATAACCTAAAAGGTTACGATTTGTTATGTCAATAATCAGAAAATAAAAACAATGGGATATGCATTTATTAAATTTTATTTTTATTATTTATTCCTATAATGGCTGTTGTTAAGATGGAGGAGGAATAAGTATCACACTATTAGGACTTCCAAGCTATTTCTGTGAAATGTATTAAAAAACTGCTATAATCATTTTAGAAATAGTGAACCGCAAACTGCAAAAGATTGTAAATATTTTACATGAATGCTGTTGAGATGAAGGGAGATTCTTCGTATTTGGAAAAAAAAAAAAAAAACTTGAATACGAAGTCCTCAAGAATCTCGTCAGATATACGTAATGTATCTTTTAAGTAAAATGAAATGTTTAATCAGACGAAACTTTCTACGCGTGAAATGTTCTTGAATGCAGATTTTTGTGTTTTATGACCTATTTTCGGGGAATAATGAATTAAGACATTCTTTCCCCTCACCCTCCACATACACACTCTTGGAAAGAAGTCAACGGACATCATAGTGTGAGGAACACACAGCCATGACACCCACCTTAATACGATGTAGGACATCCTTTCGCTGCGATGACTGCCGCAATCCTGCGAGGCATACTATCCTATTGATAACTATCAATGGGAATTTTGGAGCATTCTTCTTGAAGTCGTGGACTGTTGTGGGGGAGGACGTTCCTTGACTTCACCCGACGCTCCAGTTCATCCCAAAGATGTTCAATAGGGTTGAAATCGAGCTGCGAAGATCAGTGAGGTGTGGTAATGTTGACGTTCATGTCCACAAACCACGCACTTACAGCAGCAGCAGCATTATGACATGGTGCATTGCCTTGCTGAAAGAGACAATGGTCAGTTCTGTAGAAACGGCACAATGTAGGAAGCATTGCATTGTCCAGAATTTCAGATACCCGTTGAAGTTCAGTGTTCGTGGCGGCACAAACAGAGGTCCGAAGCTAAATCAAGAAATACAGGACAATACCATCACACCGCCAACTTCGAATTTCATAGTTGAGGTTGCGCACTCTGATAAGAGACTTCACCGGGCATCCGCCATATTCATAATGGCACTAATACCGTCCATCAGCTCGGTAGAGGGATGGTGTGATTCGTTACTCTATAACACAGCTTTCACGCTCTTTGCACTACTTAAGACTATTTGAATATTGAGTTCCTACCATGGAATCCTATGTTATGAGCCTCGGTTCTGAATAATTTTGTAGAGATTCGTGTTCCTGTCGATGCCTGGAACTCCGTATTCAACGTGTGTCGGCCGAGGAATGGTGGTTTTTACGTATTATCCTTCGTAACGCCCTACGGTGTGTAGTGGATCGTCCATTGCGGGTAGAACTTGCAGTTGACTCCCAGCACTTCCATCTCACTATGGTATCACTCTTTGTCGACCTGGCCCAATTTGTCACACATTTGCCAAACAGATAGGCTTGCAACATGGCATCCTCTCATAATGCCTCGTTCTCTTCTCGCAACCATTACACCCGGACACGGTTGCGCTGACTTGGGAGCATCATATTCCTCCAATTTATACCAGCTACAAACAAACTTATTATATTAGCACGATGCTGCTTGCTCATGGGAATGTCCGTTAACTTGTTTCCAATCAGTGCATCTAAAGATATATTATAAATTATTAGAAAAGACTGGAAGTGGTTAGAAATCCGAAAAGAAACCGAAGTAAGTGACTAAATCGAATTTCTGATCTTTTTGATTTCTACTTCTTCTTCTCGAATCAGTAAAACGCCTGACTTTTATGTCTCATCTTAGCAGTCGTTGCAGTTTTGTCGTATTCATTTTGACTATCTATCACAAGTTATTCTTGTGCTCTAACTGGAAGGATTTGATTGAAATTCGGTATTTAAAATCCTTTCAAAAATTGCTGTCCCGTAAATTTTGTTTTAATCGGTCTATTTGCAGGGCCTAAGGAACAAAAGCGCGTCGTATGCATTGTAAGAACATTCGTTTTGGTATGATTTCATTTCAGTTATTGTTGAAAGATCTACTAGTATATCATGTATATTAACTCTGTGGCTTTTTTTTTTACCGAAACAAAAGACTCAATTATCCTGGAGAACAAAAAGCTTCTGCCCCTCCCCCCAATGGGACCTCTAACTCAACTAAAACGTCCTATAAAGGTTTCTCACATCCATCTTAGAAGAAATGTGAACAGCAGAAGGGGGGGGGGGGATATGATATCCTCGCGACTACGCTAAAGTAGCGGTTTCTGCTCTCGCTTCGTAGCATTTAATAATGTGTGGCATTTAGGATCTACAGAAGTGCACATCTGGTTTAATTTAGTTTTAACTGGATCATTTTCATTGGGAAAACATTTTTCGAACAAATGTTAATCAGTCTAGTATGTAGGCTTATGTTGGGTTAAACTGGTTTGGTGGAAATAATACAGCACAGATTAACAATAAACCATATTTATTAGATCCTATATTTTGTCAGCCTTTGCTGGTTGCTCAAATGATTAAGATGCATGCAGAATGGCGCTAATCAGGAGAAACCATCGCTCACGAAATTGTAACGGACTACTGGAAGTGGATACTCGCAGGAGCGAAGGATGCAACGCGACGTAATCAACAGGTATGCAATTGCTACAGCTGACATCGCAATATATGGAAAATACAGAAACAAGATTCTTGATGACAATGCAACACACTCTCAGTGTTCCATGATTGAATTCTTGCAGGATATATTCTCTCTTTCCTTACCGAGGATTATTGTGGAAAGCGACTGCTGTGGTATCAGCAGCATTTTAGTTGAACACAGGAGAGATGTCTGGGCTAACAAGTGGTGGTTCCCTTTTAAAAATGCAGATGGGTGGCTATGCTTACGGCATAAACTACGCGTCCACATACCTTTCGTGCACGGTTTCCAACGTCCAGGCTGTGTAGGTGCTATCGTGTGCTGCTCCGTCTTCGTTTGGGAATAGTCAACATGGCAGAATGCAGGGTTTACTATTCCCAAACGAAGACGGATTTTCCAGGACAACAGTGCGCTCTATCATTTTAAGCAATTGATTCAAGTAATATCAAGGAGGATGCATCCACATCATGAATGGCCAGAGAATTCACCTCGCCTCAATCAGATCGAACATGTTTAGACCTCTCGCATCATGCTGTGAGATATCTTGCAGATACCACATGGATACTGATCTATCGACGTCATCAGATATCTAGTGCACAGTTTCCCAAGCTTTCAGTATCCGCGTGCCCATTTTAAAATTTTAGTAATTCCGGCGTATCCCCTCTTAGGCAAATGTAGTTTTCTTTAAGTTATAATACTTTTTCATTCAAATACGAATAATTATAAAGGCTTTTTTTTTAACAATTGCGTTATAATTAATTTTTTAATATTTTTTAAAAAAAGTTTAATGAGACGAATGAAATTTAACGGAGAGTTACAACCGCGTGGTTTCGAATAATTAAATTTAAACTTTTAATGCAAACAGAACCATGCGACTGGAATGTGATGGTGCCGGTAACAGAGCGCATGTATCGTGTGAAGAGACATACTTTGTTGAAAACTACCTTTACTGGGGGGTTACAGTGGCCGTTGCCCATAATTCAAAGTTAGGCCAGTATATCTCTTTGAAATCTCTGGAATTAATTTTCATCATTCTTCACATTTTGTTCTCTAATTGGGGGTTAGGTATGATACTTATATCCTGCTCGCATCGCTAATAATTTTTTCTTATTTATTTAGATTTTAAATTATTTTCTTTATTTATTTACGTTCTTAAATGTGCGCGATGGCGCATCACCTGTGAAGTGTTGGTCACGTTTTTTAATATTAAGCTCTTTCACCTTTTAGGGGAGAGAATTAAAAAAAATTAAAAATTCCAATTGGAATATTTAAAATTTGATCGCCTTAAGCCAAGGTCATAAGGCTAGTTATGTCTGTGAAATATGTTACAAAGAAAAGTAACATATAACTGGGGAATTTATTCCTTTCCCCATCCCAAAGAATAAGTGAATCTCTCTCCACTGTTACATTGATAATTTATTGTTATTGTTAAAAAACGAAATTTAAAAATTTATTTCTCGTTTTGGACCTTAGAGTTTATTTCAAAAAGATCCCCCCCCCCAAAAAAAAAGAAAAAGAAAACCACTTGTCTAAAACTAAAGGATAAAAAGACCGCCTCAGGATTTTCTTCTCTAGTTTATCCCATCACAATCGTTTCTATAAATAAATTTCTGAACGAGAGGGAGAAATCCTCCTGGGCGAGTTTGACCTATATTTTAGTTTACGTAATCCCGCCGGTGTTATGTCACGGCGATGTCATAGGTTCATTGCCCCAGACACTGGTAGCATGTTTCATATTTCCTTCATCAGCTTATAACTAGTCTACTGGCATTATCATTCCACACATCGTATTTGCCAGAGGGAACCAACTTTAAAAAAAAAGGGGGGGGGGGAGGCGTGAATGTTCATACGACTGACAGAAATGCGCACGGAAACCACGCTTTATTTATAACATAAATGTCAAAAGTCATTTACGTGTGTGCTATTATAGTAATAAAACGAGAGATGTTTGTTTGTATTATCGCTTCATTACACAAAAGGGAAAAAAAAAAACAGGGCGAAAGATAATTATTTAGTCCTTTTTTCAGTTTAGGTAACCAACAACTGTGCCCTGCTATGTTTCCTTTAAGTCTTGCGCGCAAGTGTGCATGGTTCTTTAAAAATGGTTTTTAAATGTTTAGTCTGTCGTGCAAATAGGGTGAGCGTTTGCACAAGCCATTCTGGCGGAGCAAAAAGTAACAGATTACTGTCAGCTTTTTATGTACTTATAATTTGTTGTTTTCACTATTTGTGTAACACTACAGAAATAAACAATGACTTCGTTTGTTGACTACTGACATAATTGTCCACTGAAATGATTTCAGTGGAGAATTGAAGCCATTTCTATCACAGCAAACAAAAATATGAATTACTCATAAACATGAACTATCCATAAATATACACAAATTCTCAAATCTTACTCCTTAAAAAGATTCCCTAGAAACGAATTTATAGAAACAAATAATGAAACAGCCAAACTCCTGTCTGAATGTGATTCTTTTAGAATTGGTTTCCATAAATTCGTTTCTAGGGAATCTTTTTAAGGGCTACGTTTTCTTTTCTTTCAAATGAAGGGTATGTTAGCTAGTTTCATACTAAAGCCGGCATTGGTTTCTTTTTTCTTTGTTACTTCCTCCTCCCCCCACCACACCACACAAACTTGAATTTTTACTCCTGCAAAACCGGAAAATTGTCCATAAAACTCACCAATGAACAAACATAGATTTGAGGAGTGGAGTTCAATAAATTGTGAAATGTCAATTGGTCTCCTACTATGAATCCTTAGACTTCATGTAAATACCATGTAATGATGATAATAATCGCTGCTGTATGAATTTTGACTTTCGATTTGAATTGCTTATTCCAGTGACTGTACGCTTAGGAAAGTACTGAATTAAGTTAATTCTCTCTCTCTCTCTCTCTCTCTCTCTCTTAATACTCTGTATCTGTCAGAAGGATCCCTCCATCTGTGCGCCTAGGCAGCGACAAACTATTGAGAGAAAGCAGGACAGTCGCTCTGCTCTGCCCTACTCACAGAGAAATCAGAACAAAAATGCACCGCTTCGAAAGAAGTCAACGGACACCATACTGTGAAAAACAAAGAACCTTGACGCCTTCACCTTAATAAGATATAGAACCTTCTTTTGCTGAGATAACTTCAGCAGTCCTGCAGAGCATGCTTTCCACAAGCGCATGATAGAGATTAATGGGAATTTTGGACCATTTTTCCCGTAAGCATGGACTGAGATCCTGATCTGTTGATGGGCAGACGTCCCTTGACCTCGCTTGACGCTCCAGTTCATCCCACAGATGTTCAATAGGATTGAGATCAGGGCTCTTCGGAGGCCAGTCAAGTGTGGTGACGTTGACATTCATGTCCACAAAGCAGCAGCAGCAGCATTATGACAGTGCATTGCTTTGCTGAAAGAGACCACGGTCATTTTCATAGAAATACTACAAAGTAGGAAGCATTGCATTACCCAGAATGTTCAGATACCTCTTGGAGTTCAATGTTCGTGGCACCATAAATAGAGGTCTGAGACCACACCAGGAAAAACAGGACCATCCCATCACACCGCCACCTCAGAATTTCATAGTTGGGGTTGCGCACTCTAGTAAGTGATGTTCACCTAGCTTTAGCGACTTTCACACCCATCCATCTGCTCGACAGAGAGTGTAGCGTGATTCGTCGCTCCATAACACAGCTTTCCAAGCTTCCACATCCCACCTTACACACTCTTTGCACTACTGTAGACGACGCTGTAATGTAAGGCATGGCTCGGTGCCTTACACAGAAGACAACTTCAGTGCCTGCAACATCAGAGGCCACGACGGTTATCCAGTCACAAGCAGTGCCGTAACTAGGCAGGTGCAAAAGGTGCACAGGCACAGGTTTTTTTTTTTTTTCAAAAAAAATTATTTTTTCCAAAGGAAGGCCACAAATAAAATCTCGCACACGGCCTGTAAAAAGCTAGTTACGGCACTGCTCACAAGGCACACTCAACAGAAACCAGGCAATTATTTTATTTGATATTTGAAGTCACTTATTAGATCTACTTTTCTGCCAAATATCATGCGTACCTACTAAACAATGACCGAATGCCAGCTTCTGCGCATTTCCATTTTTTTGTGTGTGTGTGTGTGTGTGTGTGTGTAACAGTCCCTACATGTTCTGTTTTACTTATGTAATTGTTCATGTTGTTTACAGATTATTGTATTTTCTAATATGTGATGAAACTAGTTAAACTATATTATCACAACCTGTTAAACCCAGAGTTGGTTATCATTTGTCCAACTTTGACACTGTTGGACCTTGCAAAAGCATTTGAGAGGATGCCACATGAAAGGCTGTTGCATAAACTGTAGGATATGGCATTGGAATATAAACTGTTGACTTAGATAAGTGGGTGGCTGAAGGATAAGTATCAAAAAGTGGTATATGGGGAATGAGGGGGGGGGGAATCTAACAGATTTAAGGTGACCAGCGGTGCACTCTAGGAATCAGCCATTGGACCACTGTTGTTCAATCTACACATTAATATTGGGAGGGACCTGGCAGGAGATGTTTCATTGTTTGTGATTCAAAGATAGGCAATCAGAGATACTACTGATATTGTACAGCACTTACAGAATGATTTAAATAAGCTGGAATAGTGGACAAATAATAATTACTCTCAGTTCAATGTTAGTAAGTGTAAAGTTATGCACTTTGATATGATGAGATTTCTAGTGGCATACTTTATTGTTGGGATTATGCTAGATGAAACTGATGAGGTTGGGTATCTTGGAGTTATGGTGAATAGGAAATTGAAGTTTAGAGGTTATATTACAAATACAACTCGTGGAATAATTGCGATTAACATGTAAGGATAAGGAAGTAATTTTATTATTATTATTGTTATTATACTGGTATCTCCATGGGGTCAGACTCATTGTGGGAGATCCATTTATTCACACACTAGCCATCATTCACACAATACCTATCGTACTTCTTAAACTCATTCACTGATGAAGCACCCACAACTACCTCTGGCAACCCATTCCACCCATTCACCACTCTCCAAGCAAAAAACCTAGTCCTAACATCCATCATCCTTGTTCTCTCCTTTCTCTTCCTGTACTGAAAAATGTCTTCAGTCTATTTCTATCATGTCTCCTCTTTTTCATCTTCTCTTTCTGGGAAAGGTTGAGTCCTCTAATGAGGGGTTTACAATGAATTAATGCAGCCTGCTCATCACTCCTCTGCTGAATCCCCCTAAGAGCAAGTATTCATGGCTGTAGATCCATGTATGTTCACCTGTTTACCTGTTCTGAGAAACAAAAACCCCAAGTCTCCAGGTGAAAAAAACCTTTACCTCAATATGATTCCAACTAATTCACCTTCAGTTGAAAAAGACCAGATAAAAATTCCTCACATCATGCATGAGAATATAATCCTGGCCTTTTCTGACCAAAGGGGCTTCGTCTATATCAACTGAGCTATGGAGGATTCTTTTCATTTATCAACTAATTTGTGAAGCCTACAGACCACCAATCTATTCTAATAAGGAACATTATACTGACCTGCTACAATCTTTGCCTCCTTACAACAGCTTGCCATATCATATGACCACAACTGGATGACTACCATGCATAGATTTGGGCTCCTGGATTCAGAAGGGAAAAAGAAGCTGCAGAAAGAAGAGTAACAAAGATGGTATTTGGATTATAGAATACAGCGTGTATATATATATTAAAGGTTATGAGGATAAATTCAGAGTATGTGAACTGCAGATACTGGTAAACAAGAAAAAACAAATCATCCCATTTGATAGAGGTCAGTAAACTTCTGAAAGGGTATTATAGGTTATTGGCGAATGAAAATTTTCATTATATGGAAGGTGGGTAGGTAGGGGGACATCCATGAAAGTTAAGTGTGTGTGTGTATGTGTGTGGTTAAGAAAGGTGTGAGAGCTAGATTTTTCTCTTACACAGCAGTGAGTGAGTGGAACTGTGCCTTTTGAAGTTGTGAATGAGTTGAAAAGATGGTATGACAGCTCTTGTGGGTGATATATGACATCACTCAATGAATCCTTTACTCTCTGAAGGTATCTGAGAACAGAAATCCACATTTAGATCTGGCCACTGGGATTTGAAGAGGATGAAGTAGCCTTGGAGAGGGTGCAGAGATGGATAACAAAAATTATATAAATGCTGTACAATGTTTATTATGAGGACAGACTAAGAGTATGCAGACTGCAGAGTTTGGTGGATAGAAGATGGGGGGGTATAATTGAGACATTTAAACTATTGAAGAGTTCTTATTGTGTTAACCCTGATGAAGTTTTTTATATGGCCATCCAAGTAAGTTTTTTTGCATGGAGAGTGGTAGGAGCATAAAATACATTGCTTGAGAGGGTTGTGAATGTGTCAACAGTGGATAAGTTTAAGGAGTGGTTTGATAGACTTTGTGTTGATCTCCCACAATGAGGCTTGTGACTCCATGGAAGTTGGGAAAATAATAATAATAATCATAATTATTATGATCAGATCCGAGAAGAGAAATCCAGATGTGTCTGATCAAAGTGTTATGCAATGGGACTACCACACTTTTATCTCCTGTGGTCAGTGTCCTCCTCAACATTGTAGCAATTCTCTGAGTTACCTTCACAACCTCTGCAATATGTCCTTGGAATTTCAAATCTCTATCCACAATCACCCCAAGATTGCTTGTTTTCTTTACTTCTATTAAATTAGGTAATTTTTTTTTACAAAGCAAACAAGTCTAGTAAGGATTATCTGTTTTTAAAATCTCAGAATATTTAAAAACACTTAAGACCTCATTGAAGCATTTTAGGAAAATACCATTAAACTGAAAAAATAGATTCCATATCTGGATGCATAGATTCATTTCAGTTTATTCTTAGCTTAGTAGTCTAGCATGAACTTTTGTTAAAAGTAAATATCGTCAGCAAATTGCTACAAAATAAAAGCTCACATGGACATGGCAATAAATCACATCAGAGAGCTTGTTGCTTGTCATTTTTTTATTTTTATGTTGGGCCCATATACAAGTGGTTGGCTGGTCAACCTATAGTACTTTAGTACAGTATATGGGTAGTGGGGTGGGAAAGGAGGAACTTGTTAACATTCGATTTGAAAGCCTGTATATTGTATTCCTTGGGAAATACCTTGGGAGGAAGACTGTTCCACAGTACAGCAGTAGCAGGGATGGAGTAAGAGGAAACGAAACTTGTTCTGTGGGTTTCAAGGTGACTCTGAAGGGATATTGGAATGTGGCTGTACGTGTCCAATGAGTTTAGTACATAGTGGGGGAATTATTGATGTTTCAGATGAGCATTTTTCATGAAACTATTTGTAGAATATACAAATTGCAGAGACTAAACGTGTATGTGAACATGGGGGGGGGGGGGTTGGTAAGAGATGGATCATTTATCAGTCTAATTGCTCTCCTCTGTATTTAGTCAAGCATTTTAAGGGAGCTTTTTGGAGCCACACTCCAAATGTGAGAACAGTATTCAATAGCTGGGCAGATTTGCGATTTATATAAGGTTAACAGCTATTTTGAAGTGGAGTAACGTCTTGAGCAAAAGAGAAAGCCTAGTTTTTTAGAAGCTGAGGATGCAATGGTTGTGATTTGTTTATGCCAGGAGAGGCCTGATGTCATGTTAATTCCGAGAAGAGAAATTTCATCTTATCTGGGGATTTGAGTCTTATCAAAAATAATACTGGGGGAAAATGGTTCTTTTTGTGGGAAATAAGACAGAACTGGGTTTTACTAGCGTTGAAGTTGACGAGGTTATCTGAGCCCCATAGGAGGATGTTTTGGAGGTCTGCGTTAAGGGAAGTTGTGGTTGATGTTCTGTGGGTTGAAGTGAGTTGTGTAGGGCAAGGTTTATCAAATGAAAGGGAGGAGTGTAATGTGCTGTCATCTGCAAAATTGTGTATTGGGTTGGAGGTCAACTGAAGTAGTTCATTGATATACAGAAGGAAGAGGGGTTTGTGAGAGAATAGAACCTTGTGGGAGACCAGCATTAGTTGGATGGTGGGAGGATTTGGGAGCCATCTACCATCACACATAGTGTGCCTCCAGACAGAAAGCTGGCAATCCATCTGCAGAAGTCCTGAGACAGTCCTAATGATGGAGGTTTGCTTAGTAAGACTTTGTGCCAGACCCAATCAAAGGCTTCAGAGATGTCGAGTGCAACTACTTGGGATTTGCCAAATTTTTCGATGGCATATATCCAGAGATGGGTGATATATGAGAGCAGGTTATTTTGCAATTATATAGATTGAAAATGAAATAGCCAAAAAGTTAAATTTTTGATAACACTGTAATAACTGACTTTGTCAAAAAACAAGTAAAACTAAGTAAAAATTTGTAACATGTAAAAGATTTAATAAATTTATTTTTATCTATAAATTGGCTTGCATCAAGGGTCAGCATTAAGTCTGTTTCTGTTTAATATTGTGATGGAGGTGGTGACAGAGGAGGTGAGAGAAGATGTGCCTTGGACAATGTTGTATGCAGATGACATCTTGCTGTGTGCAGATTCAAGAGAAGAAGTGGCAGCTAAACTGGAAAGATGGAGGGAAGTACTGGAAGAGAGAGAGGCATGAGACTGAGCAGAAGTAAGACAGAGTATATGTGTTGCAAAGTGGACAGCAGCCAGGAGACAGATCTGGAGCTGGAAGGATATGTCATCAGGAAGGTGAGGTACTTTAGATATTTAGGTTCAACAGTGGAAGAAGATGAAAGGGCCAAGAAGGAAGTGGGAGGGCAGTATACAAGCAGGTTGGAGGAACTGGAGAGAAATAGCTGGAGTGTTATGCAATAAGAGGGTGCTGATCAATCAGAAAGGCAAAATCTATTGGACAGTAGTGAGGCCAGCTATGACATATGCTATGGAAACTGTGCCCCTGAGGAAAAATAACATCAGCAGGATGGAGGTAGCAGAGATGAGAATGCTTAGGTGGATGTGCGGTGTGACCAGAAAGGATCGTCTGAGAAATGACTATGTGAGGAGAACAGTGAAAGTTACGAACTTAGGAGCAAAGATACAGGAGGCAAGGTTGAGATGGTTTGGTCATGTGATGAGGAGGGAGGAAGAGTATGTGGGAAAAAAGGTCATGCAGATGGATGTTCAGGGGAGGAGGAAGCGTGGACAGCCAAAGAAGAGATGGAGAGAGCTGTAGAAAAGGACTTGAGGATGAAGAACTTGGATGTGGTGACAGCCCAAGATAGGAGGATTGGAGGAGACTCATCATCAACAGTGACCCCACTTAAGTGGTTGAAGCTGCAGAAGAAGAAGAATATAAGTATTCAAAAAAAAAAACATCTTTACAAAATAACAGAAAATAAATTAAATTACATAAATATACTTGAATTTTTTTTAAGTTAACATTTTAGGGTTTTTGATTTCATATTCACAAAATTAGAAATAATGGTCTTAACGTCTAATTCCGCACATATATCATTTTCAATAGCTATTAACGCCAAATTAACAAGCTTTTTTGTGCCATACTTGTTCTTAAGTCGGTTTTAATCAATTTCAACTTGGAAAAGGAACGTTCACTGCTCGCTACACTAACAGATACGGTTAATAGTATTCTTAAAGCAATTGAAAAGCTAGGGTAAGATAAGTTATTGGACACAATAAAATTACGAATATCGAAAGGGTTTTGAATATTTAAATTATCCTTCCAAAAAATATCCCGGAAAGCACATAACTCATCATATATAATAGTTCTATTGAATTTACATCTTTATTGTCGCCGTCCTTCAAGAGAATCTCTATATTGTCACAATTTTTCGTAAAGTTTCGTTTTAATTTGTACTAATCTATACAAGAAATTGAAATTATCATAATATGTTTTTAGTTGTTCAAAACATTCTATTAACGAACACATTGCAACTTCTAGAGGTGTATAAAACACGTTCACTCTAAATTATCTTCTGGTGATAGTGGTGTTTCGTCGTAATGCTCGTAGTCAAATTGTTGTCTTCTTTTGTCGTCGAACTTCAGTACCAGTTTTAAATTCTTGTTCTCCATCCACCTCTTCGCTCAGTTCTTTTGCAGTTTTTAGAACTTCTTTAAAATTTGTATCTGATCGATACTCTTGTAAGAATATTTTTAAGTTTATAGATTCTAAAGCAAGTGTAATGTTCATATTTTTTCTTGAAGCATTTTACTCACAGAGTTTATTCTGTTAAGTAAATCATGCAAAGTTATAAAAAGAGCAAATAAATTTGTAGTCCTTTATTTTAGCACATAATGTTTGTGCTTCATGCTGTTTCTTTATTAAAATTTTCATTATTAAAATTTCATAAAGTGCATCGTAAATTTCTCCTAACTGATATTGTAGAGGGCGGATTGCATTAATTTTACTTTCCCATCGCGTTTCTGATGGTTGTTTCAATGTTAATTTTTTTACGAACTTTAAAACGATTGCCCAACGTTTGTAGGAGAATGAAAAGAAATTGTATATTTCTTGAATAATTGCAAAGAAACTAATTGTACCTGCATTCGCTTTGGCTGCATCGTTAATGATTAAATTTAGAGTATGAGCAGCACATGGCACGTAAAAAGCTGGAGGATTTTTGTTCAAAAGCAAATTTTGGAGCCCATATTTTTTCCCTTTCATATTTGCCCCATTGTCATACCCTTGACCTCGCATGCCTTCAATGGGAATGTTCCATTTTTCCAGTTGTTCCATTATTGTTGCACATAAACCACGTCCTGTGGAATCTGATATATCTGCAAAACCTAAAAAGTTTTCCCTGATCTTGACAATTCCATTGTCACAGGAAAGAAAGCGAATAATAATGGTCATTTGTTCTGTTTTACTTCCATTAGGTGTGCAGTCTAAAATTATGGAATAATATTTAGATTTTCGAATTGATAATAGAATTGTATCCCTGATTGCATTACTTAAAGTTTCCAATATTTCATTTTGACTGTCTTTACTCAAATAGTGTACTATTGTTTCGTTGTAGGGGCCTTTCAACATGATTTTCCTTAACGGGATCAAACTTCGCAAACAATTCTACTAATTTAAAAAAATTGCCATTATTCCTTTCATATAATTTATCAGATAATTAGCGAAAAGCTAAATTTTGGCTACCAAGGAATTTATAATTTCAATCAAACGTTCTAAAACACTCCAATGTTTCTTTTCCATTTCATACATGCTTTGAGTATGGCAATCAATAGTAGTTTTGTTTTGTAAATTTTTATCAAGGTTCCTTCCATTTTAAGAAATTTTTCATGTGAGTTAAACTAGTCTCATGTCTATGCAAAGTTGGACTTACATTTCTCCAATCGTTATAACCTTCTACAAGACTACTTGATTCAGTAGGTGCAAAAAGTTTGCAACAAAAGCAAAAAACAGAGTTTTAAACTTTCGGAATAATGAGCCATGTTCTTGGCATGAGCTCCCCGTTTTCCATTTTTCTATTATAATACATGTCGCCAAATTTACGACTACATGTATCTCTGGGATATATTATATTTTTCTTTTAAACAGGCCCCATTTCAATTAAAATAACTCATAATTTTTCATCAATATTTTCCCATTCACCTGGATCTTCTAAATTTACAGAGACTAACAACATGTTAATTTTGTGGTCAATTACAACTAAATTTTCTCTTAACTGTTTTTCACTTAAATCATGCGTCTTGTTATCTTGTTCAATAGTTGCAACAGTACTTTGATGCAAACTGGATGATGTGAGCGGTTAGTCAACTCTGATTTCTGATGTATCGATTTGGTTACAATCTGCATCAGAATATTTTAATAAATTTATTAAGAGCCCTAGTTTGTTTCTTAATATGTGCTTCTTTCACAGCATGACGCTTACGATTTTGTGCACGGGATAACTTTTTTTTTTAATTTTTGATTTCATTTCTATTTTATACCCACAAGAAATTATTACACAACAGAATACAGAGACAAAATAATAGTCCGCACTGCGCTACTGTCAGTAGTCTACTGAGATGAGTAACATATTACACAACACGACACAGAGATGAAATAATAATCCGCACTGCCCTGCTGTGAGTTGCCTGAGATGCATACTATATGACTGGTTAACTAGCAACAAATGTTTTGTACGAAAATTCGTTTCTGTGCATAAAAACCATTCACCGTTTCACTTTAGACAGACTGCAGTAGATACAACATTCTTCCGACATTCTCGCTGCAAAATTATAAACAGCCGGCTAATCAAAGAGGCGACAATATACAATTTTTTAAAATTTTTATTCGGTGTATCTGGCCTTATTTATTTTAATATTGATCATTCTAAGAATTTTTGTTTTTATTATAAAAATTTTGTTTCTTATAAATGAACTTATGAACCATGCCCCGGCGGCAGTACCCTCTTCGTAGCGGCACCTGCATGCTCTGCATGCCCGCTTCCGCCTGCCCTGGATATCACCTGTAAATTGTTGACAAGCCAGTAAAATATGGTAGGAGTGCCATTGGTTCGTCATCTAGGGTTTACTGTATAAAGTGTTTATTGTTGAAAATTGTCTTCCTTTTCTGCCAGGAAAGCACATTTAAAATCATAAGTGTGTTATTCTCGAGCTGGGCAGTTTATTTTCTGGTGAGTTACATACATACATATTATTATTATTATTATTCAGGCCTCCAAGGAGTCAAAAGACTCATCGAGGGAGGTCCTTCCTAAGACATAAAGTCTGTCAAGACTCATCGAGGGGAGGTCCCCCCCTGAGAAACACGAAGTTTATCATACCACTCTTTAAAGTCACTGACCGTTCTCGCTCCCACCACTCCATCAGGCAATGCATTCCACGGCTCAACCACCCTCCACACAAAGAAACCACTCCTTACCCTCTTGCTCACAGTTTCCTTTCGTAACTTCCAGGGATGGCCTCTTGTCATCACTCCTTCCTGCTGATCAACCAAGCGAAAGAACTCCCCAGTGTCAACCCTGTAACCACCTCTCAACAGTTTAAAAGTCTCAATCATATCACCTCTCCTTCTTCTATCCGCCAAACTCTGCAGTCCACATTCTCTCAGCCGATCCTCATAACTATCATTGTACAGTCCTGAAACCATCTTTGTCATCCGTCTTTGTATCCTTTCCACAGTTAATTTATCCCCTTCAAATCCTGGGGACCAAATCTGAGAACAATAGTCCAAGTGTGGTCTGATCAGAGACTTATACAACGGAATGATAACCCTCTTATCTCTGCAGGTCAGTGTCCTTCTCATAATAGCAGCAATCCTCTGTGTTACCTTCACCACCTTTGCAATATGTCCCCTAAACTTCAGGTTTCTATCAATCATCAACCCCAGATCTCTTGTCTCCCCTACTTCCTCCAGTATAACTCCTCCCATAGAGTATGCAGCATCCCATCGATGTTTCCCAAACCTCAAGACCTTACATTTTGCTGCATTAAACTGACACCCCCATTCATTTGCCCATCTATCTAGCTTATTTAAATCCTCTTGCAGGGCTACCACATCTGCGCTATTACTAATAATCCTTCCCAGCTTCGCATCATCCGCAAACAACTGAATATCCCCCTGCAATCCACTGGCTATGTCATTGATATAAAGGTTAAACAATATAGGTCCTAGTACTGAGCCCTGTGGGACCCCACTTGTAACCCTCTGCCTCCTGGAAACTACTCCACCATATACAACTCTCTGATACCTATCAGACAGCCAATCCTGAATCCAGTTGACCAATCTGACATCCAGACCCATGTGCTGCAACTTAAATATCAGCTTATCATGTGGCACCCTGTCAAATGCCTTCGCCAAGTCTAAGAAAATTGCAGTATATGCCTTTCCCTCATCTAATGCTCTTGTAACTTTATTATAAAAGGCTAGCATATTGCTAAAACAAGAGCGTCCTTTCACAAATCCATGTTGATTCTCACAGATAACATTACCCTCATCTGCCCAATGCTGTACACGGTCCCTCACTACTTTCTCCAAGATCTTAACAACTACTGATGACACACAGACTGGCCTATAATTAGACACTTACAGTCTGTTACCACCCTTATGCAATGGCACTATCTTATCTTCCTTCCATTCCCTGGGCACCTTTGCCAAAGCCAGACTTTCATTGTAAAGCCACGTTAAAGGTATTGTCAATTCGCTAGCACATTCTCTCAAAACTCGTGGCGAAATACCATCCAGTCCCACAGCTTTACTGACATCCAGAGTACTCAGTATCTGAAACACACTCTCCTCCTGTACCTCCAGACCTCGTACCAGTCCTATCCCTCTAGCATTAAAACTGACTCCTCTAGGATGAAATACTCCAATAAAGTGTTCATTGAACAATTCCACTATGTCCTCTGCATCAGTCACTCTATTCCCATTTTTATCCCACAATATCATTCTTCCACAGTCATTTCTTCTCCTACTGGCCACATAGCTAAAAAATTCCCTAGGATTTTCTTTGGATCTTAGGGCCAATCTCCTCTCATATTCCAGTTTCGCTTTCCTTACCACACGAGTCACTCTTCTGGCCTGTGTCTTATATTCTTCACCCATCCTCTCTTCACCTGTCTCCTTATATCTCTTCCATAGCCTCTTTTTCGCATGCAGTTCCTGTTTAATTTGTTTGTCATCCACTTTACTCCAAATTGCGCCCTCTTCTTCACTCGTGGTATACAACTTACCATTGCTGATAACAAATATTCTTTCACAATTTCCCACGCACTGGTGATATCCCGGCCGTCCATGCTTTTTTTATGTAAAAGTTTATTTATATTGTAATGGCCACTAAAACTACAACGAAAGGGAAAAAACCAACATTGAAGAGGAAGAAATTCATTTATCTTGAAGAATAAATTAAAATCTTGGATCGGTTGAAAATTGGATAAAAACCAGGAGCTGTTGCAAGGACTCTGAATTTAAATGAATCAACAATTAGAACAATCAAACAAAATGATCATTAAAATCCGAGAAAGTGTTATTGCTGGGTCAACGGTAAGTGCAAAGCACGTTGCTTGTGTTTGCGATATTCTAATAGAAAAATGGAGAAATCTCTAATGATTTGGATAGAAGATTGCACTCAAAAGAAAATGGCCTTGGATGGACACCTTATTAAGCAAAAAGCTCTCAAAGTTTATAAACATTTAAAAGAACTCAATTAAGATTCTTCAGAAGAAATCTCTCAGAATGGATTTTGTGCCAGTATGAGTTGGTTCGAAAACTTTAAAAAGCGGTTTTCTTTGTATAATCTTAAAATCCAGGGAGAATCAGCATCAGCAGACGTTGAAGCTGCCCAGAAATACCCAGCAGAACTTTTAAAAATCATTAAAGAAGGTGGTTACAGTGCAGACCATGTGTTCAATGCAGATGAATCTGGGTTATATTGGAAAAAAATGCCAAAACGCACCTATATTTTGAAAAATGAAAGATCAGCTCCTGGATTCAAAGTTTCCAAAGATAGACTTACTCTACTGTTTTGTAGTAATGCATCAGGTGATTACATGACAAAACCAATGTTTATTAACTGATCCGCAAATCCTCGTGCGATGAAAGGGCTCGACAAGTCCAACCTACCTGTTTATTGGCGGGGCTAACAAAAAAGGCATGGGTTACAGCTAGCATGTTTTTAAAAATTGGTTTTTCAAGTGTTTTGTACCAGATGTAGAAAGTTACACAAAGAAAAAGAATATGGACTTCAAAATTCTACTAATTTTAGGTAAACGCACCAGGCCACCCAACAAATGTAAGCCATCCGAATATTAAAATAACTTTTTTGCCACCTAATACTACTTCACTTATTCAACCACTCGACCAAGGAATAATATCAACATTTAAGTCATATTATATTCAGCGAACATTTCAATTAATTTTGGAAAAAATGGAATCTAATCCAAACATGACAATACCTCAAGCATGGAAAGAGTTTTCAATATTGAATTGTGTAAAAATTATTTCTCTGTCCATTAAGGAATTACAACACTCTATGCTGAATGCTTGCTGTAAAAAAAATAAAAAAAAAATGGCCTGAAGCTGTTAGGAACAAAATTTCGTAGATTATCCAGCTACGTTGTATAATAAACGTCACACACATTTCTAGTGGAGAGGGCTTTTGCGATATGGTTGAAAAAGAAATTAGTGAATTAATTGATGGAGAAACAGATTTAAATGAGGAGGAACTGGTACAATTAATAGATGAACGGCATCAAACCAAATGGCAGGGAAAGTTCTGCCGAAGATTCTGATTGTGATGAATCTGTTAAAGAATTCAGTTTAAAGAAATTAGCAGAAGGATTGGACTTGGCCAGAAAGTTGGGAAATTATTTTACGGATAATGATCCCTCAATGGAGCATTTGGAAAAATTCACGAGACAATTGGATATTTGTTTAGCTCCATATTATGAACTTAATAAAAAATTGCAGTGGAAAGCAAAGTCTTATTACTGACTTCTTGATGACTAAACTAGCCGAAGTATGCAATGAGAATTATACAAATGATGTCCAAGAGATTTGAAGTGGTGACAACTTTCGGCCACTTAAAGAACATCTATGAAATGTTATTTCTGAAGACAGTGATGATAATTAAAATATGCGCTTTATTTTATTGTGTCTAAAACATTTATGCATTATGTGCAATGAAATTTATGTACAATTTGTCATTTTTATAATTTTATACTACGTATTTGTCTCATAGTTTATGTTTTCTTAACTTACATCAATTACCTGAATTAAATAAAAATATTGTCATTGTTGTTTATATAATTTAAAAAAAAAAAAAAAGATTTCGGAACCTAACCCCTACTTTTTCTATGTGATCTAAGTCTCGTATAACGCGCATTTCTATGAAACCTAACATCCGCGTTATACAAGGGTTACCTGTATATAGAGATAATATATAGATATAGATAAAATAAAATAAAATAGATAAAATTTCATGATGGTTTCTTTTCAAGTATGTGATTTCTTTATGCAGTGGAGGCTCATGGCTTGAAATCGTGGGAGGTGCTGCAACTTTAGAAATATACATACACACTGTAAGTATAATGTATACGTGTTTGGATAAAATATCAAAATTATGGTAAAAATTTAAAAAAAAAAAATTAAACATGAAAAAATATTGTTTATTATCGATAAAATTATAGTTTGGTATAATTCAAAATTACTTAAAAATAAAATATATTCTTCTTGTTTTGTTTCATGACAAAATATTGTTTATTATCTATCAATAAAATTATATAGTTTAGTATAATTCAAAATTACTTTAAAATAAAATCCATTCCTTTAATTACAATTAAAGGAATGGATTTACAATTTTTGGACATTAAAATTAAATCCTTTAATTGTAATGTCCAAATATTTAAAGAGACAGAGTAAACACGATAAACACTATGAACACTCTACTACTAGTGCAAACTGCATATAAACAACGGTGGAATTGCGCAATGGACAGTGCTACATTACACTAATAGCTCACATCTCACTATGATGTGTATATGCTTGTACGCATAGCAATATGACACTGTGGTAAACACAGTGCTGCTAGCATCCTTCGCCCTCCTAAGTGCTACAAGATGGATTTTTATTATTTTTTATACAAAATAAGAGAATTGCATAGGATTGTTGATGATAAAATTAAATATTAGAAACAATATAAATAAATTAATAAATATATTTATATATCAAGAAAAATTGGGGGTGCTGCAGTTCTTCAATGCCTATGCACGACCGTGCCTGCTTTACAGGGTATAAGCAAGTTATCAGGTTCACTTTTAAACTTGCCCTTCTCCATATTTGGATCCAACTCACACTTCAGAAGACTTTATCAAAAAGTGGCTTGGATAGTGTGAAAATTTCATTTAAAAATCTGTTATTAAATTCCAATCTAACAACATCAAGCATTTTATCTTCAAGATCATTTTTGTTCTCACTTTTCTTGTCACTAACTTATCCAGTCTTCTATGGCAAGCTTATTACGGTGAGACTCATTAAGTTCCCAAATACCTATCATCTCTGTGTTTTCAAAGCCCTCACCATATGAGGGTTTTGAAAACACATTCCGTTTGTGATTATAACAATCTTGGTTGCTGCATTGTAATTGTATTGATGCTCCAATTAGAACAGGTTACATGTTGAACTACAAAGCTGGAAATCACAGTCAACTTAGGAGAATACTATCTTTGGTCCCATGGTATCAGTTACTAAATGGGGAAAATATGAGCAATACATGGGAATATTTGAAAAAGTGCTTAAATGAGGTAGTATCTGAATGTATCCCTAGTGTTCAAAGAATAAATTGGTTGGGAGTGAAATGGATGTGCAACCTTCTTAAGAAAGAGATCCACAAAAAGATGATGTGGAAAGAATATTGTGAGAATAAGATTGAGAGGAGTTATGAAATATATAAAGCTTGGGCCAGAAAAGTAATGAGTATTGTGTGGAAAGCTAAATCAGACTGTGAAAAGAAATTAGCCATGCAAGCTAAATGCAATCCAAAAGAATTTTATTGTTATTTGCAAGCAAAAGAAAGAATGAATGTGAAAGAATAACTTTATTGAATACATATGGTACTCTGATGTTAGAAGCTAATGAGATTGTTCAATTAATTAATTCCCTTTGCTGAGAATATATCAACGAGGTGTATGTAACAAGGTGAACAGTGCTACTGCTATACTGGATGAAGAGTTAGAGATGCATGAAAATGAAGAGCTGTTGCATAACCTGGATAAGAATTTGCTAATAGAGACAAATGAAATATCAGTCTATTTGTTAAAGGAATATTCAGTTGAATTAGCTGGGCCTTTCACGTTTGAATAACTTGAGTCCAAGCTCAGTAATGCTACCACAGGAATGGAAGGAATGTATGATACTTCCATTGTACAAGAGTGATACATGCAAAAACTGATGTGTCCAACTACCAACCTATAAGAATATCTGGTGTGGTAGTGAAGATTTCAGAGAAGTTGGTAAGAACTCACATACAGAAATGAGCAAGGAGCAGCATGGGTTTACTAAAGGAAGGTCATGTTTTAGCAATTTGCTCATATTTTATAACAATGTTATGGCTGAGTTAGATAAAGGGAATAGACACACTATGATAATGTTGGATTTTTCTAAAGCATTTGATAGGATACCACAAGAAAATCTATTGCATAAATTGGAGAATATGGGATTGAAATATACTCGTAAACTCTTGACTTGGATCAGGGGATGGTTTTTTTTTTCTCAGACATATATCAAAAAGTGGTATACAGTGGGTGTGAATCTTCTAGATTTAAGGTGATCAGTGGTGTATACCTCAAGATTCAGTCCCCGGGCCATTATTGTTCAATCTGTACATTAATGACATTAGCCAGGGTCTAACATCATATCATTATTATTATTCGTGACACTTCCAAGGAGTCCAAAGACTCATCGCAGTAGGACACCTACAACTGTCTCAACCACTACACTGAACCTCTACTACGAATCATCTCCATCAACGGCATCTACCTCCACCACTACCACAACTAGTATTTTTTGTCTGTAAATTGTGCAATTGTTTGCCGATGATGCGAAGATAGGCAGGGCAATCAGGAATGCTATTGATATTCAGCACTTACAAAATGATTTGCAATAGGCTGGAAATGTGGGCAAATGAAAATGGCTATTAGTTTAATGTTAGTAAGGGTAAAGTGATGTGCTTTGGCATGAGTAGATTTCCAATGGCATATTATATTAGCAGGGTTAGGCCAGAGGAGGGAGATTCCTATCCACCAATTCTTGTCTGAGGAGGCAAGGTATCAGTGGATAGGAATTTGAAGTTCACAGGTCACATAGCAAAAGTTGCAAATACAACTCAGAGGATGTTGAAGTGAACCTTGACATGTAAGGATAATAAAGTCATTTTGACTCTTTATAAGGCTTTGATAAGACCACACCTGGATTATTGTGCACAGATTTGGTCTCACAGATTCCAAGATGATAAAGAAGCTATGGAAAGGATGCGAAGAAGAGTTACAAAGATTATATCCAGGTTATGGGATTTAGATTACGAGGACAGATTGTGAGTATGTGGTCTATAAACTTTTAAATGGTTATAGGATATGGTATGATGAAATTTTTCATTATATGGAAGGTGGAGAGAGAGAGAGAGCACACAGGGGCATCCATGGCAATTAAGTTTGTTCACAGTCAAGAAAGGGGTAAGAGCTAGGTTTTTCTCTCACAGAGCAGTGAGTGAGTGGAATAGTTTGCCTTTAGGGTGGGGGGGGGTGCATCTAGTATAAATGAATTTAGGTATAACAGCATGGTTTGGGTGATTTATAGCCTCCCTCAATGAGTCCTTGACTCCCTGGAGGTCTCAGATAATAATACATCCAAGAGCATCACTGAGTAGCCATGTTTTTTTTATCCAATTTCCATTATCACTTTATTATAAAAAGTAAGCAAATTAAAAGGCAAGACCACCTTTCACAAAACCATGGTGTCCCTTATAAAGTAACCTTCCTGATGCAGTAAGACTATTTTGTCCTCTCCAGTGGTACTTTCCCTGTACTTACTTTGTCCCTTTCCACTCCAATGGTACTTTCCCTGTACTTACTTTGTCCCTTTCCACTCCAATGGTACCTTCCCCATACTGAGGCTTAAATTAAACAGCTTGGTAAGAGGAACTGAAAACTTCCTTGCACATGCTCATAATATATGTTGGTAAGTTGGCTCATAGTACATGAAAGTTGGTAAGGGGTTGTTATAAGATCAATGGTGGAGAAGTTCTGCAGAGAATAGTGGGAGATCAGGGGAGAACCAGAGGTCATCCCTGGAAACTGTATAAAGAGGGTGTGAGTAGGGGAGTGAAAGGCAGGTTTTTTTCGTGCAGAATTGTGAATGATTGGAATGCCTTGCCTGAGAGTGTGGTGTCTGCAAGGAGTTTGAGTGTGTTTAAGACACGGTATGATGAGATGTGTGTGTATGATAAAAGGACCTCCCTGAGTCTTTGACTCCATGAGGTCTTGGGGTAATAATAATATAGGCTAATATGTCATCTAATCCTATAATAATCTCTCCTCGAAATTCTTATGCCATGCTACTGTTGAAAGCTGACTCCTCTGTCATAATTTCTTTGTAATTACACATATATCCCTTCTTAACAGAAATTTCTCTGTGTCTGGCAATCTCCCACGTCAAGACTATATGATCATATGATACTATATTATCAGTTAGAAAAATAATCTGAAAAATAGAAACATATTTGAAGCTAAATGAAGTTTCACTTAATGCAGATAGCCATATGGAACCATTCTGTAAAAAGCAAAGTTGTTACCCAGACCTTTTTATTGACTTTCCAATAAACTGGGTAGTGTTTTCTTTTTCTGTTTCTGTAATGTGCATAGATTAAGTGATTTGTAAATGACCATCAGTTTGAATACATGACCACTATCATTTACAAAACACATAATAGTCTTTTGATAGACTTAAATCCTGGATCAGATTTTTCACCTTTTTTTTTTTTGCTAGGTAATTTGTACCTTACAATACGAACTTTGCAGAAATTAAGGGAAGGAATTTTTAGCATTGGTCTGCTCAACATGGCCAAAAATTATCAGCATCAATGAGACTTGGTTGACAGAGGATTTTGTTTTAGTGATAGGATGTAAAGAGTATTGCATCATCAGGGAGAATAGAAGGAACAGAATGGGAAGAGGCAATATTACTGATGATAGCCAACAAACTGCAAGGAGGATTTTTAAGATTGAAGGTCATGGTTCATTTGAAGCCATCTTGTGTGAGACAGAAATCAACAGCACAAACTGTATTGTTGATCACTGCTATAGACAAAGGGAGAGAGAGGGGTTAGAAAAATATGTGGATGCCATGCACAGATTAGCACAGTGAGTTGTTAGGCCAAACAATTATGGGAGACTTCATCTAAGAGACATAGATTGAAGGGAGGGAAAGGTGCATGGCAAGATGAAGATAGAATTTATAAGGTTACTAATGGATAGTTATCTGAAACAGTGTGTGATGAAGGGGAACGCAGAGTTCAGGAGTGTTAGATCAGCTAACATCATCAGAAGATATATCTATAGCCAATGTAGCCATACTCCCTTCCAGGGCCGGCCATCTCGAGGGTGCGGTGGGTGCAATGCACCCGGACCCCACAATCGAGTGGGCACAGTCGGTACACATTTGCGGAAACGTATTATTATATTTCGAATGTGTATTTTTTTTGTTTTCCTGTGCCAAAATCATTTGCAGGTAAGAGGGTTTACAATACATTTATTTCGAATCCTTTAATTTTTACCTTTGAAAAATATTTTAGGGCCCCAAAAGGTTTCTTGCACCCAGGTCCCTTTATAGAGAAGGCCGGCCGTGCTCCCTTCAGTCAGAGAAAGTAGCCATGCAACCTTTTCTTGAGAGGTTGCAAAATATATGGAGTTGTTAGTTAAGATGGAGTATATTTGGAACTTCACTGATTTCCATAAATTAAGTAACAAAGAGAAAAATTGCGATAACTTTGGGGGGGGGGGTTATACCATGGCATTAAAGCAGTCATTTTGAAGTGGCTTTTGATTTCGTGTCTGGAGTGAGAGCAATTTCATGATAGCAAAATCATGAAAATCCTTGAATATGGCTACAAGACATCATCTAACCAATTAATAAGTACAGGTGATGAGCCATCATAAGTCTGGCAAAAGTCAGGCAGAGGTAGCCAGATGATTGCACATGAGTCATTCCATGATTCATTCACAAACTGTGGAACCAATTCCAACAGTTACAAACAGCATCCTGGACAGTAAAAAAAAAGACCATGAGCTATAACTCCAGTGGGTGACTGATATCTCCAATTATCTTCTTGCTGAAACAGATGTGCTACCACAAAGCAGCTATGATCTGGCTTTGCATCAGCAAACTCTGTTGGAAAAGGAAATGCTATGGAGGAGTACAAGCCAGTTGATGGCAATCGGATCCATGAAGAACATAAAGTATAGGCAAGCAAGGTGAAGAACATGGTAAAGAAAGAAAAGGTGGAGTATGAGAGGATTTAACCTTGGAATTAACCTTGGTTGTTGAGCCAAGGCTAATTCCAGAGAACTCTTCTGCTATATGGCAAGCAAGAGAAAGAATAATTATAGCAGGTTGACACTGGTGGATAATCATGGCAGCAGAGTGACCAATGCAAAGTATATAGTGGAATTATTGAATGAGCACTTTATCAGCATATACCATACTGGTGTAAATGATGGTGTACAATACATAAAAGAGAGGAAAGTATTAGGAGAATTGGAAGTTAAATAATCAGTGGTGTAGCAAGTGTTGATTTAGTTAGATATTAATAAGGCTGAGGAAATGGATGACATATCACCACATATTCTTAAGGAAGGTGCACAACAGTTAACTATGCTCTTGCCCTGGTTATTTAATGAAAGTCTTGCATTAGGTAAGGTTCCTAAGGGTGGAAAGAAGTCAAAATAGTATCACTTCTCAAGCATGGTTATAGGACAGAAGTTTCCAGTTACAGACCAGTCTATATAATTGCAGTTGCAGTCAAGGTGTTGGAGAGATTGGTTAGGAATAGAATATAAGATTGGATTAATAGCCATAGTATTCTTTATAATGGTCAGCACAGATTTATAAAGGATAAGTCTTGTTTTAGCAATTTACTTGCATTTTATGACAAGGCGATGAGTGTGTGTTAGAGATAAGGGAGAATCATATACAGTGATATTCTTGAACTTTGCAAAAGCATTTGATAGATTACCACATGATAAATTGTGTACAAGCTGCAGAGAAATTGGAATAGATTGCATATTGATTAGATGGATCAGAGAGAGAGAGAGAGAGAGGCTCTCTGAACGATACCAGCAGGTTGTGTATGACGGAGCAGTGTCTCAAAAAAGGAGGGTAACCAGTGGTGTACCTCGGGGTTCTGTTCTTGGGTCCTTGCTGTTTAACTTGTTTGTAAATGATATATCATGTGGACTGACTGGGGATCTTCAGTTATTTGCTGATGATGATACAAAGTTGGGAAGAATTACAGTACTGATATTAATTCCCTTTAGGAAGATTTGAATAGACTTTTGACTTGGCCAAAGGAGTGGGGTTAGAATTTTAATATTAATAAGTGTGAGGTGTTGCATTTTGGAGTGCAGAAATATAAGGTTGTGTACTATACTGATGATGCTGTACTGCAGGAAGTGGATCAGATTTGAGATTTGGGAGTGATGGTTAAC
Organism: Typopeltis vanoorti; assembly: GCF_054136105.1. Taxonomy (NCBI): domain Eukaryota; kingdom Metazoa; phylum Arthropoda; class Arachnida; order Uropygi; family Thelyphonidae; genus Typopeltis; species Typopeltis vanoorti. Next base: position 90,689,205 of record NC_143555.1, on the reverse strand, counting down.
AGCAGACTGAAGTTTAGAGAGCATATTGCAAGTATTGCAAAGACTGCACATCATAGTGCCACTATGATATACAAAGTACTCTAACATGTAGGGATAACGAAGTGTTTGTGCCACTGTATAAAACACTGGTCAGACCAAACTTGAATTATTCTGCTCAAATTTGTTCATCTAGTTTTTGGTGTGATGTGGAAACATTGGAGAGGATCCAGAGAAGAGTGACTAGACAATATCAGGACTCTGGAATGCTGGGTAAGAGAGGTTGAAGAAATGTGAATTGCAGAGTTTGGTGAATAGGAGGAAACAAGGTGATATCATACATGTTTAAGTTAGTTTTTATTTATTCATGTGGGGTTCCCCCGTTCCTTGACCGCCCCTTAGGACTGGTTGAGCCCTCCTAATGAAGGATTAATACTATATCCTATAACTGTATAGCCTGTGTGTTCATGGGAGCAGTTTGCCTGCTTGCAGGATGAAAAACAACAGATAAACTGGGGGGGGGGGGACCCTGCTGTCCATGCCCAAGACTGGCTAACTTGGCTATGGCTGAGAAAGACCCTTAAGCTCCTCACGTCATCGATGGGAATCGAACCTAGGACACTCCTTCCCCCAGGTATATGGTTGCAAAGCACATAGCCACTAGGCTAACCGCACGAACTGTTTAGTTAGTGAGGGAATTTTATCGGATTAATCCAGGGGGATTATAAAAATAGTAGAGGGTGAGAGTGGAAGAATCAAAGGCCATCCCTGAAAGTTGTGTAAAAGTGTGGTGAAGAGAGAGATGGGTATGAGGAGTAGATTTTTACATGGAAAATTGTCACTTAATGGAATGCATTACCAGAATATGTTGTTAATGCAAGAAGTGTTAAGGTTTTAAGATTTGGCATGATAGATATGTTGTAATTTGAATGAACCTTCCATGAGTCTGCTGACTCCATGGAGGTATCTCAATATTCTCTGGTTCTGCACTTCCAAACTCACTAAATAACACTTTCAAAAATCTAACTCCAAAACCATTCAAATATAGTCCATCACACATATATAATGCTTTTTGTCCATCAAATTCACTCCATACATCTATAAACTGCATACCAATTGTCCAGCACAATCTTCTCATTGACTCGTTAGCAATCATGGCCCTTACTTTCAACTCTGCTCTGTCATGCCAAGACAGAAAACTCAGTCTTTACTTCCTTACTCTTCATTTTCACTTCTTTCAACAACAATTTCATATCCCCTCTCTCTCTCTCTCTCACTGCATATTTCTCCCCTTTCAAATAATTTGTTCCTGCCAAAAACAATAACCTCTTTCACTTCTTCCTTCTGCAAATTAGCAGCTTCACTAACATCATTGATCTTCACACCTGGGAAACATGCTTTCGTTATGTATATCTCATGGAATCTCTACATAATATCTCATCCTTATTTCCAGTTTCTCATACTTTCCCCCATTCACTTTTCCTTTCAGTTTCCTCTCCTGCTGGACAACACAACAATAATTTCTCCAGTCACTCTAGCTCCCATTTTGTTCTGTGAATGATGCCACATAAGTCCACATAAGTGTGCTAGTTCACTCCTTACTGTCACCTCATCATTCAAATTACTTTCAGCTACTTCTTTCATACTTTCATTTATATTTCATGCACTAGCATTCATTACTTCCACATTCAGAACACTTTTGCTACCTTTTCTTACATCGTTAATATTATTATTATTACACCCTCCATGCAGTCAACAGACTCATTGCAGGAGGTTCATTCAACTGATAACATATTTATCATGTAGAATTTTAAAATCCTTAACATTCCTTGCATTAACAACACATTCTGGTAATGCATTCCATTTACTGACAATTCTCCATGTAAAAAATCTGCTCTTCACACCCCTCTTCACCACACTTTTACATAACTACTTCAAGGAATTACCTCTGGTTTTTCCCCTCTCACCTTCCACCCTTTTTAAAATCCCCTCTGGATTAATCTGATAAAATCCTCTCACTAACTTAAATGTCTCTATCATATCACCTCTCTTCCTCCTATCCACCAAACTCTGCAATCCCCATTTCTTCAACCCCTCTCTCCATAGCCAGCATTCCAAAGGCCTGTCATTCTCTTAGTCACTCTCCTCTGAACCCTCTTCAATGTCTCCACATCACATTGAAAACCAGGTGACCAGATTTGAGCACAATAATCCAAGTGTTGTCTGACCAGCACCTTATACAGTGGCACAACTACTTCCTTATCCTTCCATTTTAGAGTACTTCTTATCATGGTAGCATAGCCTTTGAAACACTAGCAAAACTCTAAACTGCAGTCCACTGTCAACCATCATTCCAAAATCTCAAATCTCATCCATTTCCTGCAGTAGGCACCATCAACATAGTACACAGCCTTATATTTCTGCACTCCAAAATGCAACACCTTGCACTTATTGATATTAAACTACAACCCCACTCTTTTGTCCAAGAAAGTCTATTCAAATCTTCCTGAAGGGAATTAACATCAGCAGTGCTACTTATAATTCTTTCCAACTTTGCATCATCAGCAAATAACTGAAGATCCCCAGTCAGTCCACATGATATATCATTTACAAACAAGTTAAACAACAGCAGCCCAAGAACAGAACCCTGGGGCATGCAACTGATTATCCTCCTTTGTCGAGACATTGCTCCATCATACACAACCTGCTGGTATCATTCAGAGAGCTATTTCTGATCCATCTAATCAATATACAATCTATTCCCATTCTCTGCTGCTTGTATACCAACTTATCATGTGGTAATCTATCAAACGCTTTTGCAAAGTCTAAGAATATCACTGTATATGATTCTTCCTTATCTAATGCACTTGTCACCTTATAAACTGCAAGTAAATTTCTAAAAACAGGACCTACTCTTTACAAATCCATGCAGACCATCATAAAGAATGCTATGTCCATCAACCCAATTCTGTATTCTATCCCTTACCAATCTCTCCAACACCTTGACCACAACTGCAGTTATACAGACTGGCCTATAGTTGGAGACTTCTGTCTTAGAACCATGCTTGGTCACTTCATTTTCCTGTTTTTCACATGACTATCATTTCTTGCACTCGCACACGAATCGTTTATGGTACACTCTCTCTCGCCACTCTCGTTTTCATACCATGACCCATTCACTCTTGGCAATGAATACATGGAACATATGCTACATTGTACAAAATCCATATTAAACTCAGTGGACTTGGCTGCCTTTTCCTTGTACACATTGTGCCATTAAAAATGCTTTTTAAACAATATCCCATATTAAATTTCTGGAAAAAAAAACATACCCACTTAACTTTACAGTGTCTAAAGTGAATAAGATATAACCAAATTCTTATAATTCACTAAAATAAGACTTATCTGTAAAACACATGCAATACCACTGCCACCACTCTCATCATAAACCAGAAGGTGCAAAAAAATAAAATACTGAAGAAAATATAAAAGAAAAGATGATCAGAATACCCATGAATACCAGTACCAATTGCATGCAAAAGGGATGAACATAATAAGAATAGCTAAATCAGATTATGAGAGGAAATTAGATGAGCAGGCAAATGGAAAATAAGGTTTTTTTTTTTTCCAGGTAGCAAATAAGAAGAATTGATGATGGAAGAATAATTTTAATCATTGTTGATGGTAGGAAGTGATAGAAGAAAAATAGTTGAGATACTAAGGGTTTATTTTCCAAAGGTGTATCATCCAAGTGGAGATACTGCAGTTGCTATGAGAATTGAGGTGGACAAATTAAGGATGCTCAGCATATTGAGAAATATCAATATGTAAATACAGCAGTGGTACATTGGCTCATGTTATGAGAATGTGCAAGAGAACTAGCAGCATCTCAGTTCTGGCAAGGTTCCAAGAGAGTGGAAAGAGGATATCCTGGTAGTTTCAATACATAAATTTCTAAACAATATCCTGTATTACTGGACTGTAATATGGGATATCATATTACATTATATCTTAGTAATGGATTGAAGCTCCAGGACAGAATGTAGCAAATTACAAACCAATTGTATCTCAGGAGTAGTGGTTAAAGTACTGATAAAGATGGTTAAAGGTAGAATGTAGGAATGACTGGATAGGAATATGATAGTCTATGGGTGGACTCTATGACTTTGTGAACGGTAGGCCCTGCCTTAGTGATTTACCATTTAATAATGACAGCTGAGATGGGTGAGAGAAATAGCTACACCATGATACTGCTAGACTTTGCAAAGGCATTTGTTAGAGCAAATGGGAATGGATATGATGCTGGTGGCATGGAGATGGGGGGGGGGGCGAGGACTGATATACAAACATCAAAGAGTAGTATATGGTGGAGTAGAATCCAGGAGAATAAAGATGACTAGTAGAGTGCCTCAGGGTTCTGTACTAGGGTGATTACTGTTTAATTTATATATTAATGATATAAGGACTAATTTAAGAGGGAATATTCACTTGTTTGCTGATGATGCAAAACTGAGGAGAGCAATAGTTAATAAAGATATGTAGAGATCTGCAGGATGATTTAAATAAATTGGCAGTGTGAGAAAAGTATAATTGTTGTCAGGTTAATGTTGCAAAATGTAACATTATGCACTTCAGGATGAAAAGATTACACACTGTGCACTATTACAATTATTACATTGATAGTACTGGACTGAAGAAATTGATGAGGTTAGGGATTTTGGGGTGATGGTGGAAAGAGTTGAAGTTCAGAAGGCATATTGCAAAAGTTTTCAAAGTAGTTCAAAAGAGTACTTGGATACATATGGAAAGTCTTAGGTGCAATTGATTATTCGTAATAGAACTTCACAGTATAGACACAACACCAAAAATGAAAAAATACATTTATTAAATTTAATGATATTTTGCTGGTTTTCTACCCATCTTCAGAGGAACATTATGCACACGGCACTGAACTGAATAAATGTGGAAAAACAATTCAAATCATAACTGAAACCGACTAATGTCATTATGGCAAAACTCTATGGTCCAGATAACCATAAAGTTAATTTGGAGAAGTCAGACTTATCAGATCTTAAAATAACAATCTCCCAGATCTTTAGCAAATTAATGCAGCCATACTTGTTGAGGTTGGTAAAAGTGCTTCAGAGCTGATGCTGATTCTAAAAATAGTCTCTCAGACCTATACTGAATTCTATGTAATATAGATCTTTTCCTCCATCTACTCCTCTGTTAATGAGTATCTAGAACATGGTCTGCCAATCCTGACTTGCCATTGATGATTGGAAACGTAATTTTTATGTTCTCCAAGGTGGATATTAACTGATCTATCAGTCTGTCTAAGTAGGCTACTGCAGACACAAGGAACTTTATGCACTTTATGGAGAATATGTTGATCTTTCAGAGAACGGATGAAGGTAGCTAGCTGAATGAAAGGTTTGAAAGTGGCATGGAGATTCATATTTGCAGAGAATTTAGGCTATTTTTTTTCTAATATATCCTTAATATATGGGTCAGAAATGGTTTCAAGAACTGTATCATATGAACAAATAGCCCTATATTTTGTCCTGTTGGTCTCTCTCTCTCACAACATATAGTCTCACATGTACTCCATCTCATCTTGCCTTTCTGCTGAATTCCTAATCTTGTTAGTAGCAATTCTGTTATTATCACAATACAATTATATATTTGGTTTAATCCTTTATCCAAGTGTAAGCAAACAAAGTTTGCACCTGAAGTATTTTCAGGACTGGGGCAACTCGTGGCAAAGATGGTATAACTTCTCATCACTTGCCTTAGTATCCCATAATGCAAAGCACATCTCCTTGCAGGATTATATGAGGGATTGTAATGTTATGCATTAAGGGAATGGTTACTACCCAGACCGGTTTCGACATTTATTGAAGTCTCATCAGTGGGAGCCAGACCCAGAGGTGGTAATACTAAGGTGGAAGGAAGTAATGGAGAAGTCATATTTCCATATACCAGTTGCCAAAAGGTTCATCATTATTAAAATTCTCTGGCTTAGAGATAAATTGATAGTTTTTTTTCACTTGGCTATGCTACCAATTATACGAAAGTTTTATTTTTCACTTGGTTAGACTATAATAAATTTAGTTTAATCCTTTATCCAAGTGTGAGCAAACAAAGTTTGCACCTGAAAGTATCTTCAGGACTGGGGTAAGGTGGTACAACACCGGGCAACTCATTGCAAAGGTGGAGCAAGCTAATATCATTCCTATCTCAGTATCTCCCATAATGCAAAACACATCTCCTTGCGGATATGTATAATGTTATGCATTAAGGGAAGGGCCACTACCCAGACTAGTTTCGACCTTTATTGAGGTCTCTTCAGTGGGAGCCAGGCCCAAGTGGAGATACCAGGCAGAAGCATTAGCAAGGTCATCTCTACCTATAGGAGTTGTTAAACGGTGTGCCACCTTTTTATTAAATTACTCTGGATTTAGAGAAAGATGTTGAAAGTTTTATTTTTCTCTTGGTTAGACTATAATAAATTTAGTTTAATCCTTTATCCAAGTGTGAGCAAACAAAGTTTGCGCCTGAAAGTATCTTCAGGACTGGGGTAAGGTGGTACAACACCGGGCAACTCGTTGCAAAGGTGGAGCAAGATAACATCACTCCTCCCTTAATGCATAACATTATACATATCTGCAAGGAGATCTGTTTTGCATAATGGGAGATACTGAGATAGGAGTGATGTTAGCTTGCTCCACCTTTGCAACAAGTTGCCGGTGTTGTACCACCTTACCCCAGTACTGAAGATACTTTCAGGCGCAAAGTTTGTTTGCTCACACTTGGATAAAGGATTAAACTAAATTTATTATACTACCAATTATACATTTGGTTTAATCCTTTATCCAAGTGTAAGCAATGTGCTTTGCATTATGGGATACTAAGGCTAGTGATGAGAAGTTATAACCATCTTTGCCACAAGTTGCCCCAGTCTTGAAAATACTTCAGGGCCAAACTTTGTTTGCTTACACTTGGATAAAGGATTAAACCAAATATATAATTGGTAGCATAGCCAAGTGAAAAAACTTCCATTATCACAATATACCTCCTCTCATCCTGTTCCGTATTTCCTCTCTGAAAGTACAATACTTTCTTACATTATTATTATTATACAAGTATTACAATGGAGTTAGAAGACTCATCATGGAAGATCCATTATTCACACGCTAGCCATGATTCACACACTGCCTATCATGCCTCTCCTTAAACTCATTCACTGATGGGGCACCAACTGCCTCTGGCAATCCATTCCATCCATTCACTCACTACTCTCCAAGCAAAAAAAAAAAAAAAAACATGTCCAAACACTCTTGCTAACCACACCCTTGTTCCTCTTGTTTTCTCCTCTTCTTGTTATGTACTGAAAAAAAAAAGTCTTCAGTTAAATCCTATAAAACCTCTTAATAAATTAAATGCTTCTATTGTGTCTCTTCTTTTTCACCTATCAGCTAATTTTTTAAGCTTACAGACCATGAATCTATTCTCATAGGGAACATTCTCATCATCCTTTCAGGGATTTAGGCTCAGTGGTCTGTTCTAGTCCCATTCCATCTTTTGCTTGGTCATCTCCGACTTCTATGTCCTTTAACTGGGTGGTAGAGAAGTATCTTTTTTGATAATTCTTTCAATAGGTTTAATCAACTTCTTTCAGTATTCATATATAATTTTATTATTATTATTCAAGCCTCCATGGAGCCAAAAGACTCATAGTGGGAGGTCCTTCATAGGAAACACAAAGTCTATCATACCACTCCTTGAACTCATTGACAGTTCTTGCTCTCACCACTATATCATGCAATGCATTCAATGGTTCAACCATTCTCCATGCAAAAACTACTGCTCGCCTTTCTGCTCGCAGCTTCCTTTTACAACTTCCCCTTGTCATCACTTCTTCCCGCTGTTCCACCAAGCAAAAGAACTCCCCAGTGTCTACCCTGTAACTACCTCTCAGCAGCTTAAAAGTCTCAAACATATCACCTCTCCTTCTTCTATCTACCAAACTTTGCAGTCCACATTCCCTCAGCAGATCCTCATAAATAACATTGTACAGTCCTGAAACCATCTTTGTTATCTGCCTCTGTATCCTTTCCACAGTTAATTTATTCCCTTCAAATCCTGGGGACCAAATTTGAGAACAATAGTCTAAGTGTGGTCTCATCAGAGTCTTATATAATGGCATAATAACTCTTTTATCTCTGCAGGTTAGTTTCCTTCTCAGTATTGCAACAATCCTCTGGGTTATCTTCACCCAGGGCTGTCGCCAAATTAGGTTGCACCCTGAGGCAAACAACTAAATATCTCCCCTGATGGATTATAAGACAAAAATATACAAAAATCTCCATTTTATTACAAGTTTCTCTTGTAATAAAAACAAAATCGCTATTTTGTTTTTATTACAAGAGAAACATTAATGCAAAATGATTACATAATAATAATAATATTAATTAAATGTTTGCTATATGGGAATATCGCACAATAAAACTGTTTATAAGCTCTTCTAAATTTCAATTATAAACTATATCTGCCTCTATCGATATAGTTGCTAGAATAACCAATCTTTCTTGAGTCATTGCTGTTCATAAATAATTTTTAATCAGTTTAAGCTTGGAAAAACTTCTTTCCACACTTACTACACTAACAGGAATTGTTAGTGTAGTAAGTGTGCCGGCTACCGGCTCGTTCAGCCATACCGCAATATGGCTGAACGAGCATCCTTATTAAGCCATGCCGTGATGCAGGCTGCCTCTATTCTACACCCTGTCGATGGTGCTGCCTTCACCACCTTTGCAATATGCTCTCTGAATTTCAGTTTTCTATCAATTATCACCCCCAGATCTCTTGTCTTCCCTAATTCCTCCAGTACAGCTCCTCCAATCGAGTATGCAGCCTCCCATCGATGTATCCCAAACTTCAAAACTTCGTTTTGCATTAAACCGATACCCCCATTCAGTTGCCTATCTGTCTAAGTTTATTCAAATCCTCTTGCAGGGCTGCCACAGCTGCATTTTTACTAATAACCCTTCATAATCATATCCCACTAATTGAAAAGGCTAGTATTCTTGACTTCCAAAAAAATTAAACTAAGTTATGTATATCAGAATCAGTAGCTATTAAGACAAATTGTAACACTATTAATATTCATCAGCCTTATATCATTTCAGAAATTTGGCAGCTCCATCATATAAAAATGAATGCAAAACCAACAACCAATCAGAATACCCCACCCGTTGGTGTTATCTATATAAAGAGTGCTTCTATAATTTCCTCCATAATTTCACGCCTCTGAAGACAGCTGTGCTTCAAAACAGTTACCTCCCCTCAAAATGTACCTTGCCATCACAACCCCTATCTCTTTCCAACAGTTGTCTGGTTCTATGCTCCAACCATACATGCTCCCACTCCAACACTTTTCCCCGTAAGGTTTTCTTTTAACCTTCTAATTCTCATACATACTTCATATCGTGGCCATTATTTTACTTTTCATACCTTGGGCGTTATTGACCTTTTATATTTTGGGTTTTACTCATTACTTTTTTACCTTTGGTTTTTATCCATTTACTTTTTTTATATTTTAGATTATTCATTACTTTTATAAATCTTGGGTTTTATTCATTACTAATTTATATCTTGGGTTCTATTCTTTATTTTACTTTTACATCCAATACTGAGTTTATTTTTAGTTCTTTGCATATTTCTATTCTTTTTTTTTTTGCCCTAGAGAGTATAGCCTATTATCCATCATAGGAATTTCATTTCTCCAGTTTCTATTCTTTTTTCTTCTGCAGTTTTTATGGTTCATAATTCACTTCCATACAGCTGAGAGGGTCTTGCCAAAACTTTATAAACTCTTATTCTTGTATACTTTTGACTTGGTTAGGTTTGAAAATTTTTCTTACTGCAAAGTTTCAGGATAGAAGAGACCAGACTATCCTTATTATAATGAATTATATATCATTCGTGAATCAATCTTTAATCATTTAATGATTTAAATCATTTAATCATTTAAAAATTTAATGAATCAATCTTTAACATTCCTTGCATTAACAACACATTCGGGTAATGAGTTCCATTCACTGACAATTCTCCATATCCTCTTGCATCCTCTAAATGCATTCAATATCCCATATCTGAGAAATTATATTCAACATTTTATGATCATTCCTACCACTCACTCATCTCCAGGGTCTGCACACACCCACTCTCACCTTCCCCCCCCCACCCCCATCCATTTCCTGATTTTGAACATCCAGTCTCTCACTAAACAATACTTTCTCCATATGTGATTTGCAACAAGTAATTACAATGAAAGTTAACCACACAAAAAAAAATTTATAATTAATTTTCAATATAATTCATGGTCAAATCTATTAAAACATAAAACATTATTATTTATTTTGATTTGTCATTCCTAAATAATACATGTATAAATAATAATAAAAAAAATTATTCAGATTTTCTTTAAAAAAGTTGCATGAATATATAGAATTTAAAAAATAAAGAAATGACATTACAGAATAGTATAGTAGTAGTAGTAGAAGAGTAGCCATTAAGTAGCTTGCTAATCCCAGCTCAAAAAACGGTATTAAGTAATGGAAAAAAGGCATACAGGATAACTTTAAAAAAAAAAAAAAGTGCACTTGCTACCAGCAAATTAGACAGCAGTGTTCCTTGCAAAGAAAGTAATTAAGGTCATGAAGGGGAAAAACTGCAGACCTAAATATATAGATACGTATCTATACATATACATATGGGTTTTTTAGAGGAAGGTCTTGTTTCACCAGTATACAAACATTTTATAAGAGGGTAAGCAGGGCACTGGTTGAAGAAGAAGCAATAGTGTGATATTCCTGGATTGCTGCCAATGCAATTTTGGAGAGTAAAAAAGTAGAGATGTTTACAAAAAAAATTTTGGTGTGTGTGGATGGAGGGGGTACTGCTGTAATTATTCATCAGAAAGGGAATGGGAAAAGGCATCCAGAAAAAGACTAAAATGTGTTTGTTTTTATTAAAGATTTGCATATATATAAACAATAAGATAGTGATATTATACAATTCAGTTTTCTAGATGATAATAAATATTTTAAATATTTTTATGATGATAAAGATAAACAAGTGTAAGATTTTATATTATGTATTTTATGACAGGGTAGGATAGAAATTATTCTATCCTACCCTATTATGACATCATTTTATGTCATAAAATGATCTGACTGCTATTTTCATCAGATGTATTCCAAGTTAAGAAAAACTTTGTGAACCTTCAAGTAGAAATGGAGTGATTGGAAGAAGGTTTTTTGCAGTGCAGCTGTAGAGAAAGATAAAATATATTTTGTTTTATAATACAATACTGTGTAATACTGTATAAAGGAGACTCCAAGGCAGAAGTAGAAAAATAAGAGCCAATATGGTTTTTTGTGGAGGTAGATCTTGTCTTAGTAATTTACACTGTATCAAAAACCTAAGGATGAATACTATTTTTGAAGATTACAACCATAAATTCAGATGAATCAGCTTGTGGCAATTTGTATAACTGACAATTTTGAGTAGAAGGTGGGTAGACATTCAAATTTTTGAATTGTGTGCAAAGGGGTCGCATATAGCACTCAACAGGACAAAAAGGCAAAAGGTTGTGCTAAGAAAACTGTGTTTGAAGGAATCAAGTTGCAAACTTGGGTGTCTTGTAATGTCTTAGAGACATCATCTAGATGATTTCATGCAGGAAAGAATTATTGGAAAGCTTGAAGAAGGCTGCAGAATTACTCATATTGCCAGATAGTTTAGAATCTTATATAGCATTGTATCCAAGCACTAGGCAGTGTTTCAAACCAATGGAATCTGTTCCATTCCACACATTTGCTAAGAGGTCGCCTGCACTCTGCCATGGTACATGAAGACAGATTTTTGGTTATAACAGCAAAATGTAATTAATCGATGCACCATGGCAGGTCAGCTTGCAAGTCAGTCCCATTTAAGCACAGGTATGCGGATATCTCAATAAACTGTGGCAAGATGTCTGCGACAAGTAGGCCTATATGCCCAAAAGCTGCAGTCTGCATCCCTTTATTCATAGCTCATTGTAGAGCACGTTTTTTAGTCGTGTTGTATCCATAAAAATTGGAATGGGCTAATGTACTCTTTACAGATGTGTCATTTTAGTCTTTCCTCCAATTCTAGATGACACTTGATCTGGCATGAAAGTGTTACTGATTACCATTGTGAGAATGTTCTAGAAAGGGATAGATATGGTGGTATTTGGGTCATGGTGTGGGGGAGGCATTATGCTTAATGATACTTCAAGTAAATTCTGAAATGTCTCTTTTCATAGTTTTCTTTAAGCACTGTACAGTAATTCCTTATCTACGTCCTTATGAAATTTCTAACTTTTACCAAAAATGTATTGTAATTTAATTTGTTCAAAATTTATAACACATTTTTTGTGTAATATAATTTATTAGTATACTAGGAATAAATTTATGTCCACATTTGGCTGTATTCATGAAAATTTTTCATATACAGGAAAAATGTAGTTCGTCCTTAGCTTTTGGACACCAGTGTACTTATTTTCTATAATAAAGTAAAAACACATACATGTAGGCATACTTCAGTAACAAAGATGAAACAGGAAAGATACTAGATGACCTAAAGTCCTATAATTATGCCAACTATTGGTTTTGGTTGGATGGTCTTGGCTTTTGGATTGACTGTATGCTGATGAGCGTTTCCCCATATGAGGCAGTTTGATACAACCATATTTGCAGGGACGTCGCCAGATTAGATCACACCCGGAGGCAAACACTTAAATATTTCCCCTGATGGATTATAAGACAAAAATATAAGAAAATCTCCAATTTCTATTTTGTTTTTATTACAACAGAAACAATAATGCAAAACGATTACATAATAATTTAATTAAATGTTTGCTCTATGGGAATATAGCACAATAAAACTGTTTAGAAGCTCTTCTAAATTTTAATTATCAGCTATGTCTGCCTCTATCAATTTAGTTGCTAGACCAACCAATCTTTCGTGGTCATTATTACTGTTCAAAAATAATTTTTAATCAGTTTAAGCTTGGAAAAACTTCTTTCTGCACTTGCTACGCTAACAGGAATTGTTAGCGAAGATTATTGTTACTTGCTACGCTAACAGGAATTGTTAGTGCAGCGAGGCAGCCTGCCTCTATGCTACACCCTGTCGATGGTACTGCATATTTGTTTAAGTTGGGATAGTTGGTAAGAGCTGCAGTAGATTTTAGGAAGAGCCTCTGAAATTTAAATTTGCTTCTGTGGAGTAAGGAAGCTTTTTTCCAACATATCCTGTGTCATGTATCCAGGGAAGGGTATGCTAATCCTGAGCAGCCATAGTGGTAGAAATGGATGTAATCCTGGTGCTCTGATATATGGATGTTGGCTGTCCTATCTGTTTGTCCATAGTATGAATGGTTGCAGCTGCAGGGTACCTGGTACAGTCAAGGTAAATCAAGTGGTTGTAACTGGTCTTTGGGGAGAGCAGATAGGGGTTGCTAGTTTTCTGTACAGTTTATAAGTGGTCACAAGTGCTTGGTCATCTTTTCTGAGACCCCACAAATATAAGGGATGTTGATCGATTTGCTGTAATCAATGTTTGGAAAGGGAGGGGTATGTGGTGTTAAAATTCTTTTTATCTGGTGAGAGATGTAGCCATTAGCGAAAAAGGTGTTTTTTTATGTAGGTGAGTTCTGTGTGGAGTGTAATGTTATATGAGCAAATTAATTTTGTCCAGTGACTAGGGTTTTTATTGTTCCAAATTGTTAGGAAGGGGGGGGGGGTGATCTGATTGTTGATGGATGTGCATACCTGTGTGTGTGTGGTGTGGGGGGGGATCTGTAGACTCTGGTGTCTAGGAAGGGCAGGTTATTGTTACTTTCTATTTCTGCTCTGAATGATCTTTGGATGTTGACTGTTCAAATGGGATAAGAAAGTGTGTAAGATGTCCTGGCCATGCAGCCAAATTGTAAATACATCATCCACATAGCATAGCCAAATAGTGAGTTTAAGGTGGGGGGAGGGAAGAATTTTGGGAATTCTTTTCAAATGTCTCCATAAAAAAGTTAGCAGGGGGGGAGGATGCTGTGTCCTCCATTTGTTTGTAGAATTTTCCTTGCCAGACAAAAGTGGTTGTAATTTTCAGTTCATAGTGAACTGAAGATATGAGCCAAAGGTGTTCTTAAGTGGGACATTTGTGAATAAGGAGGAGACATCAAAACTGACCATTAAGTCAGTATTGTGGAGCGTGAGGTCATGTGCACTGGACTTAAAATAGGCCGAGTGTTTGATATGTGACGAGTTATTGCCAGGCAGTATGAGAAAGGACTTTGGCTAAATATTTAGTTAGGTTGTAGGTGGGTGAGTCTATACCATCTACAATAGGGTGCAGAGGTCATCATCATTATGCTTGTAAGGTTTTAGAGTGGCCTATTCTGGCCTTAGAAATCATCGTTGAATCTCTTAAGAGGATGTCCTGGTTTTCTTTTTCCTAGTGCTCTGTAATTTAAGGCTTGTTTTAGTATAATCTTTCTGTTTTCATTCTTTCAACGTGTTCTATCCATTTCTGTTTATAACTTTTAATTTTTTCTATTACTGATTCCTGGTTTAATTCTGTAGAGTGTAAGATGTAGAGGTACATCCTCTTTATGGATTTCTGAAATTCCAGCTCACACCTGCTGGCCAAGAAGTGACAATTTTTAGCAGTCTGTGGTTGGTTGTGATCTGTGGGGGTGATAATTTAGTTGGTGGTAGGTGGATCAGTCTCTAAAGAAAGGTGGACATTTTTTAATTATAATTCATATTATTCAAAATGAGAGTAGCACTGCCCCTGTACACTTTCAGGATTATTTTTTTTGTCACTACCAAAATAATAATAATAATAATAAACAATTTTGGCATGTATGAAATTTAAAAAGTAGAAGAAAGGAAGCAAAAATGAAGAACAAGAAAACAACATTTGATAAGTCTGTTGCCAAGGTATGATAGGAGTGAATTGAGAAGGAGGGCCCTGGATGCAAATTGATTATTGTGTAGAAGGAATGGTGGTTGCAGGTTTTCGATACATGGAATGAATTTGATGGATAAAACAACTTGTGTATGGTTGATAAATTTCACTTGAATGGATGTGGAGTTAGGGGTGTCTGGAGAAAGTTTTGTTTAGTGAGAGAACAGAAGGTGTAAAATCAAAGGAAAGACAATTGGGGAAGAGGGATAAAAGTAAGCATATATGCAAGCACCACCTCAGATCTTCTGAATGGGATAGTCATTAAAAGATACACAAGTACCCTTGGACTCCAGGTTCAATGCATACCATGGGAAAAAATACTGAGGAATTTTTTTGGTATGAATTAATTCAACTTGACTAAAATTTATCAGCATTTGTGGAATATAGTTGATAGTGGATTAGTAACAGGTGATGATGATGATGATTTATTGTTTTAATGGTGCAAGGACAGAAAAGTCATATTGCACCATGTCAAAGGTTATAACAGTGATTGTCTTACACAAGGTAAGACGATCACAAACATCCATGCCTGCAGCAGGATTCAAACCTCAGACCTGTTGGTTGGTTGGAGAGCGAATAAGCTAACCACTTGGCCAACGAGGCCAGCCTAGTAACAGGGATAAAATGTAAGGGATACTGTATCATGAGAGAGCATAGAAAAAAAGAACAGAATGAGGGATAGTGCAGTTCTTCTGTCATCATTTGGTGATGATTGCAGAAAAACTGCAACCAACAAACCAAAAGTGCAGCAAGAAGGTAGAGAAACATGGTGTATTTGAAAATATCTGATGTAAGATAAAAGCCAGCTGGGCAATCATTTGCTGCTATAGATTAAAGATACCAAGAAATTGTATTATTGGTTTCATCCAATATCCAAGTGTAAGCAAACAAACTTTGCGCACAAAGTATCTTGTCTATAAGGGTATGTGCCTTGCATTATGGTATATTATTGCGGATGTGAAATCATTAACCCCTATATACAAGTAGCCCAGTCATGAAGATACTTCATGTGCAAGCTTCATTTGCTTACACTTGTATAAAGAATGAAACCAAAAATATGATTTCTTGGCATCTTTAATTTATAGTATAACCAAGTAAAAAAAAACTTTCAATATTTGCTGCTATAGGCCAGAGAGTGGAAAGAGAGATATGAGTGACATGCATTGACAAGTTAGTTCAGTGAACACACAGAGAATAATCATTGAGTGAGTTAAGCTACATTATAATTATAATTATTATTAACATTACACAGAAACATTACAATTATTAATAACATTACATCTCTGTGAAGTCAAAAGATTCATCATGGGAGGTCCCCACTGTCACACATAAAGCTCATCAAACTGTTTCTTAATAATTCAGTTTCTGCACTCACCACACTCTCTATGCAAAGAACCTGAAAAATTTCCACATTAACTTGGTAACCACCCTTTACCAACTTATGCTTCAATCATATCCCCCCCACCACCACCTTTCTCCTATTCATGACCTCTGCAAATTGTATTCCCTCAATTTGTCTTCACATCCTAATTCTGTAGGCTAGAAACCAGTTTAGTCAGTCATCTGTGAATGCTAATATATATTGCCATGCAAACCAGGTGACTAAATCTGTGCCACAGTGATCCATAAGTGGCCTGATGAAACATCTGTACAATGAAAAACCATAACCTCTTTACTTTTGCATATAAAGGTTCTCTTATCCTCATCATTGTCATAATTTGATATAATAGCTTCACTCACAGTTTTAGTGATGTGATCTCTAAATATCAGGTCCCTCTCCCCAACCACTCCCAGATCTCTTATCACCTTAAATTCATTGAAAATTGTCCCACAAAAATTGTATACTTTCCCTATTAAATTTCAAAACCCTATACTTTGCAATAAAGAACAAGTAGTTCCACTCATTTGCCAAGTCATACAGTCTATTCAAGTCAAACAGTGGACAGACGAATGGTGAAGTATTGAGAAATAATAAAAAATCTGCAAGAGTCTTTTGACATCATGGAATTCTAATGATGATGATAATAATAATTACCTAAAACAGAATGCGATGGAAGGGATCTGATGACATGTCCAATGAAAGTAACTATCACCACTCCAACTGGAGGAAGTGATCATGCAGTTTTGATCTGAATGGTACCTAAGCATGTGGAATTTTCAGTTAATAAGGAGTGTATGTAGAATGATAGTATAATCAACTGGTTGCTATAAAAAAAAAAAAAAAAAGGCAACACAAAGAAATGTAATCAGCAATGCATGAAAAGTACTAAACATTGGCAAGAAGGATAATCAACATGATAAGGAAGGCAAAAGCAGATTAGAGAAATTAGATGAGCAGGTCAAAGGAAATCAAATTCCAAAAAGTTTTTTTTTTTTTTCTCAAAGAATAACTTTAAAGAATCCAGATAGTATGGACATGACAGATGCTGAAGAAATAGTTGAATTACTGAGTGATCAGGTATATGATCCAGCTGGAGATAACTGTGACTAATGTGACAGGGGACTGATGTTAGAATAGATGCTGATGAACTGAAGATCTTTAAGATATTAAGAAATCTCAAAGTGAATACAGCCATGGGACTGGATGGAATATGGATTCATGTGTTACAAGAAAGTTCAAGAGAAATATCAATATTCCTAGCCAACTTGTTAAGTCTCAGCACTGACAGGATCCCAAGAGTGGAAAGAGGGTAAGATATTTTCCAGAAGATAAGTACTATTTTAGTGATAATTGGTAATATTTTATGAATTTTAGTGTTGTACTATTTATTTTTGATAACAAAGTGTATGTCTGTGTGATTTTTGGTAGGATTTCTGTGTGATTTATTAGTTGAAATTGTCTTCTTTAAATCTAACACAGTGGTGATACTTATAAGGTCCATCATGTGAGAGTCAACCGGTGCGACTAGGTGAACGCATAGAAAATCAAGTGGCATTAATGACATACGTTTAAAAAAATGACTATGTCGTGATTGTAATATGTATACATGGCAGAGTGTAATGGATGTGTTTGTGGGGAGAGAGAGAGAGAGAATGAACAGAAGACGAAAGAAAGTATACATTTGTAGGAAGCGTGACATATTATTAGACCACGAGGCAATGAATGCAAAACAGACTGAAAAGAGAGAAGATGGGGTAAATGAAAGAAATGAAAACGAAAGCTAGTGAAACTGAGGGAGTGAAAGAATGCAAGAATGTGGAAGCAAAAGTTAGTGATAAGGGAGTGAAAGAAAATATGAATGAGGAGTGACAAACAATGAAATAGTTGGAATGCAAGATCTGATGAATCAGTTATTGAAAATGAAAAATGAAATGAGAAAGGTTGGACGATTGGTAGAGCCTCTGCTACTAATGGCTCAATTAAGTAAGTTTGAGCACGATTAGTAGTTGGAAGGGGACCAATTGTTCGATGCTGTTGGCACTCTCCCTCGATGAGTCTTTGGACTCCCTGGAGGTGTTAATAATAAAGTGATGTTAGAAATTTAATGGGAAGAACTAATGAAAGTGTGCGAGCAAATAGAATGAAAGACAAAAGTAAAAGAGGTGATGAGTGATTCCAGGATTGCAGTATATGGAGTTTCCACAGTCAGAGGTTAATGAGAGAGTCCATAAGGTCTGCTATCCAGGAGGGACATTGAGTAAGATAATTCAGGCATTGAACATGAAGAAGAAACAAGAAAGAGAATTAGTAAATATGAGACATTTTCTTTGGATTTTTTTTTATTGGACCATGATTTTTTATAAATATATGTATATAATCGTCAACCAGTTTTGCCAGCTTGAGTCTGTCTGTCTTCTTCAGGACAAGAATGGTTACACTAACATTAAATACTAAAACAGAAGAATGCAGTAACGACATTAAAATCAAATAAAAAATTGAAAAGATGCGTGATATTAAGAGCATAGGGTGTGGAGACTTAGTCATTGTTCGTAGATCGCGTTTTATAGTTTTATACGAAATTGAGTTCTGCTAAACATAGTGAATTTATAAAACTTTTCCAAATGTCTTTTAATATCATACCTTGATTTCTATTGAGATTGTCTCCTGTCTGGAGTAACACTGCAGCTTCTTTAAAGTTTCTACATCTGAAATCTTCTTCAATGTACAGCATGGAGCTGTCCCAATCGATGGAATGGTTCGAAATTGAGAAATGGTTGGCTAATCCTGAGGTGTCTGTTCTGTTGTTGTGGACATCTCCTATATGTTCTTTTTTTTTTTTTTCGGATTTCTAGGCTTCATGATGTTTGGCCTATATAGTTCAGTCCACAGGAACATGGGATGTTATATACACCTGCATACTTGTCAGTAGTGCACCCAGGATTTAATCTTGGGTGGGGAGGGGCATTGAATGGATGAAAATATTTTTAATGCAATGAATTTGCATTAAAAATATTTTTATATGTTCAAATAAAATTTGTTAAATTTCATTCATTAAATAAAATTCATCAGGTGATTATAAAAATTTATTTAAACAATAAAATCCAGTTTTTCTTTTCTTTTTACAAAGCTCTTGAATTATTTCAGTCGTGGTTACATTAATCTCTCTGTGTATATACAGCAAAGCCAATCCGTTCAATCTGATTGTGTCATGATAGATCTTAAATAGGTTTTTAAAAGGCGTAAGTTAGAAAATTATCTTTCACTGACGCATGTTGTTACCGGAAGCATTGCAAATATTTTTAATAAGTTATAGATATTAAGATATATCATTTTGTCACGCTTTGAAACTGCATCAATGGCATTTTTGCATGGAGCTAATGCAAACGGTTTTTCAAATTTCTTATACCACAACTTGAATTCGGCGTTCAAAATTGCTGGATTTGTATAAGGCAAATCACTGGCATAAAATTCACACAACTGACGAAAATCTTCCATTGCACTTGCTGTTGGAGCATCCTTTCCATTTGATAGAAGAGAAAAAAAAAAATTTCAATTTTTTTTTTCGACGTTCCTGAAGTTCAGTCAATATTTGATCAATAAATGAAATGAAAATAGTTCTACAGAATCGGCTGGAACATTGGACCTTAATGTTTGTTTTGATGTAGTCCTTGGCTTTTTAATGTCAATATTAAAATTATTGGCTTTTATACATGCTTCATCATAAATATCCTTAAATGAAAAATCTGGTGTTTCACGAATGGCATTTAATTGAGCCACAACATCATCAACAAAATTTAGGGCAATTAGCAGGTCACTGTCAGATTTTTGCATTCTTTTAGACAATGGTAAAGGTGTATGTACAGAACTGGCGCTAGGATCTTTGCCACCCATGTGCAATTTCCTATCTAGGCGCCCCTGTAATGATCTGGGCATGTGTGGTTCTTTTACAATAATAAAAATTAAATTATTTGAAATTTCTTAAATAAATTTTGACAGAACAGCCACATGTTGGATCACTAAATGTAGTGATCTGGAAGTGTTGACTAGGCAGGATAATCGTTAAAAACCAGAATATTCAAAAAATTCTCAAAAGTTAAAGCAAATATTGATAAAGCCACTTGACTTTAATCGTTGAATATAATGATACAGGGATTATAGCCTTCTCACCGACTCGAATCGCTAACAAAATTAAAATGAATTTTAATTAAAGTTAAAATTTATTTGAACTAAAGTTTAAAAAATTTTTCATTTTACAAATTACTAAATTCTTAGTAACTTGTAAAAGTTTTTTAATAGTTTTTATAAGTGGAACTATCTTTTAGGAAAATAAAAGAAACTCAAGATACATGAGAAAATAAGAAGAGAATTCAGAAATAATTAGAGCATATTAGAATAAATTAAATTACATAAATATACTTGAAATTTTTTTAAATTAAAATTTTAGGGTTTTTGATTTCATATTCACAAAATTAGAAATAATGGTCTTAACATCTAATTCTGCACATATATCATTTTCAATAGTTATTAACGCCAAACTAACAAGCCTTTTTTGTGACATACTTGTTCTTAAGTAGGTTTTAATCAATTACAACTTGGAAAAGGAAAATTCACCACTCGCTACACTAACAGATAAGGTTAATAGTATTCTTAAAGCAATTGAAACGTTAGGGAAATATAAATTATTGGACACAATAAAATTAGGAATATCGAAAGGGTTTTGAATATTTAAATTATCCTTCCGAAAAATTGGGCGGTATATGGCGTTGATGGAGATGATTGGTAGTAGTGGTGGAGACAGTTGTATAGTGGGTGTCCTCCTGCGATGAGTCTTCGGACTCCTTGGAGGTGTCACAAATAATAATTATAATATCCTGGAAAGCACATAACTCGTCTTATAGTTCTATTGCATTTATGTCTTTATGGTCACCATCCTTCAAGAGAATCTCTAAATCATCACAATTTTTTCGTAAATCTTAGTTGTTACTTTGTAGTAATCTATACAAGAAATTTAATTTATCATAATATGTTTTTAGTTGTTCAAAACGTTCAATTAACGAACACATTGCAAGTGTATAAAAAACATTGCAATGTGTTTTATACACTTCTAGAAGTGTATAAAACACTTTCACTCTAAATTTATCTTCTGGCAATTGTAGCGTTTCGTCATGATGCTAGTAGTCAAATTGTCGTATCTTCTTTTGTCATCGAACTTCTGTACCAGTTTTAAATTCTTGTTCTCCATCCACCTCTTCACTCAGTTCATTTGTCGTTTTTAGAACTTCTTTAACATTTGTATCTGATCGATACGCTTGTAAGAATATTTTTAAGTTTTCGATAGATTGTAAAGCAAGTGTAATGTTCATATTTTTGTCTTGAAGCATTTTACTCACAGGGTTTATTCTGTTGAGTAAATCATGCAAAGTTATAAAAAGAGCAAATAAATTTGTAGTCCTTTATTTTAGCACATAATGTTTGTGCTTCATGCTGAGTTTCTTTATTAAAAATTTCATTATTTAAAATTTTAAAAAGTGCATCATAAATTTCTCCTGATATTGTAGAGGGTGGATTGCATTAATTTTACTTTCCCATTGCGTTTCTGATGATTGTTTCAATGTTGATTTTTTTACGAACTTTAAAACGATTGCCCAACGTTTGTAGGAGAATATTTCTTGAATAATTGCAAAGAAACTTATTGTACCTGCATTCGCTTTGGCGTGCATTGTTAATGATTAAATTTAGAGTATGAGCAGCACATGGCACTTAAAAAGTTGGAGGATTTTTGTTCAAAAGCAAATTTTGGAGCCCATATTTTTTCCGTTTCATATTTGCCCCATTGTCATACCCTTGCCCTCGTCTTCAATGGGAATGCTCCATTTTTCCAGTTGTTCCATTATTGTTGCACATAAACCACGTCCTGTGGAATCTGATATATCTGCAAAACCTAAAAAGTTTTCCCTGATCTTGACAATTCCATTGTCACAGGAAAGAAAGCGAATAATAATGGTCATTTGTTCTGTTTTACTTCCATCAGGTGTGCAGTCTAAAATTATGGAATAATATTTAGATTTTCGAATTGATAATAAAATTGTATCCCTGATTGCGTTACTTAAAGTTTCCAATATTTCATTTTGACTGTCTTTACTCAAATAGTGTACTATTGTTTCGTTGTAGGACCCTTTCAACATGATTTTCCTTAACGGGATCAAACTTCGCAAACAATTCTACTAATTTAAAAAATTGCCGTTATTCCTTTCATATAATTTATTAGATGATCTGCGAAAAGCTAAATTTTGGCTACCAAGAAATTTTATAATTTCAATCAAGCATTCTAAAACACTCGTCCAATGTTTGTTTTCCGTTTCATACATGCCTTGAGTCTGGCAATCAATAGTAGTTTTGTTTTTTAAATTTTTATCAAGTTCCTTCCATTTTAAGAAAATTTTCATGTGAATTAAACTAGTCTCATGTCTATGCAAAGTTGTACGTACATTTCTCCAATCGTTATAACCTACAAGATAACTTGATTCAGCAGGTGCGAAAAGTTTGTAACAAAAGCAAGAAACAGAATTTAAAGTTTCAGAATAAATGAACCATGTTCTTGGCACGAGCTCTCTGTTTTTCATTTTTCTATTATGATACGTGTCACCAAATTTACGACTATACTCTGGGATATATTATATTTTTCTTTTGAACAGGCCCCATTTCAATTAAAACAACTCATAATATTTCATCAATATTTCCTCATTCACCTGGATCTTCTAAATTTACAGAGACTAACAATGTGTTAGTTTTGTGGTCAACTACAACTAAATCTTCTCCTAACTGTTTTTCACTTAAATCATGCATCTTGTTATCTTGTTCAATATTACTTTCATCCAAACTGGATGACGTTCACAGTTCTTCAACTCTGATTTCTGAAGTATCGAGTTGATTACAATCTGCATCAGAATATTTTAACATATTTATTAAGAGCCCCAGTTTGTTGCTTAATATCTGCTTCTTTTGCAGCATGACGCTTACAATTTTGTGCACCGGATAACTTTTTTTAAAATTTTTGATTCCATTTCAAAGGTTGGTCGATTGGTAGCGCCTCTGCTACTAATGACTCAGTTAAGTAAGTTTAAGTGTGGTTAATAGTTGCAAGGGGAACCAATCATTCGATGCTGTTGGCACACTCTCCCTCGATGATTCTTTGGACTCCCTGGAGGTGTAAAATAATAATAATAATAATAATTTCTATTTTATACCCACAAGAAATTATTACACAACACGACACAGAGACAAAATACTATTCTGCACTGCGATACTGTCAGTAGCCTACTGAGATGCGTACCATATGACTGGTTAACTAGCAACAAATGTTTTGTACGAAAATTCGTTTTCACGCATAAAACCTTTCACCATTTCACTTTAGATAGACTGCAGTAGACACAACATTCTGCAGGTAAGCATTTAGTCTGCTCTCGCTGCAAAATTGTAAAAAGCCGGCTGATCAAAGAAGCAGCCATTTAAATTTTTATTTCAATGTATCCTTCCTTGTTTATTTTAATATTGATAATTCTAAGAATTTTTTGATTTTATGATAAAAATTTTGTTTCTTAAAAATGAACTTATGATCCGTACCCTGGCAGTGGCACCTGCACACTGCATGCCTGCTTCTGCTGGCCCTGTGTAAGCAAATATTTTTTGCAAGCTAAATAAAGATATTATAAAACTAAATTCACACAATGAATTATTCAGAAGTTTTGCGTTAGAGGGCAAGTTTCTGTCTTCTCACGATATTATTGTTTGAAGACCATGAATCACTGCATCATATAATTCTACCATGGTCATGATGGCTTCATAGTATTCCACCAACCTAGTCGGGAAAACTTGGCATAGTTTCTGTCTCTTAGTATCTGGTGTATATTTATCAATGTTGTCAACAAGGATGTCCTCTCTTAGGGATATTGAAGAAATTGTGTACCTTTTCAATTATGCCAATGCAATTGCTTATTTCAGTCATCACAGATACAGCATTTCCAATTGCAAATTCAAACTGTGATGCACTGAACATATAAAGCTTATGGTGTCCAATCTCACATATAGCTGATATGTGAGATTGGACACCATTAAACTTTTGGCTCATTGATGTGGCACCGTCGTAACATTGCCCATGTAAATATGACAAATCAATGCCACAATTATTTAAGCTTTCTAATATTTTGTCAGAAAGTTTTTTCCTGTAGTGCTTGTTACAGAAACAAATTGTAAAAATTGTTCACAAACTTTGTTGTCATTTTCTTCGTCTATATACCTGGCACACAAGGAAAGATGTTCCGTGGTAGAAATGTCGCAAGTTTCATCGGTAAGAATTGAAAAACATTTCGCCGAATTAATTTTTTGGGCAAACGGTTCAAAATGATTTCATTACATGCATTTATAATTTGATTTTGTATGTTCCAGCTAATGTAGGTAACATTTTTGGCAGAAATTTTAAAATCTTCAGCCAAGTTTTTGTCGCCCACATCGATCCTCGTTCTTAAGCTCGAAATTACCTTCATTGGCGATTGGCTCCTGTTCAAATGAAAATTCTCCATAATCATGATGTCCTCTCAAGGGTATATTTTGCCAACCACACAAAATTACTGTTTTTATAATCAGCTCTAATTGTTTCCGATTAACTGCAGCTTGTGATGCACTATCTACATCAATTTGTTGATTGATTGGAATACATTGTCCATCTCGAATATTGTTTAGCCTTTCGTAAGTCATAACAGCCGTTATATGATATTTTGTTTTTTGATGATTATTAAATTTTTCAATGGCTTTTTCCGATTATTATAATCTTGTGTAACTAACTGCCCAGGTACTTCAGATTTAGATTTTCCAACATTAGCAGGTACAAAAATCACAATATTTACAGTACGCACTATTTTCAACTTGAGAGTACACAAGCCATGTAAATTTTTCAAACTATGTGTATTGAAAACTTCGTTTGTGAATTGCAGGAAAATAACTAAGGAAGTACTTTCTTCTGGATAATTCGATGGTTTTGTCAGACCTCCGACTGGGGGAAACCGAATCCAATTCGGTATTGACAATATTAATAGTTTCAACATTGTTACTAACATTCAAATCATCCTTTTTTGGGTTTTTTTTGTAATAATTCAATAAAATACTCTGCATACGTTTTTCAGCCATAATTTGAAGCACAAATTCCAAAAAACAAAATAAAATCTTTTACAAATTTAACTTTAAAATTTCAACTTTAACTTAACTTCAATGTTACTGAAGAATTTACATACGGTAAGGTTACTCTTCAGAGATGGAAAGAAGTATCAAGTTCAAGAGATGCTTTTCAACAAACTCAATGCCTGAGTATCTGCAATGATTCGCCACTACATGATACCAGATCCTCTCTGGTCCGGCTCGGACAATGTTTCTCACCCCTCCTAAGTCCAAGGACAAGTAAAGTGCCTGAAACAATTCTATGGACCACTAAATTATGTCATCATCATCATCATCAAATTCCTGCCATGTACCCTCAAGGGGTGTACAGGATATGATAGTACTACATGAAAAAAATTACATTATTATTAATTTCCTATCCACAATTTTCCTCCAAATCAGTCTGTTACTTGTCAAGACTACAACATTATCAGATCTTATATTTCTATCGTCTAAAGCATTTTGTACCGTATCAATCCACCTATATCTTGGTCTTCCTCTGGGTCGTTTTGCTGCCAACCTGGCAGAGAACACTTGTTTTGCTAATCTTTCCTCGCCCATTCTGTTTAAGTGACCATACCACCTAAGATTAGCTCTGCTAACGCATTCCTGTATGCTGACAATGTCAAGTTCTTTCCTAATATCCTCGTTTTTAATGATATTGCCATTGATGCCATCTGTTCATGCCTATAAACTTTCTCAGGACTCTCATATCTGTGGTCTCTAGTCTTTGGTCAAGTGTTTTACTTCTGACCCAGCTCTCAGATCCATAAGTTAAAACTGGTTTGAACACTGTCTTGTACACAGCTAATTTAGTGTTCCGACTGATTTCTCTCTTATTCCATATGAATTTATTCAATTGACTTCCCACCATACCAGCTTTTCTGATTCTGTTGTCTATTTCTATATTTAATTTACCATCTTCAGTAAAAATCGTGCCTAAATAGCTGAAATGTTTTACTTGTTCCACAGGTTCTCCATTCACAACACAGTTGACATTTTCAATGATTCTGCCTATTTTCATTGTCTTTGTCTTTTTATTGCTGACCTTCATACCATATCTATTACAACAGCTATTCAATTTAGTCAGAGAATCTTGCAGACTTGTAGCAGATTTATTCAGAAGTATAACATCATCCGCATAAAGCAAAGAGCTGACATTAACATCTCCAATTTTGATATCATGTTTAATACCACTTTCCTTCATAATGTGATCCATATAGATAATGAATAACAGAGGGGATAATGTACATCCTTGTCTCACACCAGATTTAACATTAAACCATCTTCCTGTACTTCCTTCAATTCTAACTGCTGACTTACAACTCAAATAAAGACTAATTATTGCTTGATATAATGCCCCATTAACACCATATAACTGCAGCGTATTGAATAGCTTCTCTCTTGGCACCTTGTCATATGCCTTTTCCGGATCGACAAAACTTAATTCCCATGCTTTCTCGACTATTTGTCGTAAAGTGAAGATCTGATCCTGACAGCCTCTATTTGGCCTGAATCCAGCTTGTTCTTTACCACGCTTTTCTTCCACAATTCTTCTCAACCGTTTCTCAAGTATACTTGCATAGATCTTTCCAGGAACACTCAGTAGGGAAATACCTCTGTAATTCTCACATGCAGTTTTATTTCCCTTTTTATATATGGGTACTATGAGAGCTCTACTCCAATCATCGGGAATTCGTCCCTCTGTTCAGGCTTTCTGAACTATGCAGTGCAGCCACTGTAAGACTCTTATACCACCATACTTCAGCATTTCTGGTCGAATATCATCTACTCCTGCTGCCTTTCCACATTTCAAGCCTTTGATGGCTTTTTCTACTTCAAGTATGGATATGTATTCCTGACTGCATGCCTGGTCAGTGTTTTTTACCACTGTGCTGTCATCACTGCTTGTTTCATTTAGCAGTTTTTCAAAGTAATTACTCCATACTTCAAGGATATCTTTGAAAAAGTTTTACACAGTGTTTAGCATTCTTGCATTTGTCTCTATATTCTCTAAGAGCACAGGCTGACTTATTTGACAGGAACTTTTGGTGTGCTTTCTTCTTTTCCTTCACTGCCTCTTTAACTTCCTGTGTCCACCAGGGAGTTCTGATTTTATTATCCTTACAGATAACTTCACCACATGCCTCTCTGGCAGAATCAATCAATGTTTTCTTCAGAGTTTGCCACTGAATCTCCAAGGTTTGATTCCTGTTCTCAAACTCTTTCATTTTTTCTTCAATAATCTTTGTGTATTTTAGCCTACAGTTCACATCTGAGAGCTGCTCAACTTTTATTCGCTTTAAAACTTTCTTACATGTTATTCTTTTCAATATGAAATTCAATTTTATCCTGCTCAAGACTAAATAGTGATCACTTCCAATTTCAAATCCTCTGTACACTCTGGTGTCCTGCACCAGGGAGAAAACATCACTATCAACAATAACATAGTCAATGAGACTTTTCTTATTTCTAGCCTCTTCTCTCCATGTGAATTTGTGCACATTTTTATGTTGGAACATGGTGTTAGTAATAACCAGTCCATGTGCTGAGCAGAAATCCAACAGATATTTGCCATTATTATTAGCGTTGCTCTTTACTCCAAATTTTCCCAAAATATTTCTGTATGTCTGACAATAATTTCCTACTTTGCTATTTAGATCCCCAACAAAAACCAACTTTGCCTTTTTCATTGTGTCAGTTGCTTTCTCTAAAGTCTCAAAAAATTCCTCCACTTCTACCTTAGTAAAACCTTCTGTGGGACCATAGACACAAATAAGTCTCATTGTCCCCATTCTCATATTTGCCCACATCACTCTACTTGAGACTGACTGCCATTCAAGAAGATTAGCCTCGTATTTTGTGTTGAATACTATGGCTACTCCTTCTTTTCCTTGATTGTCATTGCCTGAATATAACATTTTGTATTTATTGCTCAGAAAGATCTCACCAGTTTTGGTCTTTTTTGTTTCAGTCACCCCTATTATGTCGATCTGGTACTTATCTAATTCCTCAGCTAGCTCCATTTCTTTGCCATTCAGGCTTCTTACGTTGATAGTACCGATCTTTAACTCTGGTGATGTTGAGTTGGGGTTTGTTTTCAGATTTGTTCCAGTAGCTGACTTTTCGCTGTTCGCCCTGGTTCCCTGGCGAAAACAACGGGGGGCCTTGTTTAACCGGGCGACGCCCCAGCCAGCATGAAATTTTGTCATGTTGTACCATCATTCTATATTTTGGTTTAACCAATAAGAATACAGTTCTGTCGGCTAAATCCCAAATTGCCAGCCCATCCTCATCCGTTCAGTATCCAAGTAGATACCCAACAGGGTGCACCACGAGAAGGTGAGGATTGGACATTAGGTCAGAAGCCCTGGTCGGTTCTCCGCATTCCTTTAAAGGCTATGTGGAGGTCTCCTCTCAGTTATACAGCTTTGACCCTTAAGCACCCCTTTGACACCATACTAAATTATGTAATTTTTTTAAAAACGTATGTGGGGATTACCAACATTTGGGAAAAACTGTACCAATTATAACATAATAAATCTAAAAGCATGTTTTGAATATATATATGGAAGCATAATAACTTGGAAGTAAACGATTAAAAGTGTATCATCATCGAACAAAGTTTTAATTTTTAATAAACAAATAAATGATATGATATAATTATTTACTATTTTACTTTTAATGAGATGGATGAGCTTATCGGCCTTGCAGAGTTGCTGGATATCTGGCTCAATATTGGTCAACTTCAGTCGAAGATCAGCACACACACTAAGACCATTTCTGTATTTTGTTTTTATTTGAAGGAGCGATGAAAATCCTTTCTTGCAAAGATAGGTTGTCGAAAATTGCATGACAATTTTCGATACTTCTACAGATAATTCGGGAAATTCACTTCTCAGTGAAGGCGAGATCCCAAATCGAGCCAAACCACTATCACGGAATTGCATTTTAAGCAAACTGTCACTTGAAAGCTCAATTAGCTATTCTTTTTTCGATAACAAAAGGTTGTTCTCGTGACTGCAAGCCTGAAATGGAT
The DNA here is from genome assembly GCF_054136105.1 of Typopeltis vanoorti. Taxonomy (NCBI): domain Eukaryota; kingdom Metazoa; phylum Arthropoda; class Arachnida; order Uropygi; family Thelyphonidae; genus Typopeltis; species Typopeltis vanoorti. The sequence continues at coordinate 90,659,539 of NC_143555.1, read as the reverse complement.
CGTGAACCCACAGAAATTTCTTATAAAAGTTAATCGGAAACTATGTTTCCAAATTCTGTTTCAGAGTTTTGAGGTGGACACAAACGCTTTCCCAGTGGCTAAATTCTAAACTAATAAGTTTTGGGGCCCTATGCAAAATAATCAATTGTATTTACCTATTGAATACTATCCGGGAAAGCTCCAAACCTCCCTGTCTCTTTCATCACACGTTCATAATCAGGCTACTGTTGATATTGATTTATACACACATTCAAAACTGTAAACAATTGTTGAATAACAACACAATATATGTAGGCATAATTACTGTAAAGGGAGAAGTCACAAAACAGAAAAATGTTCCTACAAAATTACCAGTTGTATTTACCTTTGAATGAGATCCACTGGTTGAGTGTCCAGTGAGTCAGCAAATCTTTCCTTTCGTTCAGCGTATTAATATTATCGCATTACAATTGATAGGAATTCTGTGTTTCTGTGGATTCATTACAGACCTTTTTCTTCAGAAACTACATGCAAAATGTCATTACAAACTTGTTTTGTATTATCACTGTCATCTGAGCTATTTTTCCATTTAAAGACGGTACCAATGTACTTATCCATAATTGAAATACCGTACTTACTCGAATATAACTTGCCCTCACATGTAACTCACGCCCCTGATTTTACTTTTCGAAAAAAGAAATTGAAAAGTTTTGCATATACCTCACAAATGAAAAAAAGCTGAATCACGTTCAGAGTGGGGGATAGTAACTTGCTCCCTTGGTAAACAACACTCCCTCCCTAATAGCCACTATATTGCAGAGGCAAAAAAAAAAAAGTACATTTATTATGTCAGTGAATAAGATACCAGCAGTCTGTGTAATATATTTCTGAACAAATAGTGCAATTAGAGAAGTGGGATAAAAACGACACTAATTAATGAATCACATGTCCTTTCATACAGAAACTATGCTGTATAGACTCAAGCAAAAACACATTGCACTGGCAAACACAATGTCTAACTAAAAACTATTGTTATTAATTAGAAGTGTGTGAGTTCACCTGCCCCAAAGCAGCAATAAAGTTCAACCGAAGGTGTTAAAATTCGTAAATGTGTTAAAACTAAGAAATATATATATAGTAAATGTTGTGGCAGTTTCACATATGGAATTCAGTTGAAGAGAGTTTAGCATTTCAACTCAACTGGCAGCTTGCTTTTATCTTTCAGTTGCACGATTTCCTAAAAATATATAAATACCGAGGTTATCTCACAACACACTTTGTCCAAATATTACTTAGTACTTCTGAAAATATATCGAGTCTTGGTTGAAGGAGGAAACCCTTCAACAATAAAAATCAATAAACAACAAGCAATTGGTTGAAATGTGGTCATGTGGACAACACATGTTCACTTCAAATCTGACAAAACAGCAAGGGAAAGTGGAAGCAATAAAACCATATTGTTGTTCACTTAACCCCTCTTTTATTACTCGTCATTCTCCTGCTACAAATTAAAATAGTGGCAGAATGTTCATTTCATGAACATTCTGCTGCTATTTTAATTTTTTTTTTTAAAGTATCCATTTTATTTCAATAATTTTTACTTACTTATTCAATTTTAATTTGTTTTGTTTGGATAATTAAAATATATAGATTTATTTCATTAATTTAAGTCTGCCTGTGGACCACCTATTCCATCATCGCAGACCACAGGTTGAGAAACACTGTTATAGGGTAGTCTCACTTTATGTGACCCCTAATTCATAAGTAGTATAGAAATAGAAGACATGACACAACATAAATAAAAAAAATGAATTTTAATTAGGAAAAGTATTTTGGAAAAAATTTTAGTGTATTTTAACTTTTTCTTTTTTTTTGGGGGGGGGGGGGCTTGGCCCCCTCCCTGGTTGCGCCACTAGTACTTGTAGAAAGCGATGCAGTCCTTAAGAGATCTTAACATGTGCTGTGTAGTTAAAATAGGTTTCAAGGCAACCCTGATGTTGAAAGACTTCATGATTTTTGAGACTGAGCCAGCATAAGATATGACGATGTATACTACATCACTTGAGGTTGTCACTGTGGGCTGTTTCTATAGAATCTTTTGAATGATATTTTGTGGGTAACCATTTTTGGATAGAGTTTTTGATATGAGTGAGAGCTCATCAAGCAGATCTTTTTCTTCCGTGATGATATTTGTTGCTACGTTTTTGTGCATAGTGATGACTAGATTTAAAGTGAAGATAATGTTCAGTGTCTGTACATTTTCGGTAGAGTGTGAGCTTGATTTGTCCATTATCTTGTTTTTTTAATAGCACATCCAAAAAAGGTAATTGATGGTTATTTTCCAACTCTAATGTGAACTTAATTTTTTTGGTGGAAGGAATTTATTTTTTGAAGGAACTCATGTAAGGCATTTTCCGTGTCTTTCCAAATGATGAAGATATCGTCCATGTATCTCCACTAGACTGACAGTTTCGGATTTATTTTGGATAGGATGTCATTTTCTAGTTTTTCCATGAACAGATCCTCACACGGTGGTGACAAAGAACTTCCCATGGCTAAGCCTTTAAATTGTTGATACAGTATGTTATTTACTTTAAAATAGTTTGATTTTAGACAATGACAGAAAAGCCGAGAAATGTCGTTTGGAAAGAGATCTTCTATGATCTTAATCACTTCTTCATTGCATCTAGACTTGCAAGTATATCTGTATTTGATATGTTGATGCTTTTTAATCTTTTCATTGATTTCTATTAATCTATAGAGAACCAAAAGATTCCCTATAGAAACAGCTTACAGCGACAACCTCAAGTGAAGCAGTATACATCATCATACCTTATGCCGACTCAGTCTCAATGAAAATAGCAAAAATCATGAAGTCTTTCAACATCAGGGTTGCTCCTGTGGACTGAACTATATATGCCAAACATCACGAGGCCTAGAAATCTGAAAAAAGAACATATAGGAGATGTCAACAACAACAGAACAGACACATCAGGATTAACCCACCATTTCTCAATTTCGAACCATTCCATCGATTGGGACAACAGCTCCATGCCGTACATTGAAGAAGATTTCAGATGTAGAAACTTTAAAGAAGCTGCAGTGTTACTCCAGACAGGAGACAATCTCAATAGAAATCAAGGTATGATATTAAAAGACATTTGGAAAAGTTTTATAAATTCACTATGTTTAGCAGAACTCAATTTCGTGAAAAACTATAAAATGTGATCTACTAACAATGACTAAGTCTCCACGCTCTATGCTCTTAATGTCACCTGTCTTTTCAATTTTTTGTTTGATTTTAATGTCGCTACTGCATTCTCCTGTTTTAGCATTTAATGCTAGTGTAACCATTCTTATCCTGAAGAAGCCAGAGAGACTCAAGCTTGTGAAACTGGTTGATGATTATATACATATATTTATAAAGAATCATGGTCCAATAAAATCCAAAGAAAATGTCTCATATTTAGTATAAAGGGACCAAATATTAACAGTCAAAAAGAGAATTAGTGGTGACTGTGGGGACAAATGATTTAAGTGGACACAAAGAACATGTGATGGCGAATATCAGGAGGTTATTGAGAAGAGTGAAAGATATCAGTGTGTTACTAATGTATGATGATGATGATGAGTTGCAACAGAAAGTCAAAATCATGAATGGTATGCTAGCAGAGCTCTTTGAGGAGAAGGGAATACAGTTTGTGGATATGGCATGTGTTTGAGGGAAGAATGAAATTATACAGGTGTGATGAGTTATATTTCAATGGCTTTGGAGTGAGCACACTGGAGAAAGTGTTGCTGGATGGAAGTTCAATGTGTGATGTGCAAGAGAACAGAAGCAAGAGATGAAGTGAAAAAAGAAAGTACTTTTGGAAGTGGTACAATATAAATGGTAGAATGGTATCTGCTTCAGAAGATGTTGTTGAAGTATTCAGTGATCAATTTATAAGGGTGTTTCATTCTGATCTGGGTGATATCATGAGGAACTTAAGTGTAGAGGACATAGGAGAGGATGGCTTAATTGCGAGTGAGAAGGTGGTATTTGAGGAAATAAATAACCCTAATGTCAGTTTATTTATTTATTCATATGGAGTTTCTTCCCTTTTTCTTCCCCGTCCCTATTGGGGCGAGTTGAGTCCCCTCATGGGGGGGGTTAAGTATTTATGGCTGTAGATCCGTGTGTGTTCACAGGGCCAGTTTGCCTACTTGCAGGATGAAAAACGCCAGATAAACCGGCGGGAAAAACCCTACTGCCTGCGCCCAAGACCGGCTAACTTGGCTATGGCCGAGGAAGATCCTCAAATTCCTCACGTCTTCGATGGGAATCAAACCTGAGACACTCTTTCCCCCAGTCATATGGTTGCGAAGTGCAAAGCCACTAGGCTAACCGCGCAGACCTGATGTCAATAAGGCAATAGGATTTGATGACATATCACCACACATCTTAAAGGAATTGGTGGTATCACTGGCTGCCTGTATAATAAGAGTCTTACAACAGCACAGGTTCCAAGGGAGTGGAAGGAGGATAAAATTGTTCCTCTGCATAAAGGTAGTGATAAGTATTAATTCAAATTATAGGCCAATCTATATCTGGAATTGTGGTGAAGGTACTGGTGAGAAGTAGGATACAGAAATGGGTTCATAACAGCAGTATTCTTTGTGGTTATCAGCATGAGTTTGTTAAAGGGAGATCATGTTTTACTAACTTATGTACTATAACAAATACATAACAGTAATACTGTATAACAATAACAGTGGTGTACTTGGATTTTACAAAAGCTTTTGATAGACTTCCACATGACAAATTGTTAAATAAATTTAAACAGATGGGATTGGATAATGGACGTCTGAGTTGGATTATTGATACCTATCTGATATTTCTGATACCTATTCTGACTTGCTGTCAGATAGATATCAGAAATCTGTATATGGGGGTGCAGTATCCCAAAAGATGAAGGTCGCTCATGGTGTACCACAGGGGTTTGGGGATGATATTGGGATGCATTTAACTATTAATATGCAGCTATTTGCAGATAATGGAAAATTGGGGAGAGCAATGCAGAGTCAAGTGGCCTTTATGGCCTTTCATAAGGACTGGAATAGACTGCATGAATGGGCAGGAAAGTGGAATTATCAGTTCAAGGTTGTGAGATTTGGTAAACAACAATGGGATGCAAAGTATACACTTGGTAGGGAAACGTTAAAGGAAGTAGAGGAGATGAGAGATCTAGGAGTGATGGTGGACAAGGACCTGAAATTCAGGTGCCACATTGCACAAGTTGTGAAGATGTCACATCGGATAATGGCAATGATGCAGAGGACCCTGACATGCAAAAATAGAGCATTTGTGATATCATAGTATAAGACCTTGATCAGGCCTCACATTGATTATAGTGCACAGATTTGGTCGTTAGGTTTTCATGATGATGAGGATAGATATGTTGGAAAGGGTCCAGAAAATATTCACAAAGGTAGTAAGTGGTCTTTGGAATGTGGAGTACGAGAATAGATTGAGAGAATGTAAGATGCAAACCCTCTTGAATGGGAGGAAGATTGGAGGATCTGATTGAGACACATAAGTTAGTCAGGGGTTGTTATCAGGTTGACATGGAAGAGATTTTTCATAGAGTTGGAGAGGGGGAGAGTAGAACAAGAGGCCATTGCTGGAAACTGTAAAAGGCAGATGTGAGCAGAGGAGCGAGGAGAAGGTTCTTTGGTGAGTAGAGTGCATTTCCTGAGTGTGTTGCGAATGGAAATACATTGAATCAGTTTAAGGCACAGTTGGATTCACATTATGTGTAATAATGTGCACTTCTCACAATGAGTCTCTGACTCCAAGGTTAGATGATGATAATAATAATCTCATCTCATTTTCTTTATACCCTCTTTTACCTTGCGGTGTCGGGAGTTTATTAATCATCGGACCTCAAACCATTCAGAGGATAAGGTGGTCAGCCCTATGTCCCAGTGTATCATATGTCCTTTAGTGTTGAAGTCTCAAGGCCGGTTTGCCTGCTTTGTGGGATGAAAAACTCCAGGATAAACTGAGGAAAAAATCCTACTGTCCACACACGAGACCGGCTAACTTGGCTATGGCTGAGGAAAATCCTTCAGCTCCTCACGTCACCGACAGGAATCGAACCTAGGACACTCCTTCCCCAGGCACATGGTTGCGAAGCACACAGCCAATAGGCTAACTTTGCGGACTGCGGACATAATAACAATAATAATAATTTTCATTAAAGTAAATTAAATTAAAATAATTGCAAGACAGAGGAAAGTTAATTATAGAAATTATAAGATGATCAATGTCTCATCAGTTGTATCAACATCGGGGGGGGGGGGAGTAGATTGGTCTGGTGGGCCATCTTGTGAATGGATCTAAATATGCCTTTTTTTTTTTTTCTTTGGTCATTTAAGTGTTACTTTTATTCATAAAATATGATCAATAATAAAAATGCTTCTTAAATGTGCAGCAAATGCAACAAGATATACATATGATAATATAATGAATGTACTTGGGTAGCAACCCACAGCAACAAGAGTGAAATCATGTCCCTACTATTCAGTGTTGTGCTGAGCACTATTGTGCAACTGCATATTGACTGTTCAGCTAATCAGTGTTCATTTGTTTACTTTGTGACAGTTGTATTTGTAGCTGCAAAATAATAGTAATAACCAATAACAAATAATTTCTATGGTTTAGCAAATCTTCATTGAATTTTTGGTATGGAGACCTCATGTTTCTAGACAGAAATAGATTTTATTAAAATAAATAATATAACCTGACAAGTTTCATAAGTGACTGGACTTACATCATAAGAGGTACAAAACTCATATAAAAAAGACTAGAAAAAATTCATTATACATAACAGATGTTATAAGAACTTCAACAAACTAGTACAGCTAAACAGAGTGATAAAAAAATTAAAAAAAAAACATTGGAGTAACAATCTGCAAGTGTTGGAACAATGCTAGTTGTTGTTACATTCTATTGGGATATTATATTGCTCAATATAATATCTCATTTACACCATACAAATGTAACATTTTCAACAGATTTTCTCTTAGCATCTTGTCATATGCCTGTTTTGAGATCTAAAAAACTTAAATACATATCCTTGTTATATTTCCATGATTTCTCAACTGTATGTCTTAAAGTAATTATTTGATCTTGACAGCCTCTATTTGGCCTGTAATGAATTTTGTAAACATTTTATATATTACTGACATGCCCACGTAGCACAGAAGCATGTCAAGTCCATGTGCTACATGAACATGTAAGAGAATTGGCAGTGCATCTGATGAAGTTGTTTAATCTAAGTCTCAGTTTTAGCAAGGGGTTCCAAAGGAAAGAGGTAGAGGGAGGGTAAAATAGTTAAATTGCATTAAGGTGGCTCCAAGATAGAAGTAGCAAATTACAGATTAATTGATATCTCAGGAGTGGTGGTTAAAGTGGTATTGGAAAAGTTGGTTAAAGGTAAAATCCAGCAGTGGGTGAATAAGAATATAGTACTCTATGGTGTGCCACACATGGCTTTGTTAAAGCTAGATCCTACCTTAGTAATTCACTCATGTTTTATAATAGAGTGACAGCAGAAATAGATAAGGGAAATGGCAACACCATGATGCTGCTGAATTTTGACAAGACATTTGACAGAATTCTGTATGGAAAACTATTACAAAAGTGGGAGCAAATGGGAATGGATATGAAACTGGTGGCATGGATGAGGGAGTGACTAGTAAAGTGCCTCAGGATTCTGTACTAGGGCCCATACTCTTAATTTGAATATGAATGATATAAGGAAAGATTTAAGCAAAATTGGGGAGGGCAATAGTTGATAACAGTGATGCAGATATCCTGCAGGATGATTTAAAAAGGGGAATTCTTATATGGCTATTTCAATTGAAGGTGAGTTAGCCAATCTCATACACAGGTAGCAGGGTTTTTCTCCCAGAAACTCAGGTTTTTTGTCTCACATAGAGACAAATCGGCCTTCAGAACACATGTAGTTTACAGACAAAAAATATTGTTCTTGGTGATAATGGGTGATAGATGACATTGATAGTAGTAGTGTCATAGTAGGAGAATGGGATGGTAGTGAAGAGGGTGAGATGTATTTAGTGGGGTAGAGTAGAGTGCCCTCTCACAATGAGTCTTTGGACTCCCTGGAGGTGTCATGTAATAATAATAATAATAAATTAGTATTGTTGGCAATGGATAATGGTTGTCAATTTAATGTTGCAAAATGTAGAGTCATGTACTTCAGGTTGAATAGGTTACATATTGTGTATCACATTGCAGGATATTGATGAGGCTAGGGATTTGAGGATAGTGGTAAACAGAGTTGAAGGTGAGAGGACATATTGCAAAAGTTGGTAAAAATTTGGTAAAATTTTTAATGTTGAAAAACACACCAACAAATAAAGATGGGAGGTTATTATACCTCTTTATAAAGCTATGATTCAGCTTTGGTCACTTGAGTTTCTTGGGGATCAGGAGATGGATGGAGAGGATTTAGAGACAACTGACCAAGCTGGTGACAGGTCTGCGAGATGTTCTCTATGAAAACAGGTTCAAGATGTCTGATTTGCAAAATTTAGTTAATAGGTGGAAAAGAGAAAACATGATAGAAACTTATTCAAGGGATTCTATAAGACTGACACAAAGGAAGATTTGGGTGCTCATAGTCTAACTTTTCTGCTTATTGTTTTGTGTGGTTCTGTGTATATGTTATTACAATTAACAGACTTCTCCTTTAATTCTGTGTTTGGGCTTAATTTTTTGCACTTGTTGTTTTGTGTATTTCTTATTGTTCTAGTTATTGTTTTTGTGTGTGTGTGTGTGTGTGTGCATGCGCGCGTGCGTGCGTGCATGTTATGCACACACACACGCACACACAAAATGCAAAACTGAGTGAAACTTGATAGACAAAATTCTCAAGTCCTAACTAAGGAGGAGCACCCTCTGTGGACATTAGCTGAAAGCTTTGGCTGTAATACCAGATCTCTGAGAATTAATGTTTCATATATTTTGCGATGTTTAACACATCTATACTTATTTAGAATGGGCTAGTTTTTAAGAGTAATGGCAAATTCTAAAAAAAAAAAAAACTTCTAAACTTGCTGTGATGGATTATGGTAGTTTTTCTTCCCTATGTGATTCTTTGTGTAATATCTAAAGTATGACCTGACTGACCATATCCATGATTACAGGTGTAGTTTTAATGCTACTCCCTGCAGATGGTGGCTGATCTTCTGGTCTGTCCATAGCAGGCCAATTTTCAGGAACTTTATACTGGTGTGTATAAAGTTCAGCCAGCATCTGTATGTAAGAAATCTTATATGCAGATGCTGGGAAGCATTAATTCTCAGAGATCCTGTATTACAACCAAGATCTCCAGCTAGCACCAACAGAGGTTGCTTACTAATTGGGACCCTATGCTTTTGTTAACTGCATTTCGCTTAGATATTTATTATTATATTCAAAATAAAGAAGTATCCGAAATAAAGGAGTTGAATTGGTGGTGCTGATAGCATCAGTCTGGCCAAAGATTATTGGGATCTCTGAGACAAGGTTAACGGATGATAATATAATAAGAGGAATTGAAGTAACAGGGTACAGCATTTTTTGGCAGGATAGGAAAGGAAAATGTGGTGGTGTACTGCTTATGATAAATGATGACTTATGTCCTCTAAGAGTGGGGATTTTGGAAGGCAGTGGCCAAGACAGGATATTTAGTGGGGCATTGCAACAAACCAAGAAGCACAGAGGCTGGGGAGCAGGAAATGTTTCGGCAGGTGAGCTTGGCAAGTGCAAGAAGAAGAATGATTGTTATGGGAGATTTTAACTATAGTAGTATAAGCTGGGAAGAGGGAAATGCATGTAGTAATAAGGGAATGAATTTCTAGAATTCTTGAGGGACAAATGTCTTAGGCAACATGTACTAGAGGAAACAAGAGGTTCAAGAGTTTTGGATTTGGTCATAGCATCAGAAGAGCTGATAATAAGTGAGATGACATCTCTCGCACCAGTTGGAGAAAGAGAGTGACCATGTGGGATGAATAGACATGCAGGAGTATCAAAGAAAAGGGAATGTATGTGGAATTATAAGGTAGGTGATTATAATAGTCTTAGATATCAACTAGGGGCAGTTCCATGGAGGGCAGAATTGGAAGACCGGGATATCCTTAGTGCTTGAGAAATTGTGAAGGAATATTTGTTAGCAGCAATAGTAAGCAGTATTCTGTGAGTGAAGAAGCGGACACAATTCGGTGTAAAGTGGATGACAAACAATATCAAGCAGGAACTGCAGTTGAAAAAGAGATTGTGGAAGAGATATAAAGAGAGGGGTGGAGGACAAATGCATGAAGAATATAAGACGAAGGCCAGGAGAGTGATTGGTATGGTGAGGAATGCAAAACTGGAATATGAGAAGAGATTGGCACTAAGATCCTAAGAAAATCCTAGGGAATTTTTTAGCTATGTGGTCATTAGGAGGAGAAATGATTGTGGGAGAATGACATTGTGGGATAAAAATGGGAATAGAGTGACTGATGCAGAAGATATAGTGGAGTTGTTCAATGAGCACTTTATTGGAGTATTTCATCCTGGAGAAGAAGGTTTTAATACTAGAGGGATAGGGCAGGTTTGCAGTTTAGAGGTGCAAGAGGAGAGTGTGTTCCAAATACTGAGCACTCTGGATGTCAGTAAAACTGTGGGACTGGATAGTATTTCACCATGGGTTTTGAGGGAATGTGCTAAAGAACTGACAGCTCTATTGACCTAGCTCTTCAATAAAAGTCTGGCTGCAGGAAAGGTACCCAAGGAATGGAAGGAAAGTAAGATAGTGTCGTGGTGTAAGGGCAGTAGCAGACTGTTAGTGTCTAATTATAGGCAGTTTGTGTGTCATCAGTAGTTGATAAGGTGTTGTAGAAATTAGTGAGGGACTATAAATAGCATTGGGCAGATAAGGGTGATGTTATCTGTGAGAATCAACATGGATTTGTTAAGGGGCGCTCATGCTTTAGTAATATGATTGCCAATTTTCGCTCTTACCGAAAGTCACATATTCACGTACTATTATGAGTTAATATCATTAAACAGAATAATGGTGAACATCTAAGCCTTACTACACAAAGACAATGTGATAAAAAGAATCAAATCTCTTTCCTTGTCCCATTTTTCTTCTATTTTATGCAAAGGACATCATAAAGCTATACCTAGCAGGAAAAATGTTACTGAAATGGATGAAAAAACAAAGATATAATAAATTAAATATTATTATAATATATCTAATAATATGCGCAAGAATGGTTACAGCTTGTAAACAAATGGACAGGGTCAGGTACCTTGACACATTCTTCAGTACATCCCTAGAGGAAGAAGTTTGCCTGGAAGAAGAGTAGAGTAGAGAGAGAAATGATATGAGATCATAATAGGCCTATACTGGACAGGATGGTAATTATCATACCTAGTTCTGGGGAAATGAAATTAATCTACAACTGCGATTCATAAGTCTTCTGTAGATGCTGCGTAATAAATATCAGTAATATATTAATATATTAATTACCATCTTAAAAAGACAAAAGAGGTTCATGTTTCTCTTTTATAGCCTAGTAATTAATTATTGCTTTACAACATAAGTAATCAAACCATTTATATTTTAATGTAAAATGTTTCAATTTCACACTTTAATATAAAAATATTAAAGATAAATCATATTCATCATATGAAAGTCTTTTAAAAAAAAAAAAAAAAAAAGCAGTGAATAAGCATATTTTCTACTACTGAAACTATTATAATATGCAAAAATTAAGATATAATTCTTAAATTGTTTGCAGTTTTCAACACTTAATAAATATAAATTTATTACTTGCATTATTATTATTATTTAGGTCACCAAGGAGTCAAAAGACTCATTGTGGGAGGTCCTTCCTAGGAAACAAGTCTATCAAGACTCAATGTGGGAGGTCCCTCCCAGGAAACACAAGTCTATCATACTACTCCTTAAACTCATTGACATTTCTCACTCTCACCACTGTATCAGGCAATGCATTCCACGATTCAACTACCCTCCATGCAAAGAAACCACTCTTCACCCTCTTGCTCACAGTTTCCTTTCGTAACTTCCAGGGATGGCCCCTTGTCATCACTCCTTCCCGCTGTTCAACCAAGCGAAAGAACTCCCCCAGTGTCAACCCTGTAACCACCTCTCAATGGTTTAAAAGTCTTAATCATATCACCTCTCCTTCTTCTATCCACCAAACTCTGCAGTCCACATTCCCTCAGCTGATCCTCATAACTAACATTGTACAGCCCTGAAACTGTCTTTGTTCCTCGGTACCCTTTCCACAGTTAATTTATCCCCTTCAAATCATGTGGACCAAATCTGAGAACAATAGTCTAAGTGTGGTCTGATTAAGGTCTTATACAACGGAATGATAACTCTTATCTCTGCAGGTCAGCGTCCTTCTCATTATTGCATCAATCCTTTGTGTTACCTTCACCACCTTTGCAATGTGTCCCTTGAATTTCAGGTTTCTATCAATCATCAACCCCCAGATCTCTTGTCTTCCCCTACTTTCTCCAGTATATCTCCTCCAGTAGAATATACAGAGCCCCATTGATGTGTCCCAAAGTTTTGCTGCATTAAACCAACACCCCCATTTTAAAATCCTCTTGCATGACCACCACATCTGCACTATTACTAATAACCCTTCCCAGCTTCACATCATCCACAAACAACTGAACATCCCTTGCAATCCACTGACAATGTCATTGATATAAAGGTTAAACAATATAGGTCCCAGTACTGAGCCCTGTGGGGCCCCACTCGTAACCCTCTGCCTCCTTGAAACTGCCCCACCATATGTTGCATCGGCAAAACCATATGTTGCATATGGTTTTGCCGATGCAAAAGCTTATCATGTGGCACCCTGTCAAGTGCCTTCGTTAAATCCAAGAAAATGGCAGTAGATGCTTTTCCCTCATCTATCTACTGTTCTCATAACTTTATTATAAAATGCTAGCATATTAATAAAACAAGAGTGTCCCCTTACAAATCCATGTTGACTCTCAGAGATAACATTACCCTCATCTGCCCAATGTTGTATACGGTCCCTAACTAATTTCTCCAAGATCTTAACAACTACTGATGACACACAAACTGGCCTATAATTAGACAATTCCAGTCTGCTACTGCCCTTATGCAATGGCACTATCTTACCTTCCTTCCTTCCATTCCTTGGGCATCTTTTCTGCAGCCAGACTTTCATTGAAAAGCCAGGTCAAAGGCACTGTAAGTTCCCTAGCACATTCTCTCAAAACCCATGGTGAAATACTATCCAGTCCCACAGCTCTACTGACATCCAGAGTACTCAGTATTTGGAACACACTCTCCTCTTGCACCTGTAAACTGCAAACCTGCCCTATCCCTCTAGTATTAAAACATTCTTCTCCAGGATGAAATACTCCAATAAAGTGCTCATTCAACAACTCCACTATATTTTCTGCATCAGTCACTCTATTCCCATTTTTATCCCTCAATCATTTCTCCTTCTAATGGCCACATAGCTAAAAAATTCCCTAGGATTTTCTTTGGATCTTAGTGCCAATCTCTTCTCATATTCCAGTTTTGCATTCCTCACCATACCAGTCACTCTCCTGGCCTTCGTCTTATATTCTTCATGCATCTGACCTCCACCCCTCTCCTTATATCTCTTTTACAATCTTTTTCAACTGCAGTTCTTGCTTGATGTTGTTTGTCATCCACTTTACACCGAATTGTGTCTGCTTCTTCACTCACAGAATATGGCTTACTATTGCTGCTAACAGATATTCCTTCACAATTTCCCAAGCATTAAGGATATCCTGGCCTTCCAACTCTGCCCTCCATGGAACTGCCCCTAGTTGATATCTAAGACTATTATAATCACCTGCCTTATAATTCCACATACATTCCCTTTTCTTTGATACTCCTGCATGTCTATTCATCCTCCAAGTCAAAACCACATGGTCACTCTCTTTCTCCAATTGGTGGGAGAGATGTCATCTCACTTATTATCAGCTCTTCTGATGCTATGACCAAATCCAAAACTCTTGAACCTCTTGTTTCCTCTAGTACATGTTGCCTAAGACATTTGTCCCTCAAGAATTCTAGAAATTCATTCCCTTATTACTACATGCATTTTCCTCTTCCCAGCTTATACTACTATAGTTAAAATCTCCCATAACAATCATTCTTCTTCTTGCACTTGCCAAGCTCAACTGCCTAAACATCTCCTGCTCCCCACCCTCTGTGCTTCTTGGTTTGTAGCAACACCCCCACTAAATATCCTTGGTAACTGCCTTCCAAAATCCCCACTCTTGAACCTCTTGTTCTCTCTATTACATGTTGCCTAAGATATTTGTCCCCTCAAGAATTCTAGAAATTCCATTTCCCTTATTGCTACATGCATCTTCCTCTCCCCAATTTATACTGCTGTAGTAGTTAAAATCTCCCATAACAATCATTCTTCTTGCACTTGCCAAGCTCAACCATCTAAACATCTTCTGGTTTTACACTCAATGTTTCGTTATAAATGTTGACGACAACCAGAGAAATTGGCAAAACTATCATACTTAAATAATTACAATCGCAGTTAATTAAATAAGAAAAATATGAAGTTTAACACATTATGATCTTGAAAATAGCATTACTTCTAATCCCCTGTATTAATAAAGTAGAGGGGAGGGATTGTACAAAAAAACAATCAAATTAAAATAACAGGAATTAATATCAAAATAAATAATGGAATCATTCTGATGGCAAATGCTCATTGATTTTTCAGTGAAGAAAACACATATCTTAAGATAATAATTACTACCTAAATTTATTTAGTTAATAAATTACTATGCCAATATTTACTCTTTGCCATCAAGGCATCTTCGTGGACATAAAGAAATACACTAAATACATGCATGCACACTGGCAGGTAGGCAAACACAGACTCATTGAAACTATCCTAGATTCTACATATAGAGGGTGAAAGTCCTAACTTTCACCCTCTATATGTAGAATCTCTGCTGAAGATCTTTGCCAAATTTGTTACGATTTTGGCAAATACTGCAATGCTTGGCAGATTTTAAAAATATTTATATCTGCTTCTGTATAAAAGGGCAGTTTTGTTTCATTGGATTCAGTGATCCTTATCCATGGCATAGTCTGCTACTTCAGAATAGCTGTGGTGCAGGTAATAGACTACAGTGTAACTTTATTCTTTTGAAGATTACACTGATTAAACATAATTAGGTATTGAATAAATCCAAAGTTAGACAAACTTGGGTTTGAAGAAAATTGATTGCCAAATAAAGATAACATTTTCTTAAACTTCTGTATTCTGAAATTTACTGGAAGAATAGTTAGAGATGGTGGAATTCTTATTAACAAAGACAAAAATTTTAGTTTAAAAGTTAATGAATAATTTTTATAA
The DNA here is from genome assembly GCF_054136105.1 of Typopeltis vanoorti. Lineage (NCBI taxonomy): Eukaryota > Metazoa > Arthropoda > Arachnida > Uropygi > Thelyphonidae > Typopeltis > Typopeltis vanoorti. The sequence goes on along the minus strand of NC_143555.1, from coordinate 90,644,086 downwards.
CAATTATCAAAATGATTCAGAAAGGTAATTTATGAATTGACATAGTATTCTTAGCTAAAGGCAGAGATTACTGTTTCAAATTTCTCCGACTTCCTGCAGTATAATGTTTAAGAAAAGGTATTATTTGGAACAAATTATAGTATACTATTTGTTCTGCTCTACACTTCCTCTTCCCCAAAATACCCAGATGACCAAATCTTAGCACAGTGGTTCAAATGCATTAATATCAAAGGGGGAAGGGGAAATAATTTGATAACTTGCCTCCTTATAAAGATACTTTTCTTTCTTTATCTTTATAAGTGGTATAAGTTATTTATCCCTATTTGCCAGTGTGTTTTTCAACATCCAAGTGATTCTTTGTGCTATTTTGCCCACTTTTGCAGTATATCCTCAGAACTTCAGCTTCCTGCCCAGTATCACTCTCAAATCAATGGCTTCATCAGTTTCTAGTAGTGTAATCCCATTGGTATAATACATGAGTTGTAATCTTTTCAGTCCAAAGTGCCTAACTTTACACTCTGCCACACTGAAATGATAACCATTATCCATTGTCCACAATATTGTTTTTTTCAAAGTCATCCTGCAGAGGATCTCTGCATGACATATTTACTACTGCCCTCCACAACACTACCATCATCAGAAAACATTTAACTGGAAATTACCCTTCAAATCATCTCTAGTATTATTAAATGTACAAACTAACCAGCAATAAGCCAAGTACAATATTGTGCAACATACCTTCAGTTACCTACCTTCTTCCAATGTTGTATGTGTTTTTTATGATTTAACAGGAAATAAGTATTCACAGTAGTGAAAGGCATGCATCCAAAGGAGGGATGACAACAACATTGTTGTCATCCTCGTTAATATTAATATATGTGAAAATCGTAAACACATTTACGTAAGATAAAAATGAATTAAGAAGAAGGGCTATGATGACAACGATTCGATGCATAGACTGTGTAGAAGGAATGAATGCAAGTTTTTGGATGTGTGGAGTGAGTTTGAGGGAAGATTGGATTTGTATAAGAGGGAAAGCCTACACTTGAATGCATTTGGTATCAGAAGTCTTGAAAACCTAATAACTGGTATGAAACCTAACACAGAGAGTGAGGGAAACTAAATTATAATGGAATGAATGATGAGAATATGCCTGTAAGAGCAACAGTGGATGAACACAAAGTTGAAATCATTCTCTCCTTGTAATCATTTCCATGATAATGCCCATTCCTATCATTAGCACAGTTACATAATGATGGAAATGGGTATTATCATGGAAATGACAAGGAGAGAATGATTTCAACTTTGTGTTCATCCAGTTCAGACCCATCTAATGTGTGTAAAGATATCTGCATATGTATATATATGTGTATATGTATATATATACAGCACTAGAGAAGAACATAGATCTGTATGACACAGTTGGACAACTGTGTCATACAGACTACAGACAAGAGTATACAAAAGAATATGTGTGTATACAAATGCTAGGAGTATCAGAAACAAACGGGTAGAATTTGTTGCCTTGGTCATTATGTTGGAACCGCAGGTTATAGGCATTAGTGAGACCTGGCTATCAAAATCAGACATACTAACTGGTATCGAGTGTAAAGGACACAGTATTTTTAGAAAGGATAGCAGAGGAGGAGAGGGGGGGGGTGCTGCTGCTAATGATATTGGATGACTTGAATCTGGTTAATATTCAGACTTATGATTGTAATACTAGTAACAGTTTTTATCATGTGGCAGTGAGTTTGAAGCCATCTGGTGTGAGGTGGAATCTAACAAGAATAAATATATGGTGGGGTGTTGTTACAGGCCTAGTGGATCGGTTGCTGGTAATGAAGAAAGCACCACCAAATAAACATGATGGACATGAAAAGAGTAATCATAATGGGGACTTTAATTATCCAAACATTGATTGAGTAGCAGTAAAATCTCATGAGAAGAATGAAACTAAATTTATTGAGCTGTTACAAGACAACTTCCTCAAGCAGCATGTGACAGAAGGAACTCAAGGTCAAAGAGTGTTAGATTTCATTATAGTGTCGGAGGATATTTCAGTTAAGGATGTAACTATTCTGCCTCCAGTTTGTGACAGTGATCATGCAGTACTCAATGATCCATACTGAATGATCCATTCAGAAAACACTACATGCTGAACTACAAAGCAGGAAATCATGACCAAATGAGGAGTGTATTGAGTTCAGTGCAATAGTATCAATTGCTGGATGGGAAGAATATTGACAGTGCATGGGAAGCATTTAAAAAATACTTAAATGATGTAATATTAGAATGTGTCCTTAGAGTTTGAGAATAAATAGGGTAGGAGTCAAATGGATGTGTAACCTTATCAAGCAAGAGATTTGTAAAGAATGATGTGCAAGGAATGCCATGTGCATAAGGATGATGTCCATTATGAAAATTATAAGCAGCAGGCCAGAAGAGTCACAGCTGTTGTAAAGAAAGCTAAGTCTGAGTATAAAAAGAAACTAGTTCTGCATAATCCCCCCCCAAAAAAATTCTACTGATATGCACAAGTGAAAGAATGAATATGAAAGAAAATCTCTACTGAATGCAGATGGTGTGAGAGCAGTGACAGCCCGTGAAGCTTTAAGTTGGGGTGCTGCCTATACAAAATAATTAAAGAAAATTTCTTTTTTTCCTAATTAGTAACCAATTTATTAATAAACAAATCTGTAGATTTGTTTATTAATAAATTGGTTACTAATTAGGAAAAAAAGAATTTTTTTAAAATTATTTTGTATAGGCAGCACCCCCCCCCACACACACACTTGTGTCAGAGTGACAGATGCAGAAGAGGTGGTTCAAATAATGAGTGCCTATTTTGATAAAGGTTATCAACCTGGTTGCAACATTGAGTTCACTGCTACCTCTTCACTGGATGAAGAAACTGAGGTGTATAAAGAGTTATTAGAGCTGTTGCACAAACTGATTAAGAATTCAGCTGTAGGGACTGATGGGATATAAAACTGTATTCAGCTGAACTGGCTATTTCTTTAACTAGGCTATATAATTTGAGTCTCGGAACAAGGAAGATTGCACAGTAGTGGAAAAAATGTATGGTAATCCCATTGTATAAGGATGGTGCAAAGACTAATGTATCCAACTATCGACCAGTTAATATCTCAGGAGTGGTGGTGAAAATTTTGGAAAAGATGGTCAGGGCTCACATTCAGAAATGGGTTGACAGAGAATCTCTACTTTGCAATGAACAGCATGGGTTTACTAAGGAAGGTCATGTTTTAGCAATTTGCTCACATTCTTTAATAATGTTGCCATTGAGCTTAGACAAGGGAATAGATATACCATCATACTTTTCAATTTTGCTAAGGATTTGACAATCAACATACAGCTATTTGCTGATAATACAAAGATAGGTAGTGTACTCAGGAATGAGTACTTGCAGAATGATTCTAATAGGCTGGAACTGTGGGCATGGGTTAATGGATGTCAGTTCAATGTCAGCAAATGTGAAGTCATGTACTTTAATGTGATTAGATGTGCAATGTAGTATTATATTGGTGAGCTTTATGCTAGAAGAAACTGATCAGGTTGTGGAATACTGATTATGAAGGCAGATTGAGAATTTTTAGACCGCTGATACTAGCAAACAGGAGAAAGAGGGGTGATACGATTGAGACTTACAAACTTCTGAAAGGGTCATACAGGATTTCAGTTTATGAAATTTTTTATTTTATGGAGGATGGGGAAAGGACAAAAGGGCATTCTTGGAAGCTGTGAATGAATGCTACTAAGAAAGGGGTGAGGGCTAGATTTTTATCTCATATAGTAGTGCATATAGATGACCTAGTTCTGCTTAGCTCTTCCACAGATGACCTCCAGCAGACCCTGGATAGGTTTGTAGCTGTTTGTGCAGACGCCGGAATGAAGATCAGTGTGGCCAAAACTGAAACATTTGTGGTCTCAAGACAACTATCCCAGTGCACTCTAAATGTAAGTGGAGTCCCAATGAGACAGGTGGAGAAGTTTAAATACCTTGTGTCCATATTCACGGATGATGGAAAATGGGACGTAGAGCTAGATACTCGAATTGGCTTAGCAAGCTCAATATTGCGGGAGCTTGGCCGTTTGGTAGTATTGAGGCGGGAGTTAAGCCAGAAGGCAAAGTTGGCTGTCTTCAATACAGTCTATGTCCCCATCCTCACCTATGGTCATGTGGTCATGAGAGTTGGGTAATGACCGAAAGAATGCGGACACGAATCCAAGTGGCTGAAATGAGGTTCCTTCAAGGGGTTGCGGGGCTGACAAAACCCGACAGAATCAGAAGCTCTGCAATTCGGGAAACCCTCAGTACTCAACCGCTGCTTCTCCGTGTTGAGAGATCACAGTTACGCTGGTACAGGCACCTGGTTAGAATGCCACAAGAGAGGCTCCCTCAGCAGGCCCTCTTTGCCAAACCAGAGGGTGGGAGGCCACGTGGAAGGCCAAGGACTCGCTGGATAGATTATATCCAAAACCTTGGGTGGACACGTTTGGGAATCCCACCAGAACACCTGAGCTTGGTGGCAGAGGATCGTGACCATTGGAAGTTCCTCTTGCAGCTGTTGCCCCCACAACCCAATTAGGAAGAGTGGGCCTTGAAGATGTATGTATGTATGTATGTATGTATAGTAGTACATGATTGGAATGGATTGCCATTGAATGTTGTGGTGCAAGCAGTGTGAATTAATTCAAGAAGTATGATATCTGGTGTGTGCAGTATGTGGCTTCCCTCGATGAATCCCTGACTCCCTGGAGGTCTCCCTTAATAATAATAATATCAGTGTATATTTAAAAATTACGATTCTGTGATTAAAAAACCTGGTGAAATAAAATGAAATAAAAGGAAGTTTTATTTGTAAAATGATGCTTGATATCTTTCTTGCATGAATTATAATGCTAATAATATGCTATGAACTTTGCCTCCTATGCCTGTGTATTGCATGGATCCTTGGCTAGTTTTCCCATTTAGTGGGATAAAAACTCAGTTTCCAAGAGGGGGGAGACCTTTCCACCTTCGGATGGGACTAACTAACTTGCCTCAGCTGAAAAAGGTTCTTTGTACCTATACAGATCTTCGGACCCAGATCCTTCTGCCCAAAGATTATCATTGAAACTGACTGAGCTATGAAAGCTCAACATTGTCAGCCAATTTCTGTAATCCATAAATCTTCAATCTATTCTCATACAAAGCAGCTCATAAACTTGAAACTATCTTGGTCTCTTGCCTCGGGATTTTCTCCACATCACCTGGAAACCCAGGCGCCCATATATTAGCAGTCTATATGCAGATGTCTCAAAGTCTTATAAAGAAGGGTAATGACTTTTGTCCCTACTAGTAAACGTATTTTTAAGCATCCAAGTAACCCGTTGCATTTTTTTTTTTTTTTTCAGTAGTGCAATTGGAAGAACGACATACATTGTGCCCTTCAATTGGTAAAGAACTGAGTTCGATTCTCGTCATGGTGAGAGGATACTTTATATGGGCTTTTTTAATTTGGTGATCATTTGGTAATCGACATGAGTTAGCCGATCTCATATGAGGTAGTATGACTTTTTTCTCCTGGAAACTCAGATTTTTCATCCCACATACAGGCAAATTGGCCATGAGAATACACACAATTTACAGACAATTATATACTATTGGTGGGAAGTAGATGGCGCAGTGTGTGTGAGTGTGTTGTGATATAGTAGTAGTATCATGTTGTTGAAGGTTAAGTGAGGGAGACAATGAATTTTAGTGGACCCTCCCACAATGAATCCTTTGGAAGTGTTACATAATAATATCCTCAAATCCCTGGCCTCATCAATTTCTAGAATTAAAACTCCATCAATGCAATATACAGATTGAATCTTTTCAATCCACAGTGCAGAACTTTAGATTTTGCCAAAATGAAAACAAACCATTATCATTGCCCACAGTGTAATGTCAGCTTATTCAAGTCATCCTGAAGGATCTTTCTTTTATTTACTACTGCTCTCTCCTAATGAGCATCTTCACCACCAAACAGCTGACTGTCACTCATTAAATTACTCTCGATATCATTAATATACAGATTAACTAGCAACAGTCCTAGAATAGTGCTGTGGCACACCACTGGTCTCCTTCCTAATCTTAAATGCTACTCCACCATACACTACTATGTCTGTTTGACAACCATCTTCCTATCAGTGGCACATCCAGAGGGTGGGGGGCTTTTCCCCAAAAGAAAAAGAGAAAAAAATCACTAAAAAATTTTCCAAAAATCTTTTTCTAATTAAACTTATTATTTTTTTATTTATGTTGTGTCGTGTCTTCTATTTCTATACCACTTATGAATTAGCGATCATTGCAGATGCTCAGCCATAGGTCGTATGAGATGCGTAGTGTGTATTCTCAAATTGTCTACTCAGCTCGCCCCCCCCCAAGATTAAACCCTGAGTGCACCACTGCTTCCTACCATCTCACCATCCCCATCATATCTATCCCTCTTCACTCCACTTTATTTAACAGATTACTGTTGATATCCTATCAAACTCTTTTTGCAAAATGCAGCAATATTATTACTATTTTCTATTATTTGACATCTCCAGGGAGTCCAAAGACTCATCGAGGGAGGGCACCTACTCTACAACTCTCCGTCTCCATCGCTCAAACTCATCATCTACACCAACGCCATCTACTGTCCACCACCATTACTTTCACAGACAATCATAAACATCCATGCCCATGGCGGGATTCGAACCCTCAGCCTTTTGGCTGGAGAGCAGATACACTAACCACTGGGCCAACCAGGCCGGCAAAATAAAAACATACGAGTATGTGGCAGACAACCACCACACCACCATCTTCTGTTCCTAATCCTAAGCAGAATTATTATTATTAGACACCTCCAGGGAGTCCAAATGCTCGTCGCTGGAGGGCACCTGCTCCACAACTCTGCCTCTGCCGCTCAATCCACCAACTGACCGCAACTACACCAACACCATCTACCGCCGACCACTATCACTAGTATTTCCAAAGACAATCACAAACATTCATGCCCACGGCGGGATTCGAACCCGCAGCCTTTTGGCTAGAGAGCGGATACATTAACCACTCTGCCAGCAGGCGGCATGTAGGCATTGCCTTTATCCAACTCTCTCTGTATTATAGAAACAATAAATTACTAAGGCACTCTTAGGGGCGCGCCAGTAGTGTCCGGCCCCTGTGCAAAACTTTAGTTGGCGCCCCTATACCCAGTAGCACGCCTGCAGTGTTTAGCTTGCATGCACTTTGAAGTTCGGAATCACAAATTCAGAAATAATTCGTTGCGTGTATGAGGTTTATTTTTGGAAGGAATGAGTTTTCATTCAGCGTAAGATTCCGTCCAGCTGGCAGATAATATGGACAACTTACAAATGAAGTGATTTATATCGGGACAGCGTCATTTATTTTCTCATGTCACATATATGAAACGACAAAACGCTTCGTTATAAAATATAATAATAAATGTGCTCGACTATGGATAATCACCACATTAGTCGAAACTGTAAATCATCGGATATGATCTTAATAGTTACCGTGTCCAAAAATTAGAAAATAAGACAGTTTACATCAGGGTCCAAGCATGAACTGGACAAGCTCAGCTTAGGACCTCACATTACAAGGGGCCTCTGCCTCAGTATAGATACATTTACACAGTTAGAGGGGCTGCAACAACCTTTCCTGGCTTACATTGCAACATGCATCATAGCATACGCAGTCATTATGTGACAAGATGCAAAATTGCATTCAAGCCAGTATATCAGTAAGGTCATACTCAGTTTGTGCAAAATAATTTAAAACGAATTCCTGCTAAGCGCATTCATTTTTTTCTTAAAAAAATCAAACAAACAAACAAACAAACCTAGAGCTTCTCTTTAAAAAATGCACATTTATCATTTTCACCAGAGGTTTTTTTAGGACGCTGTAGAGCATAATTTATATACATAGCAAATTTTATACACTGCTCGGTACTATTTATTGTATATTATATAATTACACGTACGGTTAACATTATGCCTTCTCCCCATTTAAACTGGACGTTTAAAGCAAACGTCCAGTTACGCGTGCTAAAGCGAACGCCTACTGCTTGAACAAGTTGCAAAAACCGATAACCTTTCTTTCTCACTAAATTAAAAAATAAATAAATAAATACAACTGAAACAAAACCTAACCAGGAAGATTACATACACACACAACATGCATAAACGATTCTTATATGCTTAATGTGACAACTACCGATATTTTAATTCTCCGTTAGAATTTATTGCAAGGTGAAGACTTCTTTATTCCCGATGCAACAAACTTGTAACTTTAACCGAATGATATCGCTTTCCACAGCTGAAAATTGGAAAACTGAACTTTGATATATATCACATATATGATATAGTTTTAATGAGTTCATAATATTTCTTGAGATGATATTTTGAATACTAATCATATTCACGATAATAAATCTTCAATTCTATTAAGTAACACCAACTTTTGAAAGCGAATGTTCTTGGGTGAATGACTTACACGCTCGGTCAAGTGACGTCATGCGGTGGCTCCACCTACCGTCGACATGTCCTATGAATCCAGTGATCCATGTGTGCATGTCTGCACTACGAAACAAGACAGTTGGAAGAGAGTGTTCATTGAGCAACATAACAATTTAGAAGAAATAATATTTCTAGTTCAAAAAAACTTTTTTAATTTTAAGTGGACTGGTGGATAAAAGTGTAAAGGACAGTCAATTAAGAGAGTCACTGTATTTTTGGATAAAACCGAAAACTAACAACAGAAGAACGTGGAGTTCGTCCACATTGACTATAGGGTAAGTTGTGAGCTGCTTTGGTGTCAATGACCTTGGGTGTATAGCATGTAATGTAAAGTACATGAATGAAAAGTTCTAAATTTTACTTTTTTACATAGTAATTTAGCATCGTTGCCGAAATATAAATGTTACCATACCATACAATATTAATATTATATCCGTTTTTTCAATAAAATATATCGTCTAAGATAGAGGTAAGAGTATGTGCGATTGTTTACAATATATTTCACTTGACATAATCTAATTATCTGTTTTATGAGATTTTTAAATATAAACATACATTTATTTGATTAGTGTACGTTAATTTTATAAAGAAAGCAATGTTGTTATTCACTTCAAGTCAGCAAGTTAAGTTCTCCAATGGTAACGCAAGCTCGTCAGTTAACAAAAAAATTATTTTTCAAGTGTACAAGCTATGCTTATTATAATACATTTTAAGTTTTACTTAAGTGTGTTGCTTCTCTAACTTCATCTCTTACATTCGGTGCAGCCAATGTTTTTTTTTTTTTCTGTGTTTACTGTATACGTGTTAAAGTGCAATGAACGCTAATGTTTTATCCTTTATATTTTGCGTATGTTGTAAAAGGTTAACGTACTTCCCAATTTTGAAAATGATGTTTTTGTATATTATGCAGTATATTTTGATTTGTAATGTGCAATTTTGTCTTATTGCTCGTACATTGTCATCAGATCTGTGACTGTCACAGAATAGAGGTCATTGAACTCAAATCTCCCAGCACGATGAAGTAGCGTAACGGTTTGGTGCTGCGGGCGCTACGGCATAATTATTACCGACCAAAGGATTCTGTAGGAAATGAGCTATACATTTATCGCCGATAAAACCCTTTGGGAACCTTTGATATATTTGTGAATAACGCAGTCGCCGGGTGAAGTTGCATTCTAATTCGTGTAAACTCAATTGAGTAAGAAAGTAAGAACAAAAAAAATAGGACTACGTGGAAACTGAGGAGGAGTGCCTACCATAACTAACCATTTTCTCTCCATTTTTGGCAAGTGAGAAAAAGCTCCAGAAGCATTTCTTTGCCCCGCCCCAAAACTATAATTAGGTAGAGAGGGAAAGAATAGTGAACATAAGAGAAGAAATCACTTGTTAACTCATGTCTAACAGTCGGACACTTGGCAAACGAATTAATAGCTCACATTTTATACGAGAACAAGTAGTGATAGTCTTTAAAGGAGAAAGTTTAAATTACAGAGTAAAGGGAAGGAAATGATTTAAGTAGGACCACCTGTGACAAAGTATGACAAATTCGTTACTGAATCATTAAAATATTTTCGATTTATTATTATTAAATTACGCGTTCTGTTTTCACTTGAAATATGTAACGACTGAAACTACAGAATCACGAATAGAAAAACAGAATGAGGCAGGATGAGGAAGCAAAATAGCAGCCCTTCGGCACATTAAACTGGGTGAGGGAAGCTAGACTAGTGTGGGAGAGAACTGAGCATTTTCTGGCGAAATAAAAATTCAAGAAAAGTAAATAAAAAGAAATGGATAAACTTTATAGCCTCAGAAGCAATATCCTCGCATTAACATATGATCATCTTGCCGAAGGATTACTACTTACTCGTCTCTGCTCATTTTCCATTGAGATTATATTATATAAAGAACGAGAAAAGAAGATAATAGATTGTAACTAACTTACGTGATAAATATTATTTCGTATCGTGTTTGAGAGGGGAAAATTTTATAGCGAGGAGATAAGAAATTTCATAAATAAGAATTCTGTCGAGCTTGAAGGGCCAAGAAGATTTTTCGGAAATACTTCCGAGAGGAGTGGAAAGTAACAGCATGTCGTACAGCAGTATACGGAAAGACATGAAATGAGGGGGGGGGGGGGGGATTGATAGTATTGAACTTCCATAGCTTCTTGAACCCACTGCAACTAGAAGGAAATAAATTATTTAAATTTACTACAAATAAGGAGAAGAAAATATAATCTTGTATTGTAAAAATTATTTCTGCTAGAAAAGACCATTGACCGCATACGGCAGTTGCGGCATACTTGCTTCTTTTAGCGCCAATTTCTCTAGTGCTCGCTATTCCTCCACTCCAATATATATATATATATATATATATATATATCATAATTTTACTGACTAGGAACACCGAGATAAGGTAAAATAGAAGCTTAAATTAAACACAACTAGTTTCGTCAGAACGACGACTTCTTCAGGTGTATAAATTATCACAAAAACTGGAAACAATAGCTAGATTAAACATAGACTTCTCATATAAACAAGTTAGGAATAACAACAGTCAAATTAACAACATAATTTTACTGACTAGGAACACCGAGATAAGGTAAAATAGAAGCTTAAATTAAACACAGCTAGTTTCGTCAGAACGACGACTTCTTCAGGTGTATAAATTATCACAAAAACTGGAAACAATAGCTAGATAAAACATAGACTTCTCATATAAACAAGTTAGGAATAACAACAGTCAAATTTGGACTGGCATCCTCGTGGCAGATGCAAGATTATTAATGATTTTAATTGATATCTTGGGAAAACAGTACAGCAGACAAATGCCGTCCTCTCGTGGTTCCTAACACTGTTATATATATTATTGTCTGAAATAATAGTTATTATTATTCGTGGCACCTCCAAGGAGTCCGAAGACTCATCGCGGGAGGACACCTACAGCTGTCTCAACCTCTACTACGAATCATCTCCACCAACGCCATCTACCGGCCACCACAACTAGTATTTTTTGTCTGTAAATTGCGTGTGTTCTGAAGGGCCGGATGAAAAACCCGAGTTTTCGGGAGAAAAAACCCTGCTACCTCCGTAGGAGATCGGCTAACTCACCTTCGATTGAAATCGTGCAGATAAAGATTCCTCCCGTCGCGACGAGAATCGAACTTAGGCCTATTCCAATCGAAGGGCGCAATGTACCGTCGTTCGTCCAATTGCGCTACGGAGGCGCTTATAATGTTTTACTTTACAGTCGATTTTCTTAAATGAAATTAGTTTAGTTTAGTTTTTTTTATGACGAATATTTTCATGATTGTTTTGAAAGGTTGAAAATCTACATCACATTTAGTATGAGTGAACTAGGATTAGATAATCTGAAACCCTTCTTTTCTAAAGACATGGAGCTTCTTGTCAAGCGAATTAAAGCTTCCACTGTCATCTGAGCACTTGTTTAGAATGACGCCGAAGCAACTGATATCATGAGGAGAGTGATGGATATTGTGCTCTAAATTTGCAACTTTTTGTATATTTTGTCAAATAATCGCGTAAGAAAATCGGTTTGGGACTAACTTTGAAAGCGAATTAGCCGTTTTCTTATGGGAGATTTTCTCTCCTGCAATTTACCGTTTGTACTGATTAAAGTTTATTTGGCGCTCTGGCTGCTGAGGTCGTATTGCGCCATGTCTACGATTTAAGTAGTACAATCAATAACTTGCAATAGGCAAAAATTGTGTAAGAAACGGGCGAGTGGGCAACGTCTCTAACCAGCTGTGTGTTCGAATTCTACTGTGACGATATTATTTGTGAAAGTAAGTGGTAGGGGATTTTCATTTCCCGGTGTGAAACCTTCATCCTGCTTACAAGAGGCCTGAAGTGACTTGGAAAAGTTCCATGTTTAGTCTCTAAAGCAAGATACTAAAATGTACCATGTGTTTTTCAAACTTTTCATTTGTTCTGCCATCACTAGGTACGTATTTCTTCCCAACCTTTATAGATTCGACAGCAGATCATTCTTCTTAGTGCACTACGAGATGTCATGTCTCGTCTAGAACGATTTGCATTTTTGGATTCATATAATAACTTTGTAGGTTAGTAGCTAGCTGTTCTGAGATACCGATTGAGATATAGGTAAGAAAATCTGTGCTAGTTTGCGTGAGTGATGACGCTGGAGTTTTGTCCAACAAGAATTTCATTTCGGGTAGTTATTTATTAAATACACCCGCCTAATAGTAATTATCATTTCCCTTTAACCTAAACCAGGTGGAGAATGGACTCGATTAGTCCATTCTCCGTTTATGATGTCCCATGCCGATTTTATCGCATTTTTTTTTTTTTTTTTCCGGATTGGCTGCTGTGGGGATTTCTGTTTTGAATAGCTCATTCCACCTCAGATGCTCAAGCACATTGAGATCCGGTGAATAAACAAGTTAACGAAAATATGATCCATGCCCTGTGACATTATGTATTATCCTTCTGATCAAGGACACACCTGGTCAAGAATAATGTTTAAGCAGTCTATCACTCAGATATCATTTCAGTGGCATCAAATAAATTACATAACAAGCTTGCAGCATTGCCACCTGATATGATGGATCACTGGATTTTTGCTGCTATTGCCATGTTTGTTCTGATCTCAGCGTGAAAACAGCTGGTACCGAGATTCGTTGGACCAGCAATCTCTATCTAGCTACTGTATCTGTATCCGCAGCTGCTCAATTTGAGCTAAATTTATCTGTTCGTATATCGCAATACAGCGGTGGTCTGCAAAGGTGAATACCAGAACACAAGTACATCGTACTTTAGTCCACCTGTGGTCTGCGCGATTCCTAGTAACTCTTCGTCATTCTTATCGGCAGACTATGTTCTGTTCACAAACTGCACTCTAAATAATGTTGTGCGTGAACCGACCGGCAGTTCAGTGATTGCACCAGCATATCTTCTTGCCAACAATCATGCCGCGTTCAAATTCATTTGCATCGTGATTTTAGACCAAATATTAGGATTAGTGTGCCTACACCCGCTAATCTCGGTATCTGGTTTACGTAATTTGGTCGCAAAACCCTGGATTCGATTTCTGTCATAGTGCAAGAAGAAGAATAACTTTCGACCAATAAGTTAGTTAGCCAGCCAGTCTCATATGAATATAATTTACACTCTCCAGGGAACGCGTGCTATTCATAATACAATACATTCTCCTCATAAGTTTAGTTGCTTCGACCTAGTCTAAACAGCCAGCCTGATTTATATAACTTTGGAATAGGCATATGACATAGTCAATACGAAGCGGTGGATTCGATGAATGATATGGGATATACCTAATGAAGTTCACACTCGGTGTATAGAAGAGAGCGAGTGGGTGATAGTTTCCTCCTTAATCAATAGATAGCGGTAAGGGTTTTGTCCTCATATTTATTATAAACAGATGAAACGGGAATTCCTAGAGAAAACTTCGAAACCGAAGGACTGAAGACTGACCCACTCCGCGATGAGTTCCTTGAACCAGTTCTATTTCTCGGAACATTCAAGGCCCAGTGCTTTTGAAATACTATTTGATTTGTTATTACTGTGAACCAGAAATCTCAAACTTCTGTGTGACACTTCATTAATACAATATTGAATCCTACCATAAAAACGAGAAAAAAAAAAAATCTACTAACGAAGATTCAAAACTGAACCAAGCAATGATATCAGCCTTCAAATAGGAAACGACAAGATATTGCATTCTTTGATTAGAAAAGACCCCGAGTTCGATTTTTATCTTGAGAACGAGAGGATTTTTTTTTCTTCTCCATTTGAAGGTGAATTAGCCGATCTCATACGGAGTAGGCAAGTTTTTTTTTTTCCCTCTACCAGACGGGGGGTTTTCACTCCGCATACAGGCAAATCGGTCCTAGTACATACATACGCGATTTACAGACAGCACACAAATACTATTAATTGCGGTAAAGCCATTAATAGTATTTGTGTTCAGTTGAGGAATTGTGGCGCAGTGTGTAGAAAGAGGTTTAAAGTAGTGTAGAGGATAGGTTGGGTAGAGTGGAATTCTCTCCCGTAATCCTTAGAGGTGTCATATAATAAAAGTTAACCGGCTTGCTCCTCTTTCCAGAATTGAATTGCTGGTTTGAATAAATACCCGCTCTTCGTATTCAAAACTAAATAACACTGACGTATTCTCATACGAAATGAATACTAGAATATTGGAAAATATCCTTTAAATATCGCCATTTTATTTCACAATGTTAATCAAAACCATACTCGTGGCATTATTTATTTTTGTGAAATTTAATCAGACGTTATACATTTTTCTCCCCCTCGGTGATTAATGACGCTTTATAAAAGTTATATGATTGCTCTGAACAGAGCTGCCGCTAGGGTCTTTGCCGCTCGCATGCAATTTCTATCTAAGCGCCCCTGTAACGATCCGGGCGTGTGTGGTTCTTTTACGATAATAAAAATTTAAATTATTTGAAATTTCTTAAATAAATTTTGACATAACAGCCACACGTTGGTTCGCTAAATGTAACGAACCGAGGGTGTTGACTAGGCAGGATAATCGTTAAAAACCGAATATTCAAAAAATTCTCAAAAGTTTAAGCAAATTTTGATAAAGCCACTTAACTTTAATCGTTGAATATAATGATACAGGGATTATAGCCTTCTCACATACCCGAATCGCTAACAAAGTTTTAACTTTAATTAAAATGAATTTTAATTAAAGTTAAAATTTATTTGAACTAAAGTTTAAAAAATTCTTGCATTTTACAAGTTACTAAATTCTTAATAACTTGTAAAAAAATTTTTAATAATTTTTATAAGTGGAACTATCTTTTAGGAAAATAAAAGAAACTCAAGATAGATGAGAAAATAAGAAAAGAATTCAGAAATAATTAGAACATTTAATATAAGTATTCAAAAAATAACATCTTTACAGAATAACAGAAAATAAAATTAAATTACACAAATATACTTGAAATTTTTTTATTTAAATTTTAGGGTTTTTGATTTCATATTTACAAAATTAGAAATAATGGTCTTAACGTCTAATTCCGCACATATATCATTTTCAATACAAACTAAAGCTTTTTTTGGCATACTTGTTCTTAAGTAGGTTTTAATCAATTTCAACTTGGAAAAGGAAAGTTCACCGCTCACTACACTAATAGGTAAGGTTAATAGTATTCTTAAAGCAATTGAAAAGTTAGGGAAAGATAAATTATTGGACACAATAAAATTAAGAATATCGAAAGGGTTTTGAATATTTTAATTATCCTTCCGAAAAATATCCCGGAAAGCACATAACTCATCATATATAATAGTTCTATTGCATTTACGTCTTTATTATCACCGTCCTTCAAGAGAATCTTTAAATCGTCACAATTTTTTCGTAAATTTTCGTTATTAATTTGTAGTAATCTATACAAGATATTGAAATTATCATAATATGTTTTTAGTTGTTCAAAACGTTCTATTAACGAACACATTGCAACGTCTAGAAGTGTATAAAACACATTCACTCTAAATTTATCTTCTGGCGATAGTGGCGTTTAGTCATGATGCTCTTAGTCAAATTGTCGTGTCTTCTTTCGTTGTCGAACTTTCGTACCAGTTTTAAATTCTTGTTTTCCATCCACCTTTTCACTCAGTTCGTTTGCCGTTTATAGAACTTCTTTAAAATTTGTATCTGATCGATATTCTTGTAAGAATATTTGTAAATTTTCGATAGATTGTAAAGCAAGTATAATGTTCATATTTTTGTCTTGAAGCATTTTACTCACAGGGTTTATTCTGTTAAGTAAATCATGCCAAGTTATAAGAGAGCAAATAAATTTGTAGTCCTTTATTTTAGCACATAATGTTTGTGCTTCATGCTGAGTTTCTTTATTAAAAATTTCATTATTTAAAATTTCAAAAAGTGCATCATAAATTTCTCCTAATTGATATCATAGAGGGCGGATTGCATTAATTTTACTTTCCCATCGCGTTTCTGATGGCTGTTTCAATGTTAATTTTTTTACGAACTTTAAAAGGATTGCCCAACGTTTGTAAGAGAATGAAAAGAAATTGTATATTTCTTGAATAATTGCAACGAAACTAATTGTATCTGCATTCACTTTGGCTGCATCGTTAATGATTAAATTTAGAGTGTGAGCAGCACATGGCACGTAAAAAGCTCGAGGAGTTTTGTTCAAAAGGAAATTTTGGAGCCCATATTTTTCCCTTTCATATTTGCCCCATTATCATACCCTTGACCTCGCATGTCTTCAGTGGGAATGTTCCATTTTTCTAGTTGTTCCATTATATTGTTGCACATAAACCACGTCCTGTGGAATCTGATATATCTGCAAAACCTAAAATTTTTCCTGATCTTGACAATTTCATTTTCACAGGAAACAAAACGAATAATAATGGTTATTTGTTCTGTTTTACTTGCATACGGTGTGTAGTCTAAAATTACGGAATAATATTTAGATTTTCGAATTGATAATAAAATTGTATCCCTGATTGCGTTACTTAAAGTTTCCAATATTTCATTTTGACTGTCTTTACTCAAATAGTGTACTCTATTGTTTTTGTAGGGCTCTTTCAACATGATTTTCCATAACGGGATCAAACTTCGTAAACAATTCGATTAATTTTAAAAAATTGCCGTTATTTCTTTCATATAATTTATCAGATAATTAGCGAAAAGCTAAATTTTGGCTACCAAGGAATTTTATAATTTCAATCAAGCGTTCTAAAACACTCGTCCAATGTTTCTTTTCCATTTCTTTGAGTATGGCAATCAATAGTAGTTTTGTTTTTTAAATTTTTATCAAGTTCCTTCCATTTTAAGAAATTTTTCATGTGAGTTAAACTAGTCTCATGTCTATGCAAAGTTATACTTACATTTCTCTAATCGTTATAACCTTCTACAAGACTACTTGATTCAGTAGGTGCGAAAAGTTTGCAAAAAACAGCAAAGGGGATATATTATATTTTTCTTTTGAACAGGCCCCATTTCAATTAAAACAACTCGTAATTTTTCATCAATATTTCCCCATTCACCTGGATCTTCTAAATTTACAGAGACTAACAATGTGTTAGTTTCGTGGTCAACTACAACTAAATCTTCTCCTAACTGTTTTTCACTTAAATCATGCGTCTTGTTATCTTGTTCAATAGTTGCAATAGTAGTTTCATGCAAACTGGATGATGTGCACGGTTCTTCAACTCTGATTTCTGATGTATCGAGTTGGTTACAATCTGCATCAGAATATTTTAATATTTTAACAAATTTATTAAGATCCCCGGTTTGTTTCTTAATAGCTGTTTCTTTCGCAGCATGACGCTTACGATTTTGTGCACCGGATAACTTTTTTTTTTTAATTTTTGATTCCATTTCAATTTCATACCCACAAGAAATTATTACACAACACGACACAGAGACAAAATAATAGTCCGCACTGCGCTACTGTCAGTAGCCAACTGAGATGAGTACTATATTACACAACACGATACAGAGACGAGATAATGGTCCGCACTGCGCTACTGTCATTAGCCTACTGAGATGTGTACCCTATGACTGGTTAACTAGCAATAAATGTTTTGTACGAAAATGTTGCACTTGAGATAGACTGCAGTAGACACAACATTCTGCAAGCAATCGTTTAGCCTGCTCTCGCTGCAAAATTTTAAATAGCTGGCTGATCAAAAGAGGCGGCAATATACAATTTTTTTTTTATTCGGTGTATCATGCCTTATTTATTTTAATATTGATCATTCTAAAAATTTTTTGTTTTATGATAAAAATTTTGTTTCTTAAAAATGAACTTATGAACAGTGTCCCGGTGGCGGCATCCGCATGCTCGCTTCCGACGGCCCTGGCACTAAATTCTCTCTCTCTTTATGCAGTATTTACATTGCCTTTTTCCAGCTGAAGATCCGCTATTTTGATTTAGCTGGTGACGGACAATTGAACATAGTCATTAGGAAGATCACTGTACACCTCTGTTTTTAGCTGTTTCACAAACGCTTAAACACCTTTAGATCCACACTGTTCACCCGTACATATATAAAAATTTCACTCTGACTAGGCACATTTTGTTGAAATTAGATTAGCTTTATTGGAATTCAGTACCAGAATTTGGGATCTAAATTTTAGTTTAAATTAGATCAGCTTACATTGACAAAGTGATCTGAAACTATTACAAATGACAATAAATAATTCTGTTTTGTTTTATTTTATTTCGTGTTTGAAAATAGTGATGTGCATAAACTGAAGCCTACAAATTGGAGAAAGACGCTTTATTTCACAGAGCGATTTTCTTTTGAGATTGTATTAACATATCTACATAGTTGTAGAAAGTTTTTTTTTTTCGCTTACTTAGAAATCAGATTAAACTTGCCAAGAAATTATGTTCTTGTTTAATCCTTTAAGTGTAAGCAAACAAAGTGCGCGAGAAGTATCTTTACGACTAGGCTACTTGTATATAGAAGTTGATGACTTCGCACCAATTGCCTTAGTATCATATAATACAAAACACACATTCCTTTCAGAAATGCATATTGCTGTGCATTATGGAAGGGACACTACCGAGACCGGTTTCGATCTTTACCAGCAGGAACCAGACTTACAAGTTTCAAGGTTGAATTAATACAGAAGTCATATATTTCCCATATATATATATTCAACTTTGGTATCTTCTGAGTATGGCTCCTGCTGTAGAGACCTCAGTAAAGGTCAAAACAGTCTGGATAGTGACCCTTCCCATAATGCATAGCAATATGCATTTTTGAAAGAAAATGTACTAAAGCAAATGATGTGAAGTCATCAGCCTCTATACACAAGTAGCCTAGTCGTGAAGATACTTCGTTTGCTTACTTATACTTGGATAAAAGATTAAACAAAAATATAATTTAATGTTACCTCTACATTTTGTGTAAGCTTTTAACGTTAGTTTAGAAAAATGAAAGGCAAGAAAAAACGTAGTGTGGTTTCATTTGTAACATTCGTTTAATTAACAATTTTCATCTCATTAAATGCCATAAATTTACTTTAGTAAATTAACTAGCATAGACGATCGAGATCTGTTCCATTTTTGGTGACGCTCCACACCATATTTATCGGAGTGCGACACATCTAATAAATCACTTAACTCAATTTTTCAGATTTTTAGAGCAATGTTGCCGCTAACCCTTGGCCCACTTACCGATATACTATAACTGTTTCAAGCCTTTCATAGGGGGCACATAAATAATAATAATATAATGGATTCCATCCCGCTGTTTCAAGAATATGCTTCCTATCCCACCCAAACAAATAAACAAAAAGTTTTACGTAATTTATGGAGGAGCGTTATACAAAGCTCTCGTTGATGACTCTTTGTCAATTTTTTTTTTATTATTATCAGCAACATCTTTATTTCTCCTATGAATAATGTCTTAAAAAAAGAATAAATATTGCATTGTTTTCTCGTTAGAAAATATTAAAACAAAATGTTCGAGTGACCATCGCGGTTATTGGCAGTTTAATGACACGAACTCAAAAAGACGAAGTATTAACTGAAGTGTCAAAAATAAACATTTTTCTCACGTATGTTGATACTTTTTTAAGCTTTGTAATTATGGACTCGTTTTATGTTTCAATAAAAACGAAGATAATGCTTCTTTCGAATCCCAATTTTTTTTTTTAAAGACTAGTTGATTTGGCAAACTTTTAGTAAAAAATGGCAAATATATAATGGATTAAATTTCTATTTTAAAAAATTGTAGGGAAGTGCAGGTGATACATGACTGTTTTAAAATAAGCTTACCCTCCCGTGCTGACACAGCTTTACTTTTTATTTTTTTTGAGACCTCCCGCCCACGAAAGGGTAGGATAAAGATTTTCATATATATTTCTTATTTTTTTATTCATTGTTTATCTGATCTGGAAACGCTGCTCTAGAGATTAAACATGGAACATTTTCAAGCCTTCAATAAGCGTGGCGGTGATCTCGCACAGGAAGATGAAATTCGTCTCCCAACTATAGACAATTACAAACATCGATGCCCACGACGGGATTTCAACCCCGAACCTCCATAATCTGTTGGTTGGCGAGCGGATACACTATAACTACTCAACCGCCGACAATTAGATGGTAGTATATCCGCAGCCTATTTGGATTGGAGAGTGAGTATGCTATCCACTAACAAGCTAGACTGGCATTTAAATGAAGTTTCAGTTTGTTCTTTCACTTTCAAATTTTTAATTTTCTTCATATGGCACTTTCTTTTAAGTTTTACTCCCGCCCGTCCGATATTTAAAACTGGGAGTTCTTTGAGTTTAAAATAGGTATTATCAACCCCCCCCCCTCTCTCTCTCTCTCTCTCTGCGTGCGTGCGTGCTCTATGATTTATGTTAAGTACAAGATCAGACTTGCTATACTGACACTATTTATAAAAGACGTGTAAGAAGTTCCAATCTACCAATGTTTGTTACGAATAACGAAAGAATAGCTTTTACCAGTTTCACAGCAGGCGCCGCCATTTGTTGCTTTCGATCTTAGCCGTTTTAATGGTATAGTCAGCTGCTACCGGCCAGTTATTCAACCCATTGGAAGAACAACGTTTGTCATTTGGTTACTAAAAAAATGTTATAAATATTAAATCTCGGTAAAAATGTTAATACTTCTCTCAGACTATATCTATTGACTTTTATTTTTGTTACTTAAGATAGTGTTTTTTGTTAAATTTGTAATATAAACTAATAATTACTCCCTCATACTTAATTTCATTGTTAATTTCTTCTCTGAATTCTTCCCTTCCTGTATAACATTTTTTGCCGCATTATAAAGAGAACTGTGTTTAAAGTAATATCCAATCCAAAAGAATTAATTCCAGTCCATGTTGAGCAATGAAATTTTTTCACTAATCATGGCAGTACGGCCAATTTAGAGAGACCACAGTGTGTAGGGAAGTGTACACTAACTGGATGATTTCGAACCTTGTAATCGATATCATAAAAAGGAGGCAGAAAAATTTAAGCTCTTAGGGCATGAATTTTTGTAGCACTTGCTATTTTGTGTAACTGAGCAGCAGTGTGTGTGTGTTTTTCGACACGTTAGAAAGACTTGCGCACTTCCAAACGTGAAGATATATATATCTAAAGCCGTTTTCCGGTTAGAAGTACTCTTCCTTCCTCTCTTAGCATTCATTTGGTTCTGTGTAAAGCGTTGCCTATTATCCTCATATATAGGTAAGTCAGTCAGAAAGATGTGCGCGCACATTTCCTGGACTGAACAAAAACAAATGTTAGAATAATTGATTATCTGGGTTATACAATGAAGAACACAATTGTGATTTATGTGATATAGCAGATATAATGATATCGCTCAGATATACTCACTTTGAAATGGATTTAATCCAGACAACAAAGGGTTCCTATGTAGATAGCGATACAGCAAGGGCATAAATAGGGAGGTGGATGAAAGATCCCGATGATCAAGGAAAAAAGTTAGTCAACTACAGGCACCTTCCTTAACTACCGTAATAAGTGAGCCATCTACAAATGGTTTTGCAGCAGATGTACTGCATAGGAACCTAGCTTGCAATATCCCGCGAAATGCTGTGAATCGGTATTTTACATATAAAAATACAGATTTTCTTTTCTTGTATTTCAAACAATTTGAGTCTCCTTTCTTAAAGAAAGAAAATGTAACAGTTTATTTACTATCTGAGAGCTCAGTTTTCAACTTACGCTGAACGCTAAGCTTACTTATTACACATCTCTGTATTATATATATGCATTGATGTTTATTTGCAAAACAAGTTTGTGTAAGAGATCTTGGCGAAATATTATTTAGTTATTAAATTTTGCCATGATCGACTTAAAATTTAGTAATAATGCAAGTATATAGTTTCCTGACAAAGTTATCTACTTGCAGGTATTATTATATAGAATTTCTGTTGTTTCTTTTTGAAATCCAAACGTGAACTCTAATCTAACATTAGGATTGTCGGCCAAAACAAGCTTATCTTCCAGACAGACACGATGAATAACTACGCAATATATGCAACAAGACCACATAAAATCTCTTAACATTGCATAAGTACGTCCAGATAAAATCTACTAAAATAAATGTTGAGAGAGAGGATTATACCATTAACAATTATATACATCATGTAAGAAGTATACATATATTATAAACGTCCACAAATTTATCACGGAAAATCTCTCCTATCTGCAGCATATCTACAGTATCATGAAGCTTAAACTCATTCACCCTCTTCGCATTCATAACATAATCAGGTAATGCATTCTACAAACCCACCACTCTCCACGTTTTAAAAAAAAAAGTACTCCTCATCCTTTTATTCATCACTTCCTTCCGCAGTTTCCAATGATGGCCTCTAGTACCTGCCCTCTCCTTTTGTTCCACTATCCGAAAAAATCTCTCTCATATCTATCCGGCAAATCCCTCTCAACAGCTTAAACTTGCATTTTAATGCAATTCTCAATATTTGAAATATGTATCTGTATTTCGGTGAGACTCGTTAATCCAGTTTCCCAATAGTATGAATTGCACTAATTCTATAAAAAAATATTAATCACTGGTTTTAAATAAACTTTGCAAATCAACTATGAAAACTTATTTTTCCAACTTGAATTAGCAAATATTTTTTGTGTTTTTAATAATTTTTTCATTGTTTCGCTCATATGGCTAAATCATTTTCTTTATATCTATATCAGGTAGAAAAAGTTGCTGTTTTTATAATTCAGAGAATTTTGAATTCTTTAGAAAATTTCAGCGAGTACATGAGATACTCTTTTCTTCCCTTGTCCATTGGACCGACATATTTGTGTTTTACGTAATGATAAATCAGGCAAT
Organism: Typopeltis vanoorti; assembly: GCF_054136105.1. NCBI lineage: Eukaryota > Metazoa > Arthropoda > Arachnida > Uropygi > Thelyphonidae > Typopeltis > Typopeltis vanoorti. Next base: position 90,620,670 of record NC_143555.1, on the reverse strand, counting down.
GCACTTAAACTTAACATCACAGCTAGCTCTGAACGCATTCATATTTTAATGAAAATGCTTCACGTGACATTTATAATTTCAGAATGCTTTTCATTTGGATCTAACAGTGAAAGTTTAAGGTACCAGCCTCCATTAAGCATTTGGACGTTATTACTTAGTGGTTAATAAAATAACCCAATAAGAAACAGCTGTCAGGTCAGGTTCATATCGGTGGAACATTCAACACCATTAATGGGGACGTGTCTTTAATACATTCTTTGAAGAATGCGACATGATCATCCTTCCGAGAAACAGAAGGAAACTTGATCTTCATCTGTACAGTCGATTTACGTCTGATTTCTACAATAATGTATTTTGCATTCACTTCTCGGAAACATAATGTCAGCAGCTCGTATTTACAGTCCCTACCTACATATTTTCTACCTAAGACTTTCTTTGATAATTCTAACAAATGTTTAGAGTAAAAATAAGCTTCAGATTGTTTTTAGAGTTAATTTGGATATTAATTTCAGTAAAGCTGGTAATCTAATGAAAATAAAAACATTTATGAAGCTTTATAATCAAATTAGTGTGTATTTAATAATGAAGTTTCACGTTTAAGATAAATATTTGCAGTATTTTCCCGATATAAATAACCTTTATAATATTAATTTAAATGTCATATTTCATGCAATTATTTATTTGTTTATAACTGCTTATCATATGATGTAACTAAATTTAGCCCATGCTCATACTGCAAAATTATTCCTATTCGCGCACAGTTGTCTATAGTTTAAAAGGCATTGTAATTTCATAATTACTAAGTATATTAAGCATCATGTTGAAAATAATTACACTTCAATGCAGCATTTATAACTGAAAAACATGCTAGTTGGCTCATTCTCTTACACATGTATATGTTCTCTTTCTAGTTGTTTCTGATGTTAAGAGACGAGGCACTGCAGTTACTTTGTTTTCGAAATATATTGGGCTCACTTCCGTGTGTGTGGGTTTTAAATATATACCTATGTGTATAACGCTTGGTTAACTGCTTATTTAATAAAAATGTACAATTCACTACATTGGATTTTGAAATAGAAGTAGCTTTTCTTACTCGCCGAACAGATCCCATTTTGCGGTTTTTGTCAACTATATTTGACTGCTCTTGTTATTTGTAGGACTATACTCGGAGTTTAGAGACTTTTGAAGAATATGTAGAGACTTTGCAAATCCAAATTGGCGTATTTGAGAATTACTGGGAAAAAAGTAGTCATATGTTATAAATATTGTTATTATAGTTTATCGTAATAGGTGTTTGCATTCTGTTCGTATATATGTGTGTATGTGCACACATATACATTGCAGTAGTTTGTTATCCTAGCTGCTGAGTGGTGATTGCATGTCTAAAAAAAAAGGCTCCAGTGTAACGCATGCGTTTCACTGCTTAGTTTGTATTCAGTTTTCTCTTCATTCCGCGCTGAGATGTTTTACAAGACGTAAAAAGGAAGCTATTAATAAATTTTATTTGACTATTATACCTGTATTATTTAAATATGGATGTCCCAGTGGCTTTTCGCTATGCAAGAGGATTAGTACTTCCTCTGACCAATATGTTTAATTTAAACCTAACTTCCAGTAATCCAAATAGACTGGAAAGAAGAGAAGATAACTCCGCTGCATAAATGAGGCTCCATGACAGAAGTAACAAATTATATAAATCAGTATTTCGGGAGTGGTGGTTAATGTTTTGGAGAAGTTCATAAAAGTAAGAATTCAGGACTGGGTGGACAAAAATATGATACTTTATAAGAGGCAAGATGGTTTTCTAAGGGGAGGGGTAGGTCTTGCCTTAGTAATTTAATTACTTTCTATAATAAAGTAACAGTGGAGTTGGATAAATTATGGTAAATGGTTACTCGGTGATACTGCTGGACTTTTCAAAGGGATCTGACAGGATTCCGCATGGAACTCTGTTGCATAAATTAGAGCAAATGCGAATGAATCCGAAGCTGGTGATTTGGATTAGAGGGTGGCAGATGAACAGATACTTGGCCCGCTGTTGTTTAATTTGTACATTAATAATATTGCAAATAATTTGACAGGAAATATTCACTTGTTTGCTAAGGACTCAAAACTGGGAATAGCCATAGTCAATGAAGGTGATGTAGAGATCTTGCAGAATGACTTAGATATGCTGGCGGTATGGGCAAAGTTGAAGACTACCAGTTTAATGTGACTAAGTGTAAGGTAATACATTTTGGGAGGATGAGATCACATGCAATGTACTATATTAACATGTTCATTGCCAAACACGCGATATCGCGCGATGCGAGCACTGACCAAACGGCCGATCACGCGTTATCGCGTGGACGTCAACTAAATAAAAAACGTTGGCCACCACACGAAATTCCAATTTTCAGCTTGGCAATGAACGATATCACGCGATGCGAGTTCTCACCAAACGGTCGATCACGCGTTATCGCGTGGACGTCGCTAACTAAATAAAAAAATAAAAAAATAAAAAAAATTTGGCTACCACACGAAATTCCAATTTTCAGCTTGGCAATGAAAGTGTTAATGGAATTGAACTGCAAGAAGTTGACGGAACTTGGGGGTGATTATGGACAGAGAATTGAAGTTTAGAGGGCATATTGCAAAGGTGGCCAAAACAACACCTCAATTACATGGTTGTTGATAGGCCCACATCGACAAGCAGGGATAGGTAAGTTATTGTACCACTTTATAAGGCATTAATAAGGCCACATCTGAACTATTGCACACAGATCTGGTCGGCTGGATTTCTCGGTGATGAAGACATGGTGGAAAGGATTCAAAGGCGAGTGAGAAAGATTGTGGCAGGTCTGTGAAATGCTTCCTATGAGAATAGATTGATGGTCTGTAGGCTCCAAAAACTAGCTGATAGGAGATATGATAGAAGCATATAAGTTATTAAAGAGGTTTTATAGAATCGGCACTGACATTTTTCGGTGCAGTGCAAGAAGGGAGATAACGAGGGGTTACCCCTGAAAATTGTGTAAGAGTGCGGTTAACAAGGGGTGTCAGGACTAGATTTTTTGCTGAGGGTGATGAATGGGTGGAATGCATTGCCAGAAGTGGTTGTAAGTGCTTTTTTCTGTGAATGAATTTAAGGAGATGCATGATAGATATATGAATAATGGCTGGTGTGTCAATATAAGGTCTCCCGCGATGAGTACAGCAATCCCTCGATTAGTGCGCCTAATGTTCTTTAAAACAGGCGCATTAATCGAATTAATAACCTATGGGAAAAACTATAATTTGAACCTTAATTTTTTTATAAAAGAATTAAGGTATGTCTCAGGGCCTAGTGAAAGGAAAACCATGAAGCTGAAAGACAATAAAACATATAATAATAAAATTTATATTATAAATACTTCTTAACAAAGAATTGAGCTAACGTCGTTTGGCGGGCATTTTGTTTCTTTTTTTCATACAACCGTATGGCGGTATGGCCCTATGACGTATGACGGTATGGCCCTATTGCCTCTTCTACTCCTGCAAATTTTACTGCTTCTCTCTTCATCAGGGTCAGCCTCTAAGCATTGCTGCTTAAAAACTTCGATTGTACGAAAAATATTTTCAAATTGTTTCTGTGAAATCTCTTTTGACTGATTATCAGTGGGTTAAATTTTCTTCATATTCTTCGGGATCTTCCCGCTGTGCATCTAAATTTAGCAGGTCGGAATCACTTAATTCTTCAGAATGAGATTTAATTAACTCTTGGACGTTATCATTGAAGTGGCGAAAGAAAGGACGTACGAATTGGTCGCCAATACGCGAAATCGCGTGCTTTATAGATAAAATTTCTCAACTGTTATACAAGAAAATAGTTACCACTTTAAAAACTACAATGATCATAAAAGAGAAGTTAATTTTCCGACGTATAATAATAAACAACTCCTTCCAGAAGACGGATTGATTACCCTATTATCGGAATGGATTCTCCTTTTTGTGACATGCGCAGAAGTGCCGAAAGGTCTCGAATCTGTGGGCGTACTATAGCAGACGACATAAATTTTGGCGGTAAAAATTTGGAACATAGTGTACATGGAAGTAGTGTAATATGCCATTAAAAATAACTTTGTAAAATGTTTTAAATCGGTAACTAAATTATTTCATTCTGGTGAGTGATTTTTTAAATAGTTAACCATAAAAAAATGTATAGATAGAAAAATTTTAAAATCTGTAACATTTATTTTTAAGATGCATATAGGCGCACTAATCGGGGGGGGGGGGGCATTAATCGAGGGATTACTGTATTCTGACTCCATGGAGACACCAGTTGTAATTATAATATATATTTGGAGTTTAAACGATGAAGCAATTTAGTTGAACTCTTATGAATATTGTTGAACTTTATGCAATATAGAAAATATATTTAAAAAAAAAAAATGAAAAGATGAAAGATAAATACCAAAAATTAAGTTATTCGTATTTCTAAAAGAATACCTTAAACCTTTACACCATTTCTGGCGACATAAAAGTGTTAATGGATGCAAAAGGTTAATGACAGGAATGAATTCGAAATTTTGGTTGCTGTCGACTGCATTTGAAATGACCAGTCAAGATAGAGAAAGCGAGAGAAATGCAAACTTTGTTAAAATAATCGCGGAAATTATCCAAATAGAAGACAGACATTTTGAGAAACTATTGAAAGTATTATTTTTGAAAATATAATCATTGTCATGAAACAATCAGGGAAGTGAAGTGTTTCTAACTGACCTTCGAATTCAATTTGACGGAAAATTTTTCATCTGTTTAGTACAGAGAAAAACTTAAATCATGATTTGGCTGTATTCATTGTCACACTTTTTAGATATGGATTCCAAGCGCAACACACCCCGCTTTCAAAACACAGTTTATTGCGGAGACAACGATTTTGTTATTTACTTATCCAGGTGATGTGCCACAGGTTCACCATGACTTCATTTTTTTTATAGGCGTTACTTCGATTGAAAATAAATTCTATAGATAAAATAATGGGTAAACTAATTAGGAATAGTATCCGCGATGGTAGGATCACTTGTTCAGTAGGTCGCAGGATACTATATTTAAGAAGAGATCGATTATAGCAAACTGGGTTTTTATGAAGAATTCACAACAGAAATAGATTGACAAAACCTACGATGTGATTTATTTGAATTTCGTCAAATCCTTTGATAGAGTTCCATGTGAGAATCTGTTGATTAAAATACGAAAAATATTGATTATAGATAACTTCAATGAATAGAGAATTGTTAATAGGTATACCACTACCACAAGTAATATTTAGGGATCTTCTGGGGGGGGGGGGGGTTAAGAGCAGAGTGTCACTTCGTTTAAGGAGCCTTGTTGATGTATTCATTAAATAGTTCAAATGTTAAAGGAAAACTTTGCTGTGATATTTCCAGAGTATAAGACGCACTAAGATTTTAGAAGACGGATTGGGAGAAAATATTTTGTTCACATATGAAGCGCAAATTTTTGCTCAAAAAAAAAAAAAAAGAAAAACCTAGTAGTGTATGGGGTTTCTACTATTTCCCTGAAATCTTTATTACTACTGTTGCACTCAGCATTTCTGTTGTTTTATTTGAACTTTCATTTTAAGAAGTGCATAATTTTCATTACTAATCCTACATTTCTTGAAAGACTTCATAATTGACTAGTGTTTTACGGTCATTATGACGTCTACCGTGAATTCTTTCGTCCATACGCGAACTTATATGCTTGGGCACTTCATTTCTTCTGTTGATATTAAATCATGATTTAGTGCTTCCATGTATTTGATCTGCTCCTCGCACATAAATGCTTTACACGTTGGACGCACCCTTTGAACAATATTTTCCAGTGGGACGGTGCATCTTATGGTCCGGAAAATGCGATTCACTGAGCTATGTAGACAGTAAAGTATTCAGATGACTTCGATTTTCTTTACGGATGACGTCAAAAGATTTGAAGAGCGTGCAGGAAATGGAGTTTAAGATTTAATTTAATGTGGACAGGTGTATAAGATTTGGAAGAAGATAGTATGAAACAGATACACGTTGAATGGACGGGTAGTGAAAAAATGCTTCATTATATGTAAACGAAATGTCTTAAGTATAATTCAATTTCTTCTCAACAAAAAACTTTCTACAAAAAAAACTCCATTTCTAAAAGAGGGCAAGTTTTGATGCCTTTACACAGGTCTGGTCAGGTCAATATTGGATGATGGCTCATAGTTTTACTTACAATATTTTTAATGAATATTAAACTTGTAAACCAACTATACATCAGTTAAGTGGATGGGCTAACGATTGAATAATCGAAAACTAATCTGGAGACTAATCATTGTGCTTTTTCAAGTCTCCGATCATTCTAAAGACAATGAATTCATTTACTGGAGACATTTACAGCCAGCCATGTCACAGTAGCACTCGAATATACAGAACCTGCTGGTTGGAGAGAGGGGATGCTCTCCATTCGGCTAACCAGGCCAAGAAGTGGGCGTGGAGGGACTGTATCATGATAGTTACGAGAATCGGTTAATTAGCTGTAATTTGCCTGAGAGGAGACTTAACTGAAGATTATAAGTTAAGGGAATATAGCAGGAGTTTGTCGCGGGGCCGAACCAGACTGTACTAGTGGACAATAAAAAGTGAACAAGATGAGAGTAAAAACATATATTTTACTCTTTAGAAATGAAAATGTGTTGCCTTCAGAAAGGGATTAGAGATGCAGTGAATTAATTAGCTTTAAAGAAAAAACTTTTGGATGGAATATAGAATAAAATTTTATAATGATTATATCAATAACTGTGATATGTTTTGTAAGTTACGCATGTAAATATTAAAAAAATCATGAAACAGTGCGTCTCGTAATAGTAGCATTCAGCTATAAATTCATTATCACTACAATTGCAAGAAGAAAAAAAAAAAAAAAACTCGAATACCTTTTATTTACCAAAAGCTATGGCGGAACTCGTTAGCCATACTAGCTTTTGAAAATTGGTGTTTCCGGTTGTTGCTTTCATGCTACCAACGATTTCAAGGCCTCTGGATGAGTACAGCAGTATCACATATTCCTAAACCATAATTGGTAGATTACTATAGACCATGATTTTGCTGTTAAAATATCCGGTTCAAATAAAATTGAAAATGACTCCATTTATTGATAGATTATAAATTACTCAAATTTCATCAAATTCATCTAACTTAGAGAAGGATTATCATTCCGAATAGTTTTGCAAATAAAAATGTTCCACTTATAGCGGGGAAGAAATCCTTCATCAAAATTCTTCAACCAAAAATTAAAAATTACAACAGTTGTATCAAATACATATTACACTGTTGGAGAGCGTACATATTTTTGTTCATATATGACACTATTATTCTATAGATTATGACCTTTCAAATAAATTGCGCACATTTGAATTTTAGATTGATCAGTATTCCATAATATTTCTAAGAATCATTATTATGTCTGACAAATTTATGGTATTCAAAGAAAATGATAGCATTTTTGTAAAAATCCGAGTGAGTCAAAAGTTCGTACTTCTTTTTTTTTCCTCTGTGTGTGTGTGTGTGAGAGAGAGAGAGTTTGACGCGTTTTTGACTTATATGCTGTAGATGATCTTTCTTTGTCCAGTTTTGCTGTAGATATGATTAGATCTCAACTAAAATTGAAATGACAAGGCCAAAAACAAAATGGAAATATCAAAATTTAAGTGAAAACTTAAAACTTGCTTGTATAAATACCATTGTCATTTTTTTCTGTTTGCATAAAAGAACAATCCTTTAAGATTAAAATAGCTCCAAAAGTATTTTAGAGGTAATTTTAATTGTAGCATGATACAAATTTCAGTAGCAATTCATCTAGCATCTAAATTTAGCAACTTTGTATATTTTTTTATGCGGCTAAAGGGATAATATCTTTTAACGTACGAATGAGCGGTAGAGTTAAGCATCAGTAAAGTCAGAAGCTAATTAATGATTAGCACTATGTGGAATGAAGAGTGTTATCTTTTTAACAGTGCTGTCGTGGGCCATATAACAATGTAACAAGATTTACTCACGCCTCCCTCAGCCATAGCGGCCAAAACAATTATATTTACTTTCATAATATTTTTTTTTTCATCTTTGCCTTTTATTATCTTCGGCAGATAACTGGAGTTCATTGAAGTGAAAAGTTTTCATCTTCTGTTCCTTGTATAATTATTCCTCCGAAGACAAGTCAATGAATGCCTGTTGAAAAGCCTGCTAGAACAAAGTAATTGGCTTCCAGGAATAGCTGGCCTAGATCACGTGATTACACAGCAGCTTAGTGTGAAATGCAGCAAATTACCATTTAGCTTATTAACCTGTTCATCCTCGCCGTAGTCACATAACAGATCAAATGAACACGATTGAAATTCATCAAGATTTAAAAATATGTCTGAACACATCACGAAAGTGTGATGCGCCATTCTTTACAAGCAGCATATCTTTTTCATACCAAGTTAGGAAGCCGTGCCAGTTACATGTAAAGAATTAACACTCGGCTGTCTTAAGTTTCAAAAACACTGCGCTATTTCATTTATCATTCTACTTGGCCTCCTTCTTACCTATCAATCTTGTTGCCTCTCTTTAGCAAACAAGAACTTGCGTTATTTTTCTGGGAAAACCAAAAGTAGAGTAGAAAAAATTCCTGAAAGTATAAAATTTTAACAATTTTAGGCGTTTTTTCTCCTGAAATATAAGAACCCAACTTTTTAACTTTTCACATTTATACAAACGCTTGCTAAAGGAAAATTTACGGAAACATTAAGTTCAGATTTTAGTTTTATATTTTTTCAGAACTTTTTTCATTAGTTAAATTCTGTAAATATGCTCTTGAGATACGAATTTTAGATTGCAAATGAGATAATAAATTTATTTTTCATGTTTATCTGAAAAGGAAATAACAGCGAAGGGCTGAAAGCTCAAAGGGTCTAATGAAAAATAAAGCCAAACTGGAAGGACATCAAAAAATTGTACTTATGCTACTGAGTTGAATTAGTCGCCAGTTCACTCGATAAAACGCAGTCAGTAAAACTGAGCTGTTAACTAAGTTGACACATTTCTTGTTGCACAGCAGTGTTAGGAATGTGTCATTTCTGTTGCTCCTTTTCCCATTATTACTCAATATGATGTTCGTGAGAAAACAAATGATTGTTTGCACCAGTACTGTTATATCCAGCCATCATATGTTCACGATTATCAGCATGTTTACTCTCAAAACAGGTGGAAAACTTTGGTCACGCCACCCCAATCCCAAGAGATATATTTACAACATGCAAAACCCCACTCTCACACCCAATATTGATTTTCCATTTATTTTTTCAGTTTATTTCAGTAACAATTGATATTACTGATAAGTTTCGCAGCTAATTGACTTTCTAGAAACCGCATTGGACTTTGAAACATCCCCTTGTTGATAAATAGGAGTAACACACTGTAATTCCAAAATCACTTTTTAAAAAAGATATTTATAGGTCTGTTCTGAACTCTTAAAAGAAGTCCGTCTTCATGTTTAAATATTTCCGATCGATACGTGTTTTTGTTTTGTTTTTTCGTTAATCTGCATTGTGCTTTTAAAGATTTCCTATTTTAAACTGCTACACTTCCGAATATTTGTGTTGATGGAACTAGTATGTACTCTCTTTCTTTCTTTGTGTGTGTGTGTGATGCATTCGATTTGCGGAATAAAAAATCTGAGTTCCTTTCGGGAGGAAAAATCTAATGTTCTTTTCTTTTTCCTCTCGGTGCATACTGACTGACCACTTTATAATGGACAATGAATAATGAGTTGAAATATTTTTGATCGAAATCACAATGAAAGTAATATCTCCTGTGGAGGTTGAAGAGTTATTCTTCCTGAAAAACAGGTAGCCAACTAGAGAATACCTAATGGACAGATACTAGTATCATAATGCTTCTGCAACTAATTTAATTCAAATCAAACCAGACCTCTGTGGAATCCCATTGAAGTGATCGAGTGAGACACACTCAAACCACTAAATGCATTTTTATGTATACTTTGAGGAAGGAAAAACCGAGATTGACAATTCACCTTCAGTCGAAAAATCTTACAAAAATCCTTCAAGTGATAGACGGCATTCGAACACAGATCTTCAGGTATAATAAAATTAGTTTAATCCTTTATCCAAGTGTGAGCAAACAAAGTTTGCGCCTGAAAGTGTCTTCAGGACTGGGGTAAGGTGGTACAACACCAGGGAAACTCGTTGCAAAAGTGGAGCAAGATACCAACACTCCTATCTCAGTATCTCCTATAATGCAAAACACATCTCCTTGTGGATATGTCTAACGTTATGCATTAAGGGAAGGGCCACTACCCAGACTAGTTTCGACCTTTATTGAGGTCTCTTCAGTGGGAGCCAGGCCCAAGTGGAGATACTAGGCAGAAGCATTAGCAGGTCATCTCTACCTATAGGAGTTGCCAAACTTTCAAGTATATAAACTTTCAACAGATCTTCAGGAGCCAAAGGTCATCGTTATTGTATCGTATCGTCCGTCCGACACCAAAATATTTATATCCGAATTTTCGAATCAGTGTCTGAAAAGGATAAAAAATTCTGCACAGATCTTAAAAGAATCAGCTTATCCCACGTGACCGTTGAGATTAAAATCCTGTTACTTAAGCAGTCATAATAAATGCCTATCAAACTATAAATTTACAATGTTGACCTTAGAGTATGGCTATCCTGTATATAATCAGTATGCAAGTGCACTATTAAAAACACTGTAGTTTCAAACACTGCATGTTCCATTTAGCTTATTACTATCATTTTTTATTTCAATCAATAAGTGAAACGGATTCACTTTTACTGAATTATTTCATCGACGAATCAAATAAAACATCTTTTACAGTGCATCGATCCCTTGATGGCATGTCCATACCAGAACAAGAAAACATTTTGAAACCTAAAAATATTTGACTATAGTGTGTGGGTCCAAATTTTAACTCCTCTGTTTCTTCAGAGAGAGAGAGAGAGAATTAATAAGATTAGTTGACATGTCTCAGGTTGAGTTTAGTCCTTTGCATTCCTAATAACAGTCAAGATTCTTTTAAAACTAAAACTTAAATCGGATGTCATAATTCATTGTTCCTTAAAAGATTCCTGAAAGATTAACAATAATTATATTTTAGAATCCTCTCCAGTAGCCTCATGCTGCTATTCATTTTTTCTACAGTGGAATAGAAAACAAAAAATCTTTTTTTTTCTTTTCTTGAAAGACTGTCTCATAAAGGGATGGCACATTTTTTATCGACTCAAAACAGAAAAAACAAACACCGCTCATAGTTAACACATAATACAATTGACAGGCATGTGCACGTGGTTCAGGATCTCAAGTGCCTTGTTCTCTAATTCATCTAGTATGCATTCGTGACTGACTTTATAATGCTCTCTTGTTGGCATCACAAATATGTAGTCAGGTAAATTCTTATTTTTTTATGTGAATCCCACCACTAAAGGTTAGATCATCCGAAAGCTGCTCTGCCACAGAGAGGAGTCGAATCCAGCTTGTTGGTTCTCTTTCGGATTCTCTACTACTGTCATATATGCAGGATCAATTGTCGTTTAGCATCTTGGTCTGCCAACCAGACCTGAACGTAGAAAAATAGGTCCTCCGGAGTGTATAATTATTTATGAATCTCTTTCATAAAACACGACAACCACAATTACGAAAACCAATATTTTATCTTATAAGTCCTAAGAACTCATACGAGCTTCAAATACAATGTTTGTAGCTGATCTTACGTGTATCAATAAACATACACATACTTCATAGAGATATATAAAAACAGTGAACCGCACAAAATTCACTGCATTATTAACACATTTAGATGTAGTAGAGCCATCATAATTTTCGTACTTGCCAACCTCTGGTCAAGAATTAAATATTAACAAGAAAACTTGAATTTAGGATAATCTACTACAGTCATGCAGGATCAAATGTCGTTTAGTAATAGACCAGTTTTTCAAATGGCACTCATTGTAAGAACAGTGTTCCCAAATCGGCAGCAAAAAAATAAATAAAAAATAATGGCTTACAATTATAAAGCTTAGCTGTGTCAACAACACCTTGGCAATCCAAAGCGAATTAAAAACGCAAGTTGAATAAACAAAAAAAAGTGTTTATACTGCAAAAAAACTTAATCTGGTAAACCATGAGTAAAATACAGAACACTAATCAGATTTATAAAATTGCAGTTTATAAATACTTGTTTGGGACCATCTTCTCGCATGGACATACAGGGCCCAAATCCTGATCCCTCCTCCCCTCTCAATCACCAGTCAATTTCACTGATTGGTGATTGAGATGTATATCTGATTCGTCATAAAGATTCACATATTTCTGAAATGTAAAATTTCCAAATATCCGAGGCAAACCTACGAAACTTAAAGGATTCTGGATATTTTAGTTGCAAAATCTTCCCTCAGATTATTAATCCAGTTGAATGGCTTTGGAATCTGCTGCTGTGTCGTAAGACAGTAGCAGATTCCAAAACCATTCACTAATGACCTTGGATTAATACTGTTATTTAAAACACTGGCATTTTAATTGATTAGTCTAGAAATAACTTGGCATTAATACCAGTATTTCAAAGTTTGGTATTCTTGAAGCTCAGTTTGATTGCTTGTTTCGAATTTAGGGAACAGGCAACTGAGGCCAATGTATTATGGCTGTAAATTGTCTTCTGACTAGTTTGCCTATTTTGAGGAATGAAAAGCCCGAGTTTCAGGGAGGAAAAACCCTGCCACCGTCATATGAGACCAACTAACTCGCTTTCAGTTGAAAAGCCCTGATAAAGATTCTTCACATCCTAAAGGATTCGAATCCAGATCTTTTCAGCCCAAAAGGCTTCGTTGAGTATGAACAACGTCGCTTGGATCATATGTTAGGCTTAAAACTAATGGTGAAGTAACTATCTTTCACAAAGCTAAAACTGATAGAACACATGTCCCAATAGTCTGCTGTGTAGGTGATGTGTGTGGGGGGGGGGGAGTATACATGTGTGCTTAGGCGAGTTGCCTGTTTTGTGGAGAAGACCCTTTCTACTTCTGTTGAAGACTAACTAAATTAGCTTCAGATGCTTTGAGAATTTTCGCCTCGTCACCGAAAGGATTTGAACTTTTTCCAATATCAGATAAGTTAAAAACACTCAGCCACGCAATGCGCAGAGGATTAGTTTCTAAAAATTGTAAATATTGTTTGTTATAAAAACAGAAAATTCTTATTAAACTTCGTGTAATGCCTAATTAATTTGTATGTGTGGCTTTTTTATTAAAATTTTTTTTAAAAAAATCCTCAGACGCAAAAAAGCAAGACTGTCACTAACCACCACTCAAAACAGATGAGATTCGAGTTTCTGAACTCTCGCCCTAACATAACCGGATAATTATAAACTTGATTCTAAACTATATCTCAGTCCGTTTCTTCGTTTTATATTTTATGTTTCTCTTTAACTTATTTGTATTTTTTCTCTCCTGATTACTCAATAATGATATCTGTGTAAGCAATATACCCGCGTGATCTGAGATAAGATGTGTCAGAAACACCTGTCAACTCGGATTATTCTATCCATTCGCCTGACCTCGCATAACGTCGATTTTACCAACAGCCTTTCTATTTAAGTCAGGATTTTAAATAAAAAATAAGAAAGTGATGGTCTAAATCACAACAGATTTAGTTTCATTCATATCATTAGTGATCCTAAACTTGCAACATTTGACGTCTTCATATAAGGACGAAACTTGTCACGAATCTTATCTGATAAATGCCTATCACTAATAGATAAGTGGGATGGTGAACGAAAGTGTGGAATGATAATTCCTATTTAGAAATATAAGGTGAAAAAGCCCGTCAAGTTAAATATTTACGACGGTCCAATATGTTGAGTCTACTGATAGCGAGAGATAGAGGCAGCCATGCTTCCTATTACCTGGGGTGAATGACCTAGGATATCCCCTTAGGCTTATCATGGCGTCACCTGCTTTAACACTAGTGAGCTCGACCTGCAACGTGCCCTGAGGAATGAAGGGTGTCCGGCGAAGGTGGTTTTACCAAATTGAAAAGCAAAAAAGTAAACAGATCAATCTTAAAGTTTTCTTAACAAACTAAAGGTTGTTTGGAGTACATTCTACCGTAAACCGACCTATGTTCATACAGTATTCATGAGATGTTGACACAAGCGATAAGACTAGGCACAAGAAAATTGACTTAATGTTTCATACAGATGACTACCAACATTATTATTACTCCCACATCGTACCTTTTTTTTTTTTTTTTTTATGAACTGATAGCATTGCGTGCTTATCCGTAGAATTCGAAACATCAAAGGTTGCGACCTCTAGCGTTGAATTTAATTATCTTATACGTCTATCTATTTTGAAGATTAGTGAAACAAAGACAGAATTTAATAAAGAAAAATATTGGGATGCAATGTTTCTTAAAAAAAAGAAGAAAGAAACTGGATAATTTTTAATGAAGTTTCATTTAAAAACAAAAATCTTGATTTCGAAATGTGGAAAAGGGACTTTTCATGCGCATACACCTGAGTTTTTGCCACACAACTCAAATACATATCACTAGGGCAAATGATTTAAATCTGATTAAAAGAAACTAATTTGCAAACATTTAAACTTTTAACTTACATTTAAAAAAATTGAATTTGCTTATGCCAAGTACTGGAAAGTTTAGCGTTCATGACAGCAGATATTTGTTTCGGCCTGAATCGAAAAGCATACTAATTCTTATTTTTGTAATAGTGTTTATTGCATGCATTTCATCATCATAATAATAACAATGTTGTGCCAGCACTAAAAGAAGTAGTAAAGAATTAAAAGTTTAAATATTTGTCGTTATTGGAGATACAATATTTGTCAATTATAAATAGATTCCAATTTCAGATATGATTAGAAATCCCTTTTGCATTGGAGTTTTATGCAGTCGTCTTCTAATACTAATCATGCATTCCGAGATCTCTCAAAGATCTTTTCACGCGAGAAAATTCTAAGCACAGCTGTATATCATATACATAATTCATTTGGATCAAACAACTGTTCAAAAGCAGTTAATGCTATGTTAAAAGACAAGTGCTTAACTTATGACCTTTTTTTATTTTATCTCGCTTCGTTCATTAAACCTTTTACTGTTAAAACCGTCAGCAGTTAATTGTCCGTTACGCCGTCATCAGTGCGATGAATATTTTATTATTCTCGAACCCCTCTCTTCTGTAGTCGTAACCCTGAACGGTACTAAACTTACGTGTGATCGGTGTAAATTGCGACTTCACCTGCCAAGGAGTAGTGAGCTGAATGTCTTACTACTCATTGGCTGTTGGCAGTGATGCATTACGGCTGACGTAACAGAGCAGTTGAGGTCGCAGGTCGCTACCATAGTTGACAGGTCACGAAAGGGACATGTCATGAACACGCGACAAACATCCGCCTTTATAAAGACCCGTTGCTGCCAACTTTGAACCAGGTGACGGAGCTGTGACTCTTTGAAAAGGTGAAGAGAGGGAAGAAAGCTGCACTTGAATGTTTGGTACGCGTACGTGCATGTGTATACAAAACGCAAAAGATCGACAAGCATGGCATTTGGAAAACTAGGGGGGAGAGAGAGAGAAATTCTATTGAGAAATCATCTGCACTGATCATTCTGTAAACAAAATAGTCTTCAGCGGTATTATTTATACTTTAAAATTAAGCTGCCGAATGGAACATTAAGCATGTTATATGATAAATATAATGAACTTGCACAAGGACAAGAGTATTTCAACTTGTTAATTATTATATAATTTCCAAGAGTCAATATATCCTTGAAAGGGACAACACTTCTGGTGGAGGTAGTGTGATGGTTTAGGGAGGCTGCTCTTTGAATGGATACACCGATCTATATGGGCTTCCTAGCGGAACTATGAATGTTTCAACTTAGAGGTGAGGTCTTGGAACCTATGTTCGTCTTTATGCGGTTGCAATAGGGGAGGGATTTATCCTACCAGACGATAATGCTCGTCCTCAGTGAAGCTCGTGTACCAATATCCTCAAGAAGGGACTATTGTACATATGGACTGGCCAGCCAGTCCATATGTACCAGGATTAAGGCCAGACAGGTCTTCTGATCTTAATCCTATTGAGCATGTCTGAGGTGCTCTAGGTAGAGGTGCTGTTGCTCTCTCTCAACACCCTCCTCAAAACCTTAGAGAATTTAAGAGAGCTTTGCTGGAGCAGTGATTGTTATTGCAAAGTAAGCTCCTGGACATCATCATAAACAGAATGAAATATCATTGTGAGCAGTGTATTGTGTGAGGGGGTAATGACCACATTCCTCACTGAGGCACTTTGACAATCCTGTTTTTGACCAAGTTTTTATGTACCTATTTGCTACTAAACTATTTACTTATAATTTCTGTGGATGTTTCTTTCACATCTCAAATCATACTGCTTTTCACCGAAATGCATAAAAATTCATCACACAGTTTTGGAGTTATCGTGATTTTTCTCTTTGTTCGTTAATGTATGGAAACCAGTGTACTTTACTAGTTTTTATTTTCGTTTATTCTTTAATTTTGGTTTCTTCCGAATATTTAGGTTTCATAATTTTGATTTTAAATCTATAGTTCATTCCATTCATCTTTCTTATTTACTGTTTATATTCATATTTCGTTTTCGGCTATTCAGCGTACGTTTCTAAATTTCACATAACTGAGCTTTGTTCTCAACACCTTTCTCATATGGTAACGTTTCAACTCATCAAGTTCAGCTTAAAATATCTTGCTATCCCTACTTTCTGAAATTGCACTACCAGGTATGTTCTTTTAGCTATCTTTAATATAATCTAAATTTTATATGTAAATTTGCCTTTGGTTGGTAAAGAGACAGCTCCATCACGCACAAAAAAAAAAAAAAAAAAAAAAAAAGCTTATCTGTTTTCCATCATTACGTTAATTACAGGAGTAACATGAAACCATACATAAGGAAATTCTTTTTTAATGCTTAATTTCTAATATTACCAGTGGAATCAGTCTTTTATATTCATTAATAAAATACTGATAAAAAGGATTATTAAGGTATCCGGGTCACATCTGTTAATGAGACAAAAATTTTGATTTTGCGAAAATCTGCAAGCTGTTTTAGATTCAAGATTTACGATCGTAAATAATATACCTAAGCGGTAATTTAATAAATGATGTGATAAAGTTACCTCTATAGCTGGTTGCTTTATAGCATATTGATAACATCTGTAAGAAGAAATAAAAAAAAACCATCCAACTACTAAAATGATGACCATCCTTAATTTATAATGATTGATATTAGAGCTACTGCAGCTCCATCTATGCTTAAGTAGACATCAGTTTATTTTCTTCTGTAATTGACTTAGCGTCTGGATAATGTTTATTTCACCTTAGCTGGGCAAAAAACAAATGACGCCATGCGAGGGCTACATGCAAGAGCACGGGAAATGGGTCGCGATATTTGTAGCGCGAGAGGACCCTAAATGATAAATGCCCTGTCATCTGAGCATCATGGCGGTTTATCTCTATTGACAAAAACAAAAAACAAGAATAAAAAATATATATAACAAGTGACAACGTAGGCGGCTCAGTATCAGAAACGGTGTATATTCACAAGGCAAGAAAAAACTGTGCTTGCATCTATTCAGAGTTAGTAGTATCATTCGACTTATTGGACAGCTGCCAGTTATTAATTAATGATCACACCAGCACCATAGTCACCATTATTTCAATATTCATAGCTGAAAATGTTTAATGAGGTGGGGCGGGAAGGATTCTTCTCGCTGCAGATGAAACATTATAGCATCCTCTACCAGATCATTTTTCATGCAATCGGTAGACATTATTTATATTTGATAATTAGTGATAAAATATACTGTTGCTTTATTTGGTGCTAAAAGCAATGTGTCGAGTAAGTTGGAAATATCATCATTAAGAAGTAGACTGTGAATGGGGAAAAATGTTTACTTAAAATCTTTTGAAAGACCAGTGTTTTATTTAAAATGTTCAAACTGTTTCAGTATTTCCTGTTAGTTTAATATGGTTCGAGTTTTCGATTCTTTTTTTACTTCGGTGGCTGAGATAATATTATCAACATACCTTAATGGGGTATAAATAAAAAAAAATTAATAAAATAAAGTGCAGTAGATTTTGTTTCAGAAGAACAATAATACTGGAGCCAGAAATCTGCAACCAAGATCAAAACGGGTGGATTTTATATATATTTTAGGGCACAGCATTTAAAAATAAAACTTGTTTTGATACAAGTATGCTATAGTATAAACTTGGCTATACAAGTATGCTATAGTATAAACAGAGGGAAAATGAATCTACCTTGTCAATTAGAAAACTGTAAAAATTTTAAAATTCTCTGATACTTTTTTTTTAATTCCCATTGGGAGTAGGCGAAACTCTCTTATTCCTCTATCCTTTTTGGAAATGTGTAGGTAGCCCGGCTCAACTCGTCGTCATCATCAATAGTTGGACTTGTAGATTCTGTCGACTATTTGTAGACTTACGGGTGATGAGAGAATAGCAGACAGCTTCTGCCTGACCAGAGAATGACAAACAACTTCAATCCTACCTAGTATTATTATTGTTTGAAATAGTGGTGTGAATCCAAGAATCAGTTTTTCTGAATCGAAGGGTTAACAAAGATTTTTTTATCCCAGAAACTTGTCTACCTTCGACAAACTCGATAACCGGTGGGAAACAAAAACCTAGAAGAAAAGTTCCTCAAGCTAAATAGAAACGAGCCTACAACGGTCTTTCTTTCGATGTCATAGCATCGTAGAATTCAT
This sequence comes from Typopeltis vanoorti, assembly GCF_054136105.1. Classification (NCBI taxonomy): domain Eukaryota; kingdom Metazoa; phylum Arthropoda; class Arachnida; order Uropygi; family Thelyphonidae; genus Typopeltis; species Typopeltis vanoorti. Next base: position 90,601,831 of record NC_143555.1, on the reverse strand, counting down.
GACTAGATGCATGGGCATCTGTAAAAAGTATTTTGTAAAATATAAACAAAAATTTCAAGTATCTGCATATTTTACTATATTTACAAAAGAAAGCACAAAATAATAACTTTTTTTAAAAAAGCATAAAATTACTTCTTTTGCTCTTGTACCTTCGCAGGTCTCTTTGCCAAGAAACCAACAGTAGTGTTTCTTCTCATACTTGGATTTCAGTCTTCCTAGTACCGTTGCTCCAGTCCTGCTGAAATCATTCGCCCTGCTCGTAACTCACTGCACCAGATTTTCAGGAAAGAAGTATCAACTTCTTTCCTGAAAACTTGGAAAGCTTTATCGTTGTCCAGAAACCCTTCAACAAAGAGATTTCCAGGCTATGTTGGCGAGACACTTTTCTCCATTTACTAATACTTCCCTAAATTTAAGTCTAGACAATATACACATTCTGAAGCTTGGTTTCTCGATTTTTTTTGGAAAACATGCAGTCTGTCTGCATGGTCTCCCGCAGTGATGAAGATGACAGATTTTCATCATTATCAGTTATCAGCATGTTATTAGGCGTTGAATGGCTAGAGATTCTAATCCCTAGAGAATACTTGGTAATAAAGTATTAAGAAAGCCGTAAATGGGATAAAAGAATACTAGATAAAGTGGCCTTCAAGATGAAATGGATAATGACAAACTGCTGCTCGTGTTATTATCAATGAAACAGCGCCTTATGAAGTGGCTGGCGATCTGTTTCTGATAGGTTCGAGTTCGTCCGTGAGAGATGGGTCACCGATTAGCTGGTGCGTCCTCTTCTTCGGGGCAGCATAAAAAATTCTTAGGTTTTGCGTGCACAATCCCAAATGTGAGAACAGTATTCTAAGATTGAAGGATTTGGGAGCTGTACAGCAAGAAACAGTGTCATGAATAGGACACAACATATGCATTAGTTAATAGGACACAACATATGCATTTCGGACGAAAGGCTGTTCATCGCAATATGGTGTCCGTTGATTTCTTGGAAAGAAATCAACGGACACCATATTGCGATGAACAAACAACGCCGAGTTCAGTCAAGTGGGGCGACAAACTGCCGCTGTGGTTACAGCAGCCTTATGACACATGAATTGTCTTGCTGAAAGAGGCAATGGTTAGTTCCGTAGAAATGCCACAAAGTAGGAAGCATTTCATTGTCCAGGATGTTCAGATATCTCTTGGAGGTCAATGTTCCTGGCACCATAAAGAGGTTCGAGGCGAAAACCAGGAAAAACAGGATCATATCACACCGCCACCTTTGAATTTCATAGTTCGAGTTACGCACTCTTCTAAGAGACTTTCACTGAGTATCCTGCACACCCTTCCATCTGCTCGGTAGACGGTGCAACGTGATTTGTCGCTCCATAAAACACCTTTCCAAACTACCACGTCCCAGAGTATACACTCTTTGCACAACTGAAGACGACACTGCATGTTAGTTCGGGTCAGGGCTTCATGAGATGAGATGGGGTGGGTGCAGGGGGATGCATCTTACCTGGGTCCAAAGTTATAAAAACAGAATGATTAATGGAGAAGGTAAGAGGGCCCAAAAGAAACTTTGTACACCTGATAGAATTCCTCTCAGACTTTGTAACCCCCCCCGATAAAATTCCTCTCAGAGGTCTTGGCTCGAGTAATGTGAGGCTTTCATTCGAGGGTGGTCTGAAAAGTTTTCAGCCTAACAATGAAAAAACGAATTTATAACCTCAAGATTATTTTTATTTTTCAACATAATTTACCTTAAGACTAATACGTTCATTCCAGCGATGGACCATCGCCATTATCCCGTACCTGTAGTGGGTCTCAGTAAGATCTGCAAAATGCCAAGGAAGAATTTTAGTTTTGGGAAGAGATGGAAGTCAGAGGGAGCCAAATCTGGGGAACAGGGTGAATGTTCCAACAATTCATAGTGCAGATCCCTTAATTTTTATCAGGACAATGCACCTTTGTGGGCAGGTGCATTGTCCTGATAAAAGATGATTTTTTTCTTCTGCAAACCGGGTCTTTTCTCACGAATTTTTTCGTCTGGTCTGGTTAAAAGATCGGAATAATATTCCCTGGTTATTGTTTTATCTTTTTCAAGGTAATTAATAAACAACATCCAAAACACCGATGCCATGACCTTTCCTGCTGAATGGAACCGACTTTGTCGGTTCCATTCAGCAGGACCCGTTACCTTCTCCTTCTTTGGCGCTGAACACCGGTTTCTGTCCACTGTTTTGACTGCTATTTGGATTCTGGTGTGTAATGGTAAATCCACGTCTCATCCATACTAATAAATCGACGCACAAAATCAGTTTTATTCTTGTTAAAATGCTCCAAGCACTGTTCCGAGATTTTCATGCGAGTGCGTTTTTGATCTGCTGTGAGCAAGCGCGGCACCCATCTTGTGCAAAGCTTTTTCATTTGCAATTCTTCATGCAAAATATATCCTACACGTTCTTTTGAAATGCCTATAGTCTCAGCAATTTCACACACTTTGACTCGGCGGTCACCCCAATACCGTATTGTACAATTGATCAATGATTTCTGGTGTAGTTACACTTTTTGAACGGCCTTCACGTGGATCATCTTCCGGTCACGTTTAAACTCGGCAGTCCATTTCTTAATTGTCGAAATCGAAGGAGAAGAGTGCCCATAAACTTTTATGAACTTCGAATGAATTTCTGTTTGCGTTAAACATTCTTTTACAAAGAATTTTATAACCGCACGATACTCAATTTTATCCATTTCAAGGGATACAGACAACACTTTTGCTTCAGACAGCTGTATAAAAACAAACTACTTGATAGAATAACTTGCAATTTCACATGGATGCTTATGACAGATGTATCAACTTAAAAAAAAATCTCGCCGATAGTGTTGCCATCTATGGTCGAGGCCGAGAAATTTTTGAGACCACCCTCGTAAGTCTTATCATTGAAACTCATGTTGGGAGCCTCTGTTTTGAATGTTTTCATGCAGATTCGTGTTCCAGTCGCTATGCCCGAAACTCCGCATTCAACATGTCAGCGGACGAAGCGATTTTTACATATTATCCTTCGTAGCACCCCCTACGGTCACGTTCGTTGAGTTTGGTGGGGTCGTCCACCGTCAGTAGCACTTGCAGTTGACTCCTGCTCTTTCATCCTAGTATGGTATCGCTGACTGTTGATCTGGGATGATCAAATGTGTCAACAATTGTTTATAAAAGATTAATACTCTTTTATAAAAACATTCTCTTAAACCTACTTCCACGTTTAAGTACAGATATTCATCATAGTCATGAAGTATAATATCAGTCTTATTTCAAAACGGGTTCGTTTACTAATATTCTAAACTAGTTTACGAAAAATCGGTTCTTTAGATTATTTTTAAAGTTTGGAAATTTTAAAATAAAATTTTTAAAACCTGCTCCGCAAAAATATTAAAAAAAAATTTACACATGATGGTATATGAGGTGTCCATAGAGAAAATGTATTCAAGTTTAATGACATTCGCTTATACACATAAAATAACACTTAGTCCGGTACATTGCTTAAGCGATATTAGATCCATTAAAAATATCATATATATAATAGAAGAGCACGAGACAAAATCGTTTGTCTCGTGCCCTTCAAATTTCTCAGCCTACAGTGTTGGCCTGCGAAAGATGTGGAAGAGGACTGTGTCCACGTGGTATACTTCTAATCAGTCCGTAAGTGACGCAACGCTAAAAGAAGAGTGGGAGAAAAATAGTCTGGAACACAGAAGAAGCCTTCATATCTTATTTTCATACAAATTATTGTGTAGTGTTAAACGCACAAAGGGGGGGGGGGGTCGAGTTTGTTGCGAAATCATTCCAGTCCACTTAAGAGTTTTTCCTTGCTGTAGAATAGGGTAAATTATTTAACATGGATGGTCAAAGAATATCTCTTATTTAGTCAGCTGTAATTTGAATAATGTTATTTAAATAATTAACAATAGTTGGAAATCATTTAACCACTGAGTTAGCCTACTCGCGATACTTGCAACCACTGTCCTTGCTTCCTGAAGAAATCATGGTACCTTTTTTTCCTCGTAATATCATCCAGTAAAATTCAATTCAAAAACCAGTTTAAAACTTTTTTTTTCCTTTGTATTATTAATTCATACAATATGTCGTGCATAAAGTTTCATGAAGCTCTTAGTTCTCCGCAATAAGATTTTTGTTTATTCATTTAACCCTTGCATTAGTTCCACAACTTCATCATAGATGGCGGCATTAATACAAATCATTGAACTTCTGTATTATGAGTTCGTTAAAATGTTACATTTAAGGAATTAGTGTCGGGTGGTATTTAAGGGTTACCGATTATAACATTTCTAGTAATCGGGAAGAGGAACAGTTACGGGCAAAAGTCAGGGGGATCCATACTCTGCCGGTGTTTGCGACCTGTAAGATGGAAGAGCAATGTAACCTTGAAACATGGTACTGTTGTATAACACGGCATCAGCGTACTAGTCGGTGAAGGTCACTGGTGTAGTCGTAAAGAATGACTGGGTCAGGGTTAGGTGACGTCAAACTATGTGGCAAGTCGGAAGTAGTAGTTTTTTGTTTGTTTATTTTGGTCTTTTTTTTGCTGGAAAGAAATACCACGTGGAAACCGAGATCATGACGAACGGTAGGTTGATGATATAATAGATTAAACACTTAAAAGATTTTTGATTACATTGAAGGCATATAGCGCTCACAAAAACAAAAGTACTAAAAGAAATAAGATTCCTCCAAACACTTCTCATTTTCATTTTTTATATGCCAGTTATTCATACATAGGCTGTGTTGTGCACAGCAGTTTTCACTTTTAGTTATACCCTGAAAGTGTAATGAGTAATCTTTAACGATATCGCATTTTTACGTCAAAAATTACGTATATAAACATTGAACTTTCACACTGTTATACTTGAAAGTCACAAGATGAGCATAAGAATTCAAAAAAAAAAAGTTTTGAATCTTTAAGATGCCTTTTAACAATGCTCAAGAACAGTGAGATTGGTCTCCCCACCCATTCTTCCTGTAAATACAAAGCTCATTCTGTGTGGAAGGATTTGAGTGAAAGTATCTGAGATTTTCATTTTTCTGAACCGTCTCAATGGTGTTTGAATAGAGCCGTTTGAGTTTGCAAAATTAGACAAAATGGTCGCGGTCAGTAGGGTTTTTTCGGCCAGTTTATCTGGCGTTTTTCATCCGGCAAGCAGGCAAACCGGCCCCGTGAACATACGCCTCTACAGTCAAAAAAATATATCCCCCCCCCACCCAGCGGCAGACCAGGCGACGGGTCGGTTGGGAGTAGTACTAACAAGAAGTCGCATCTAAGTAACACGCGGACCCTGCATAGGAAGCGGGAATAACGCGTAGAAGAAGAAGATCCAGTCATTCTACTTTTGGTTATAATCGACTATTTTCAGTAGCAAAATTTGACAAAATATCCAAAATGAAACAAAATGACTATAAATAAATGGTCCCAGATAAGCATAAGAAAAACGGCCCTGATCTTACTTGCTGTGATAATGAAAGATGATGATGATGTTAACTTACAGTAATCGTGTTTCTAGAGGCCCTTTTCATGATTGTCTCATATTATTTTCATATTTGTCAAGAATTCAGATTTTTAGCATATTAAAGTGGCCTTATTTCTGACGTTATTTTTAGGTGATAGATTATTTTCACCGCCCGGTGTGAGACCACTGTTCTGATTATTGAAGGCTTGAAGTAGCTTAAGAAAGTGAAACGTACCATGTTTGGTTTTCCAGATTATCTAGTCTTCAATTCACCAACGGTATTAGTACTCTAGATTATCCAAGTTGTTTCATTTTTGTAAGAGTTCAGAAAACTTACTCTTCATGTTTTCTTTCCATTTCCTTCTAGATCTTTCCCAGCAGTATCTTTTCTTCTGTTCTTCCGTTTTAGAGAATTTGAGGAAACCTTTTGGTAGGCATTCTGTACACATGTCCATACCTCTGTAACTGTTTTTCTTTTATTCTTGTTTGGTTTGAAATATGGTAGTATAATTCTTTTATGATCCTCCTAATCAGTTTTTCATTTCAGTCTACGTCCTTTTATTTATTTTTCTCAAAAACTTGTTTTCAGAGCCTGTCAATTTTTCTCCTTCCTTCTGGTTGATAATCCAAGTATCTTCACGTAAATAACAGTGGAAAAGTACGACCGAGCTATATACTTTGATTCTAAGTTCTTCTGAAAGATGTTTATTGTTATATATACACACCACACTATCTACCAATAATTGTCCGGTCACCCCTGTGGTAGAGTGTGTATACTGCTTGGAAAGAAGTCAACGGCATCGTGTCATGCAACGAGTCACGTGTTTTGTAGCCGGTATAAAATGAAGGAATACGATGCTCCCAAGTCAGTACAACTGTGTCTGGGTGAAATGGCTGCGAGAAGGGAACCGACGGTGTTTGAAGGAGTCGTTGTGATAAGATGCCATATTGCAGGCCTATCTGTTTGGCAAAGTGTTGACGAATTGGACCATCCAGGTCAACATTCAGTGATAACATGCTGAGATGGAAGCGCAGGGAGTCAACTGCAAGTTCTACCCGCAGTGGACGACCACCACACTCGCTGAACGTGGCCGTTGGGTGCTACGAATAATAATATGTAAAAACTGCCATTCGTCGTCAGGCATGTTGGATGCGGAGTTACGGGCATAGACTACAACACGAATCTACAAAAATATACAGAACCAAGGCTCACAACATGGGTTTCCATGGTAGAACTGCAATATGCAAGCTTCACAATACCAACACGCACTGTCGTCATCATCATCAGTAGTGCAAAGAGCGTGCACAGTGGGGCGTCAAAGAGCTTGGAAAGCTGTGTTATGGAGCGACGAATCTCGCTACACCCACTACAAGCAAATGGATGGGTGTGGCGGATGCGCGGTAAACGTCTCTTAGAGTACGTAACCTCAAGTATGAACTTTGGAGTTGTCAGTATGATAGTAAGGTCCTGTTTTTCCTGATTTGGCCTTGCACCTCTGATAAGACATCGTTATGAGCACTTTATTGCTGTGAGGGGTGACCACATTCTTTTTGTTTCACTTTATTGTAGGATAAATGTCTCCCGTATCGTACTCGACAGAAGAACATAGGAATCCATGATATTGTCTCTCTAAGTTGCAGCATTCATGGTTCCGATAGGAAGTACATACAGGTCGGTGCGTCCATCCAACGAGATCCTCCCAAGACCATCATACCATTCCCACAATGTGTCACTTTACGAATATTCGAGGAATATTAATGTGTCTGGTTCTCTCCAGATCAGAGTAATCCTGCTATCGCAGTGTAGAACAAATTGGGATTCGTTTAATACTCAAGACCCCCTTGTCTTGGATTCAGCTGAGGTGGAACCCGGTCCATTACAAACGTTCTCTGATGTAGCGTGGGGAATGAAGGCACCCCTATGATCAGTCATCTACAATACAGACTGACTACCTTCGTGATAACTTCTGTGCATCGTGGAGAAAATACCAATATTTCTGTAGCTGACTTTAGGTCAAATCGTGGCTGCTTCAGATAACACTCCTATTTTGGCTAGCAGATAATCGGAGATATCATTAACTCACTACGTTGTAGTCCGTCGCATTCTTTCACTGTATCTCCCGGATGCTGTTTGACTGTTGGAACTGGTTCCATAGTCTGTAAATCCAGGAATGACTAACATGCAACCATCTGGATAACTCCACCTGACGTTGGCCAACCAGTCTTACGATTGCTCGCTATCTGAATTCATCGGTTAAATGATGTATTGCATCCATAAAAGTTTGCTCTCCCGAATGTTTTATTCTCACTTCAGACATGAAATGGAAACCACTCCAAAACTCCCGCTTTTATGCTGTAGCTCATTTCAGTATGGCTGACCGTGCCACTCATTTGTATATGGTAACCAGACTGAGCGTCACTTTTTTACATAATGTACAGTACTTGAATTTCATAGTTTTTTTTTCCTTTCCGCACAGAATTATCGCGATTTTTTTTTCATAATTTATGGAAACCAGTGTATTTTTATAGTACTAGAGGATGATATTGAGTATTTTGTTCTTTTTTTTTTTTTGTCGTTCTAAAATTTCAAACCAATTTATTTCTGTTTATTGAGCCAAATGCTTGTTGAAAGTCTATAAAGCAATGGTAAGAGTTTTTTACCGTATCAATTCAGATAATTTTAAAAGAGTATAGGTTGCATCAGCTGTAGATATTCCTCTCCTAAATCCCATTGCTCTTCTAAATGTTGCTCATAAGTTTCTTTAACTCTATTTTGTATAATTCTTTTAAATAATGTATATTTGTGTGATTTGATAAGGTTATTGGTCTTTACTTCCTGAATGCAGCCTTTTTTTACGTGTAGGGGTGAGTATTTCCAATTTCTAGTCATTAGGAATTTTTGCAGAACTTAAGACTTGATAGTGCTGTGCTGTTTCTTTTCTATACTTCCAGAACTCTTATCAGTATTTCACCTCTGCCTGGAGCTTTGTTTGTTTTCATTTGTCTGATCGCAGCATCTCTTTCTACCTTTAATATTTTTGAGGTCTCATCACTTTTGCCAAACTTTTTTTCATAATTTTCGGTGTTAACCTTTCAAAAATTTGATTAAAATAGTCCATCCAAATTTAAGAATTTTTAACTTCACCAGTCAGATTATCTCTATTATCTTGCATTTTTAATGGTCAAGGTTTGTGTATTTTTGAACGTTCGTTTACTGTACTATATACTAATTTTGTATTACGATGTCTAGCTGCATTCTGACATATTAGATTTTTTGATTTATCCAATTTTATTTTGCTTCTCTACATTTAAATCTAATTTTATTTTTTTTAAAGTATTTGTGGTTTCTAGTAATTCAGGTGCGCTCTGAGTAGAAAGCTTTTCTTTCATCAGATGATAAGATTTACAAGCTTAAATATTCAAATTTTTTTCTAAGAAAATGTTTTGTCATTTTTTAATTTATTTCTTTGTAATTTGACTTAAGAATATAACGTCATTTAAATATGACTCCTAAAGGTTAAAATATTAGAGAAAAAAAATAGCACACTTGATCATATTTGTCCAGTACGCCCGGCTTTATATAGCAATTGAGCGTCTGTGAAAATTGCACTTACAAGCAAACTTTCATGGGTCTCAATTTGGACGCATTAAATTATTTGAACTCATTTAAAAACTGAAAAACATATCCTGGATGTCTGGAATAAATTCTTGGAAAGATTGTTAAATCAGGGTAACAAAAACAGTGTTACAACAATGGAAACATTCAGTGGGATGCAATTAAGTGCATATATCAATATTTGAGGCAGAAAAGCTATCAGAAACTTGAAATGTGGGAGAGGAACGGGAGTAATGATATTCGTTAACAAGTACTCATACGGGGGGAGGGGGATACAGAAGTTTCACAGTGGCTGAGGCTGTACCTGCATAATTCAGAAGCCTAGTTGGTCATGTGACCGCGCGGTTAGCCTAGTGGCTTTGCGCTTCGCAACCATATGCCTGGGGAAGAGTGTCCCAGGTTCGATTCCCGTTGTAGACGTGAGGAATTTGAGGATCTCCCTCAGGCATAGCCAAGTTAGCCGGTCTTGGGCGCGGTCAGTAGGGTTTTTCCCGCCAGTTTATCTGGCGTTTTTCATCCCGCAAACCGGCCCCGTGAACATACACCTCTACAGTCAAAAATATATCCCCCCCCCCCAGCGGCAGACCAGGCGACGGGTCGGTTGGGAGTAGTACTAACAAGAAGTCGCATCTAAGTAACATGCGGACCCTGCATAGAAAGCGGGAATAACGCGTAGTAGAAGAAGAAGTTCCTATCTATAAAAAAAAAAAAAAAAAAGGGAAATAAAACAATGTGAAAAGGACAAAGGAATTTCCATACTAAGTCGTCTAGGTAAAATCTAAGCAAATCTATAGCCTATTTGGGAAGAGGCTAAGAAAATTCGTGGAAGAGAAATTTAGAAAAGAACAAGCTGGGCTCAGGCCAAATGGGGATTGTCGAGATCAGATTTTCATTTAATGACAAATGGTTGAGAAATTATGATAATATAAGAAGGATCTGTGATTTAATTTTATTTGAACACTTTTTTTTGTTCGTGTATATTGCTATTCTAGTATTTTGCTATAATATTTTTTGCTTTAATATTTTAGTATCTGGATAAAGCATATAACAAGGTATCAAGAGAAAAGCTATTCAAAATAAATAAACAGAAGAACATTATGTGTAAATAAACAGAAGAACATTATACTGTGCAGTACACAATCTATATTTCCGTTGTTAAGTCAACATTAGAATTGAAGGGGAGTATAGGAAGATGGTTTGATGTAAAAACCAGTTGTGAAGCAAGGGAGCATATTATCTCCACTATTGTATTCATCATCTATATGGATCGCATTATGAAAGAATGTGGAACTGGACCTAATACCAACTCAGCTCTTTTTCTTTATGTGGATGATGTTATAGTCCTGAATAAATCCATTGCAAAGTATTTAGAATTCTTTAACCAAGTTGAGTCTGCAGTAACAAATTTGGTGCGAAATTCAGCAGAAGAAAACATAGAAAATAAAACATCAATTGCTTTCTCAATGAGATACCTAAAGAAGTAGTAAAATATATCGACCATTTGTGCACAATTTTTAATGAGAATAACAAATTAAATATGGAAATTTGCAAAGTTGGTATGATGGGTAGTTCAGTTTTTTGAACTTATATGGATAAGAAAGAAATTGGTCAAAATATTAAAGTAATATATATGACGGTGTTCAAACTAATTTTAAATTATGGATCTGACAGTTTGGTTTGAAATAAAACAGTTGATTAGAAACTTGACCACAAAGTTCTGAGAAGAATTAGGAGAACGAACAGATGGCACCAATAGCAGAATCATATTTAAAAGAAAAGAAAGAGGATATTAGAAAGGAACTTGACATTGTTAGCACTAAGAATGTGTGAGCAGAGCTATGCTCAGGCGATATTGGTCACTTAAACAGAATGAGAGAACAGCGGTTAGTAAAACAAGTATTTGATATAAAGGCTGGAAAATGACTCTTACCCAGCATTTATTTGTTAAGCCTTGCGGCCTCTTATATGTGGGAATGATATTAAAAAAGTGGAAAATTGTTAGGAAATTAGTATCAACGTACACTTAAATCATGTCTTATTATCGTAATATCCTATTTAAAAGTATATATATCAGCAATTTGATGTCAGGAAAAACAATAATAACAAAAAAAAAAAAAAAATCCCTGAACATGACCCATAATCGCACACCAAATTCTCTCTCTTTCTTTTACTCTGTTCTCTGTCATTTCGGTGTATTTGAATGGTGTGTGTGTGTGTTAAAACGTGAACATTTTTAGTTTATGACATGAAAGCATACTCCCGTGCACAGCATGTGATTCGCAACGGAGTGTAGCACAAGATTTACGATTTTCTGATTTGAAACCGCGATTGCATAATTGCACTCCTGTGTTCCGTTTGCTATTTTTATACTTCAAAGACATTCTTTCTCCCTTCTTCCTCCCTCACACAGACACACTCTATCTGGAAAGAACACGGAAATCGAGTAAACTGGAGCCAATACTACATGGGGGGGAAATAGGGGATGTGAACAGAAGCGATAATGTTCCTATTGATTTGATCTGAGCATAGATTTTTATCATAAAGTCGACCTATAAATGAAATTATCGGTAAACAATCCCCACACGTAACGTAGTCTTTAATGAACTATAGGGATTATAAATAACTTTCCATTTGTAGCACGCAGTGTTTCGTGCAGGTTTATTTTTTACTTTCATTCTCTTATAGGCTTAACTAGTAAGACAATTAGTTCCGCGTGTTTAAGAGACTTCGAAAAATCAAAAAAAAAAAAAAAAGAGTTTGCACGTGTTAAGGTGCTGGCAGTAAGGACACTTTTCAAAGCATGATTGCACAAAACCTGTAATAGCAATAAGATTTTTAAAGAACATTTTTAACGTTTTGCTCATTCATTATCTCCTTATATAAAAAGTGATACGTTTAATCGTTCTTGTTTGCTTAGATTATGATCACTATGTTGCATTTGATAATCTTATATATTCAATGATTACAATAAAAAAAGGTAAAAAGAAGTAAAGAAATTGTTTAAGATATTATTCATAAGCGAGAAAAAAAATCGTAAACAATCATAAAAAGGTGCGTTTCATGATAATGAATGTGATATTATCATAACAGTTCACCCTCTAGAGCCGTTTTCAGCATACTTATATTTGTCGGGACATATTTCGACTAATTTTGCTATTCCCATGCCATTCAAGTGCCATCTCCTATCAGTGAGGTTAACTACAAGCGTTAGTACATGTGGTGAGGACCCTATCTCTTCCACATATTATCGTAAGTATTCATGGTTGTAAATCCGTGTGTGTTCACGGGACCAATTTGCCTGTTCTGGGATACAAAACAACCTGAGTTTCCGAATGGGAAAAAAAAAAAAAAACTTATGAGACCGGCTAACTTACCTTTAGTCGAAAGAGATCAGATAAAGGTTCCTCACGTCATGAACAGAAATCAAACCTAGGTCTTTCCGACCAAAGGGCTTCGTCTATACCGACTGAGCTACAGAGGCTCTAATTTTGCTATTAAAATAGTCCAGTTGAAATGATAACGCTTAACTGCCGCTTAGACGTTAAACGTTTAAGTCAATATTATAATTTTGAATGGTTGAGAAATAAAACTAACCCAATATAGCAAACATACAACAAAAAGATGATCACTTCATGCATTTTTTAACCTGGATAACCTGCTGCTCTTAGATTACTCATAAGATTTTTAAATTTATTTCATTTCATTTGGAATTTACAAGAACTAGAGCTTTGGCCGTGCTAAAATGCGATCTTTTCTGTTCTTTCCATTTAATATATCAAAAATACAGCTTTAGACGTACTGTGTGTGTTAAATTTTTATTACCTCTTCCCCAGTCAATCATCTTACTCGCATACTGATCCCATCCATTGAAAGCATGGTCCCGATGTAATGCGCATGTTCTTATGTCCCGTTTGCCTGTTTTGCGGAAGCAAAAATCTTTCCGTCTCCATACGAGACCGGCTAACTCACTTTTATTTGAAAACGCCTTATAGAGGTTCTTTTGCGTCTTAGACGGGATTCAAATCCAGATCTTTTCAAGCAAAGGGCATCGTCGATACTGACTGAGCTGTGGAAGTTCCCTGGAAGTAGTAGCAAGCATCTTACCCTTCAACCAAGCAATTTATTATCACCAAGGGACAATGAAAGTATTACGTCAATTCCATCTGAAACCAATAAACAAACTAAAGCTATTTTACCAGGTAGAGAATTTTTTACAAAGGCAAATCTACGAATAATAGTGAAGAATCTTGTATTGTATAACATTTAATATATTTCTTTCATGTGATATTCCTTTAAGCAACACCAATCATAGGTACCAAATCCTATAAACTTATGTTTAAAACAAAATACAAAAAAAAAGTGTTGTTTTCCAAAAATCGTGTGTTGGTTTGCTATATGCTATTACAAATATCATGGCTATTATCTGTTGATATAAACCTGCTGGTGAGCGGTAGATCGTAAACTCAGCGTCAGTCAATCGAAGTAAAATTATAATAAAGTGGAATATGTTTTTTGCATATTCTTACATCTTTTTATGTTACAACACTGCAGCTCCATCTGTTTCATCAGCAAATTTTGTTTAATTACTATTATCATAATTACTTTATCATAAAGGACGTTACTATTCTGTCAACCATTTTATCTTGTTTCATGGAATGTAAAGTTGACGAAGGTAGATGTTATTTTTGTATATGGAAAACTATAATGTATAGTTCTCGTATATAGAATCTGAATACGGTGAAATCATCCAAGCATATGATATAAATAGAAATCTCTCTTTTTTTTATTTTTGAGAGAAGAGACACGCTGACATTAAACTTTTAACTACCAGCTAATTAAATCTATGGCCCATGAATATGATAGTCAGACGACGGCAGAACTTGATTATTATTATATGCGTCTATATTTGCAGTAAAATTATTTATATTTTGCAAAGAAGAATTATGCGGTGGGGAGGTGGAAGACTTAGTTTTTTTAAATTAACAACTAAATTGCTATAATTAGCATTCGATCGTTTCTTTTTTTTTTTGTCTGTGTATATATATTTTGTGTGTGTATATGTTACGGTTAAAGTGATAAATCCGGTTATTATTAATAATTACTGGTTATTATGAATAATTCCTAGAGGAGTCTGGTCAATGTAATAAAAACATGTTTATAGGTTTTATATATAGGTTTTCATTCTCAATAGAAATTATAACAGCTTAGGGTTAGGTAAGGTTAGTTTATAATAAAAAAAAAAGTACGGAAAGTACTTCTTTTGAACTCAATGAAATCAGAAATCATTATAAACTAACATAACCTTTATTGGTTAGGTTAGTTTATAATGAAAAAAAGTAAGGAAAGTACTTCTTTTGCACTCAATGAAATCAGAAATCATTATAAACTAACCTAACCTAAACTAACCTGGATGTCGCATGTCGAACCTGAGTGTAGTCGTAGTTTGTCGTGGGCAGATTAATGATTAATGGGGATGTAAGATAAATGTTGTTGTGGGCCGAGCTTAATGATTGCGGGCAGATAAATGGGGATGACAAATAAACGTTGTTGTGGGCAGATGAATTGGGATAATAGATAAACCAGAGAAGAACTGATCAGCGTTTTTCTCCGTTGATGAGGAAAGGGGTACAGCAACGACGTTTATCTATTATCCTCATTCATCTGCCCACAACAACTTTTATTTGTCATCCCCATTTATCTGCCCGAAATCATTAAGTTCGGCCCACAACAACGTTTATCTTTCATCCCCATGAATCTGCCCACGTCAAACTGCGACTACACTGGTTCGACATGCGACATCCAGGTTAGGTTAGGTTAGTTTATGATTTCTGATTTCACTGAGTGCAAAAGAAGTACTTTCTTTACTTTTTTCATTATACACTAACCTAAACTAACCTAACAAATAAAGGTTAGGTTAGTTTATAATGATTTCCAACCGATAAAGGATAGGATAGGTTAGTTTATAATGATTTCTGATTTCATTGAGCGCAAAAGAAGTACTTTCCTTACTTTGTTTTCATTATAAACTAACCTAACTTAAGCCGCTATAATTTCTATTGAGAATGAAAACCTATATATAAAACCTATAAATATGTTTTTATTACATTGACCAAACTCCTCTAGGAATAATAATAACCGGATTTATCACTTTAGTCGTAATATATATATATATATATATATATATATATATATATATATATATATATATATGAATCCCATACACGAGAAGTAAAAGAACCTATATCACATCAATGCCATATGTAGTGTGCAGATTAAGGTTGAGAAACAAGTTTATTCACATTTTTCTTGACGAGTTGGAGGTGGCAGTCATTGGGAAACACTTTGAGAAAAGCCGTTCCAGAGGACAAAGGCAGATGGAATAAATGAGGAAGAGAAGCGGATTCGGCACACACGCCGAATCCGCTTCTCTTCCTCAAACGGCTCAAAGTTGATCAGCCTTTTTTTTACTGAGCTGGCCTCGATGCAAGACATGGTCAAATGATCTGGAATTGTCAAGAGTGACAGGACGTTTCCCAAAACCTTTCACCGTGTCCATGAGCGTTAAGTCGTGGATCTAGATTGTTGGAATCCTAAATGGTGGGTGCTGATTAACTGATACTCCACGTAGCGGAGAAGTTGACTATTGATGACTTTGTCCGTTATTTTGGAGAGTATTCAGGTCATGGCGATCGGTAGTTAGTTTGATTGCAGAGTTTTCATCTCCCTTTTTTGTAATAGGTTGAATATACGCTTGCTTCCACGTATTGGGATAAGTGCCAGTTGAGTATAAAAGATTGTACAGACTATACAGGGAAGGTTAATTCTGGAGCGCATAATTTTCAAATGGAAAAATTCTATCTAGAGTTGAAGCTATTTTGCAAAGTTATTTAGTATTCTTTGTTTAAATGTTTGCTGAAACAAAAAACTGGAGGCGGATGGTACTCAGTTTATGGCATGGCAAGCGATTTGCCTTGATCGTGTGCAGAAGCTAAAGGAGAAGAGTGATACCAGGAAGGCCGGCTTTATTTTTAGATGCTGTAACAGTGATGCCATTCGGAAGACAGGAAGAAATGCAAAGGAGTAGAAATTTGCGTCCCCATGTCGTTTGCAAGGGACCAAAAGGCACAGCTTCTAGTTAGAGATGCGAGTTTTCTGCTATTGGCCTTTAGGAAGTCAAATTCCAATTATTCACAGCTATGTTTGCATTTATTGCATACATCAGTTCAGGTTGGGTACGAAAATGGGATTCTTGTTGCAAGCAGGCCATTTGCGGTATTCTGAATATTTTTCTTCAACTGCTTCGGTATATTTTTTATTAAAGTATAACTTTGCAAGAGAAGTTTGAGTGGAATGTGGAAATTAAGACTTTCATGCTGGTGAGGATAATATTTGTGACCTCCTCAGACAGGTATCTGGATGAGAAGAGTGGAAGTAGCAGTCTTATCTTACCAAGGAAAGGAAGAGGAGAAGTATCGGAGGTCTTCCCACTTGGTGGTACCTTTGTGGGGCCAAAGGAAGTTTGGTTGAGAGTTGGAGAGAGGGCGTTCTGTGAGAGAGGAAACTTGCACGAAATTTTGATATGAGTTACTGAGAGGAGGAGGTGACTTCTATGGTATATCTGGATGGAGAACTGAATAAGAATATATCAGTGATATTGGGAGAATGGAGAGAGAGTTATCAGGCATTCGAGTTGGTAAATGTACAATTTGCGTTAGGTCATTGCTTGTTGCAAATACTTCTGTATTACGTCCATCTTGGTTAGTGGTGTTTGAAAAGGGAAACGAGTTGGTATTTTGGACATTAAGGTCACCTAGGAAGATAACATCTCTGGAGATGGCTGATAATAGAAAGTTTATCGTCAGGGATAAGAAGGTGAAGAGGTCAGTGGTTTTTTGGGATTTGAAGAGGGATAAATAAAGCTGATGAATGTAACTTGAATGGGGTAAAGAAATTCTAAGCAAGTGAAGATCAAAAGTGGAGGACGCTAAATCTAACATTCTGGAAAGCAGTGCTTGTGGCAAAAGAAATCGTTCGGTGTGTAGTTTGGACATTGAAGGTGGACTGTGGTTGTCGTAGCCGCAATTATTTAAAGGAAGACTCCTGACTCGTTACCGACAAGTTCAGGCGTATCTATCACCCGGCTTGCGACACCGTTTTACCGCGGTACCTTCGAAACGGATGGGGTTTGATTCTCTAAGTGTCTTTGGCATGCCCTTGAAGGGTATCACTCACATGCAGTGTGAATCATACCCTTCAAGTGATACCCATAACCCGGCTCTGGTAACACGGAATTCGTCCCACTCCCTTCCTTCAATAAGCAGGGTGGCAATGTTTCACTGAGTGATAAAGATCATCTACCACTTAGTAAGCATAGTTGGTTTCTTCCTACTAGGACGGTATCCTTTTGCAACGGGAATGTTCGTTGAGTACTATATAGAAAAAGGCCACACCACGGGAAGGCTGGGGGTTGACAATTGAGAGAGGGGGGGGGTGTTTATTGCGAATCAACTCCCACTAATGGCCCGAGATGGCCCTTATATATATCAGTAGTGAACTCCGTAAAGGAGTCATTTAAAAAGAGAAATGTCATTCAGTATATACACCAGTTATTTATTCCGTATATAATAGAAAGTAATGATGTATTTCTTTGGAATATTACTAATTCAAAATATTCATTACAAAGTTATTAATCACATTATATACCTTTTTATAAGTGAGAAGGTTACTTAAAATAGTGCAGTGACTGATTACGAAATTGATAACTAGATTTTATAGCGTTACTATTGGAACGATGGGTTACAACGATAGTTATCCATTATCTGTATTGAGCATATGTCTTTTGGTATGAGTCAGTAAAAGCACTAATGTGTTACCAAAGCTAATTGTTTCCAAACATCAAATAGCTGTTAACTAAAGTATTGTACATTTTAAAGCCATAACCATAATGGTTATGGCTTTAAAAATCTGTAGTAATCTTACTGCAACTGAAAATTGTTTAATATTTTGATAACAAATATATAATATGCACCGTAGGAGGTTGCCAAATTGGTAAACTTCAGCGTTAAAATTTTAGCTCCCACACTTAAAATGCAGTCAGTTTCAATAGATAATAATTGTGAGAATAAAATAAAATTATTGGTATAAAGTATAAAATTTATCGGCATTCCAAATCTCATATATCAAAGGTTTCTTGCCACCACAGATATCACGCCAGACTAATAATCAGTTAGGTTGGGTTACTATTTACTTTTATTATTTATAATTTAGATCGATAATTACTCAGGTTTATTATGCAAAATTTATTTTTTATTAATATACACTGTAATAAAATTCTACATTTATTTATATGCCAGTACATGTATGGCTTCGGTTGCCAAGTTGTTGGACAAATATAAATGTGAAACATCTAGCTCCCATACCGAAAACTCAAAAATTACAATTGATAGCAAGTTTGGGACAGAAGTGATATCACAATTACCACTTTTCCATGATATAACAATGTAAATTAATTTATTTTTTCCCGAAATAATAACGATTTATGTTTAATTCA
This sequence comes from Typopeltis vanoorti, assembly GCF_054136105.1. Classification (NCBI taxonomy): domain Eukaryota; kingdom Metazoa; phylum Arthropoda; class Arachnida; order Uropygi; family Thelyphonidae; genus Typopeltis; species Typopeltis vanoorti. The sequence continues at coordinate 90,583,154 of NC_143555.1, read as the reverse complement.
TAATCTGTAACTCAACATTTTAAATAGTTGAAAGCATTTTTTGAAATTCTAAAAACGAACATTTAAATGACTTTTAAACATAGTTTCCGAAAAGTCCGTCTCATCTATTAGCCCGCTTTTAATTTTAATTTAGACAGCACGATGCATGCAATCCATCATTATTGAAATATGTTATATTATCATGTATATATAGAACTTTCTCTGTATCTCTCGGGCATCCATGGGGTTTTTAAAATATTCTAAATGAAGTTCACGGTAAATATAACTTTACTATATCTTTACCAACGATGAACGCATTGGCGTTTCACTTGTAATACTTGTCACTTCTTCCTTGAGCTGATATTAATAAAGAAAATCCGAGTGTATAAGTGTAGCATACACACAATACTAAGTTCTACAGATGAAGCAGATAAAACAGATTTGTGTCAGAGAAAAAGTGACGCCATAGTCCCTTTCTGTACATGAAAACTTCCTGATTCTACGAGTGCAAAGACCTTGCACGACAATAAGGACACATATTTACGATCTGCTCCTAAGAAAATGCTCAGCAAAATATAAAAAAAAATATCCAAACATAAAGAAAAATTTCTTAGTTATTTGTGTTTTGATATGACTCTAGTGATATCTAATTAAGTTTGTTTTGCTTGTTTATGACTTTGTTGCATTGGAACCAACTCTGTCCAATGACCTGGCAGTATGTCATTATTGTTTTTAACTAAATTTATTGACAAGATGTCCAATTGATAGTTTTGTTTTGTTTTTTAAGAAAAACAAATATAGTATTGTTGGGACACAATAAGTGGCAATGCTTACATAATGATATTATTTATTTATAAATAATATTATTATGTTATTAAATTATTTTAGTTATTAAATTAAATTTGTTATTACTGTATTTTTAAAAATAAACATTTGTAGGTACGTTTAGCAAAATGCAAATTACACACACTAATTTGACGACTGCATATAACCGGAACTGTTGTTTTTTTTTTTATATATAGTTTTTGGGACTACACGTGTTATAAGCGACCTAAGATAATTTCCAAAGCTGTATGGTGAAAACAGGTGAGGAAATAATGTTGCTTGCATTTTTAGAGAGAAAAAAAAGCCTTTCCCTCTAATTTTGTTTACTTTTTATGTCTGCAAATATTTTTTTAATTATAAACAGAGAAGAATAACAACAAATCTGGTTAATCTCCCTAAAATATATACATATCGTCCTAATCCACGGAGAAATGATATTTTATTTATGATTTTTACAACTGGATGAAATGAATGTCTGTATGTTTCTCTGTGCTGTACAAATTTGCAGTTAGACCTATCGCTACCAAAATTTGTATAGTCCTTCTATTTGACTATGGGAAGACGGCGTACTACATTTCAACAGAAATAAATTTTATCCCCTTTGCCAGTTTACTGACACCTCCAATACTAAATCTTGTGCACTGTTTGTTATTACATATCACGAGAACTGTTTTGCCATAGAGGAATAACTTTTTCTTTGTTCTTTCGATATTTTATCGGCCGAGAGTATAGCAAGCTACGAAAAAAGTGTTTATTAAAAAAATATTTAGCTTTTTTTTCAGTCTTTAAAAATGGAAAATTCGAATAAATATATTTATTGGCCTTCGCGTGAATGCTGCTATGAAAAATCCCCAGTTGGACAAATGACTTTAAGAAAAGTTTTATACTGAGGATCGAAAAATGCAACCATTATTAACTTCTAATTTGGTGACCGGGAAAAAAAAAGTCACTATTGAAGAGAAATGGCAGTGATATTGTATTTTAGATCTGAACTCTTTTATCAACAACCGAAGCCAGAAACCATATGAAATCATCATGGAAATTCTTAATGCTGTCGTTCGTTATTATCCCACTGATTTTAAACAATATTTAATATTGGAAGTATATCCCACTGATTTTAAACAATACTTAATATTGGAATAATTCAGAAATAGTTCTTTTGAATAATTTTATTAAAGTGCTAGTGCAATGGGCAATAGCAAACTTAGAATCTTTAATATTTTAGATGAGGGCATGAGAAGACAATAGTCTTGTTTTAGGCCAAATAGATCTTGTATAGACCATATTAACACCTTAAGAATAATAATCAAACAGTCGGGTAAATTTAACGCTCATTTATATTTGCTGTTTGTGGATTATGAAAAAGCCTTCGATTCCATTGCTAGAAATTGTGTGTGGAATGCACTTCAAAACAAAGGAATGCCACAGAAGATAATAAACCTCATACAGGAAGGATATAGCAAATTCCAATGCCAGGTGCTACAAGATGGATATCTGTCACAACCCTTTCAAACTGTATCTGGAGTGCGACAAGGATGTCTGCTTTCTCCCTTATTATTTATATTGGTGCTAGATCAAGTTCTAGAACAGACAACAATGAAACATGCCAAAGTAATATCATGGAAAATAAATAAAACTCTGGGTGATCTAGACTGTGCAGATGATGTATGTCTGATTGCTCACAGACATGTAGATATCCAAAAGACTAACCACATTACGAGAAAAAATCACTGAAAGTTGGTTTGAAAATAAATACAAACAAAAGAAATGAGAATCAATGTGAACAACAAGGCACCAAGTACAATTGAAAATGGAAAAAATCGAAACTGTTTCACATTTTACATATCTCGGCAGTGTTTTATCTGCAGATGGGGAGCAACTAGAGATATTGACATAAGGATTCAAAAGGCTAGACGTGCATATGCTAAGCTTAGTAGAGTATCGAAGATGAAAAATATTCACACAGGTACAAAATTAAAAATATTTAATGCATGTATTAAATCACTTCTTTTATATGGATACAAAACGTGGATGGTTTCAAATAAAACTACAATCAGTCATAAACTGATGTCTGCGGAGCATACTTCTAATTTGGTGACCACAAATTATTACTAACGAAGACCTCTGGAAAAGAACAAATCAGCAAAAAGTAAACCTTGAAATCAGAAAACGAAAATTTAGATGGATAGAACATATAATACTTAGGAAAGATCATGAAAAAATCTGTCACAGCCCTGGAACGGAATCCACAAGGAAAGAGAAAATGTGGCCATCCTGAAAATACATGGAGGAGATCAACTTTAATAGAATGTGAGAGGAAGAGTTTTGTTGAATCAAGACCAATAGCAAGGATAAGGAACCAATGGAAATTAATACGAGTATTAATTTCCCAGATTCCTGCTGTTCCAAATGGAATCTAATAAAGAAGAATAGCAAAATTTGATTGATATTACCATTGAACAATAAGTATTATAAGTAAATAATAACAGTGCATATACAAAGAATTAGTATAATTGAGTATTAATAGGTACAATATAAGTTGATAAAAATCCAAATATCAGATTTAGCTGAACCTTATGGTTTAGCTAATGTTACTGTGTATTTCAAAGCACTACTAAAGAAAAGCGGTTGTTCCAGCTTTTATTTATTTATTTATTTTTGTCTTGGCACAGGGATGAAAAGCGTGGAATAATTTGTTTAATTTATCGTAATGTCTAAGCCAAAGATTAAAAAAAAAAAAAAGATGAGGAATTAAAAAACTAGACACTCACGAGACAATCATATACCCGTCTGCGGCTCTAGTATGTCTTAACTACGCTCGCCCTGTATCTAATTCATGACTTTTATTATCCCTCCACATCCGTTTCACCCAAATATTGGTCTCGCTTTTTTATTCGGGGGACAACTTCCGCATGCTGAGTCACTGGCAAATGGCCAAAATTTTATAAGCTTCACTGGTATTCCATAAATAAATTTTGAAAGGAAAAAGCTGCATGACCAAAGGGAAAGAAAACGCAAAAGAATTTGCAAGCAAAACAAGGAAGTATAAAAATGGCTACCAATTTTATCTTGCTTCTTATAGACAATATAAAACTATTTCTTTCTCCCATTCAGTGCAGTAGCGTTCTTGATAATAGTAATGGGGCGACTTGATTATCGGAAATGGTTTCCAGTCGATGGATGCATTTGTATAGAATGATTTTGAACGTCATCTAGATTTCCTACTACATTTTTGTTTAAACGACAGTGATTGGAAATATCGTTTCCATCACGTAAAGAGAATATTATAGGCAAAGACCCATTGTTATAATTCTCAACAAGTGATTTTTTTTATTTCCTTTATAGTGCGTATGGTTTATAAGGTCTGCTTTTTGTTATTATTGAGTTTTACCATAGGAAACGATTGGACATTTTGTTTTGGTATCATGATTTTGAATGTTTTGGAGATTTCATTTTGAGGTGTTTTTGCATGAATCTAACAAAACAAAACGAATCTAACATGCTTATATTCTTTACTGAAATTTTGTATTTTAAGATCTTTAAAAGCAATCACATATCTAAAAAAATAAAGAAAGAAGTAACAAAGTTGCTCCTCTCTTTCACGAGAAAAATTGGTGGAAATCTGTATATCTGGAAGAATGACAAAAAGGTATCTGGAAGAATGACAAAAATTTACCTTTTTTTGGCAATTGGACAATAGTAAAACTATTGACAAATTGCTTTAATCTTTTTAGTAACTAAATTAAACATCTGGTATCGCAAAATGAATCAGAGTTAGAACAGATCGAATTTAGAAACCTTAATGGCTCTCATAAAAAGAGGGGGGTACAGTGATGAGCTCAACAGTACTGGGGTTAAGAATCGCTGCATGACGTTTGGTCTTTGTTGGTTCATATCCGACTTGTTTAGTGGAAAAAATAAACAAAACGATTCGAAGCATTACAAAAGTGTATGTCATGAATAAATAAAATATCGTAAAGAATAATCCAGGAGCCTCCGTAGCTCAATTGGTATATTCAGTTTTCATGTCACCTTTATCATCTTTGATTTCTTTTACAGTACTCTTTCCTCCATTTCTAAGCCTTTTTAGTAGCCTCCAGAACATTTTGCCACCTTCCTGATATTTATCTTCTATATTCTTACCAGTCTTCCCGTGACCTTTTGTTTAGCTACACTTAAGCACAGCTTAGCTCTCACATTTCTCTCTCTGCTCTTTCAAGGCATATGCCGACTCATTTATTAGGAGATTTCGGTATGCTTTCTTGTTTTCCTGGATTGCTTCTTTAACTTCGTTTGTCCACCATGGCGTTCTTATTTTTCTATCCTTACTGACTTCACCTCACAACCCCTAGCTGAATCAATCAATGATTTCTTCAGAGTTTGCTAGTAGGACTCCCAGGTTTGGTTCTTGTTTTCGAACTGTTATATTCTTTCTTCAGTAATGTTTGTATAGTTAAATCTACAGTTGTAAAAGCTACTCAACTTTAATTCTTTTTACAACTTTTTACATACTGTTCTTTTCAATGTTGATATTCATTTTTATCCTACTTAAAATTAGGTGACGATCACTTCCAGTTTCAAATTCTCAGCATACTCCTGTATCCTGAAACAGCATCAAAAATATCACTATTAACAATACCATAGTCAATGAGGCTTTTCATATTTCTTCTGCCTTCTCTCCACGTGAACCTGCACATATCTTTATGTTGGAACATGGTGTTAGTGATGGCTAGTCCATATTCTGAATAGAAATCCATTAGATTCCATTATTATTAGCCTTGCCCTTTTCTCCAAATTTTCCCAGAATATTTCTGCATGCCTGGTGGGATTCATTTCCTATTCTGCTGTTCAGATCTCCAACAAGTACAACTTTTTTTCATCTGCCTGCTCTCTAATGACTCGAAAAATTCCTTCGCTTCTTTTGTACAAGAACCTTTTGTGGGACCATACACAAATAAGTTTCATTGCCCATTTTCCCATTTTGAAGTTTGCCCACATAACGCTACTTGAAACTACCTTCCAATCAAGAAGTTGATCTTGATGTTTGGTGTTGAATGCTATCGCTACCCCTTCTTTCCTTGATCATTATTTCCCGAATATAACATCTTAGGGAATCTTTTTTCTTTATCCTACTTTTAAATTGACACTTTTGTGAGCCATTGAGGATGTATGAAATTTTTTTTGATAAAAATCCTAGGAGAAATACCCTGAGAACATAATTTAAGGATAATCATTTAAGGCTATGTTTCATTTAATAATTTAAATGATATGCACAATGCCTATATACATTTTACAAAATGTTTATTTTCATCATTAATGGATTATATTTATAATAAAAACGATGGGAATTAAATAAAGTCCAACTTTCGCTAAAGTATGTGCATCCTAAGACCGGTTCCCCCTCCATTTGTGGGGGGGGGGGAGCAGCCACAGTTGAAGAACCGCAGATTAAGGTCAGAAGGCTGATAAAAGAAGACATTGAGGCTAGCACATGGACTGGTAGTACGCCATGCATACAGCCACAAGGAAAATATAAATTCTGTAGGGCAAGAACATTGCGATGAATTCGTAAATGTGGACAACTAGTCAACTCTGCACAGTCTAACTAAAAACCGATCGAAGGGGATCTTTCTTCAGTCTCTTCTTCATTATTTGAAACAGCCTTCCTCCTACATTTTTACAAGGACTACAACTCTTCCTTTTCCATCCCTGTCCTTAACCTATACTTGGTTGCACTCTTCACCGATACATTTATCATCCTGTGGAACGTATAGGTTCTACTTAATTAGGAAAGAAAGAGTGAACGATGGTGATTGGAGCGGCATTTCAGCGGGCTTGTTTGAAAAAAAAGGATAACTCAGGAATATTTATATGGTCGGGGGGGGGGTTAGCGTTATATGCTGCTCCTAGGCTATTTGTCGGCCCTAAATTCAAGAAAATATGCATTTATAAAAAACAAAAAAAACAGTGTTTATAATGGTTGAGATATAATTTTACCACTTCTAGGCCTTGTTTTAGTTGCTCAGTGGATTACAACGTCTCTACTTCTCTTGAATTAGATTGTTGTAAAAAATAATAAAATAAAATAAAAGTCGTACCTCCATTATAAGTTCAGAATTTCAATTATATGAAAGTGTGTTTATATAACAATTCATACCTATCGTATCAAGTGATTTATTGTTTTAATTCAGAAATGAACAAATCAGTTTCAATTTGTGTGTGTGTGTTCATTTTATACGAAGGTTTGCAAATATATACGTATCCCGGTCATACGACACGTTAGATTCCAGACAACCGTTGTATAGTAAATTACATACCGTCCCCCACGCACACACACCTTTAGATGCATATAATGGTTTAATAACATTTTAAGCAGTCTGTATATGTGCATAAGCGCCACCGTAGCGCAGTTAGAAGAATAACGGGCATTGGGTCCTTCGATTGGAAAAGATCTGAGTTCGATTCTCGTCATGACGAGAGGAATCTTTATGAGGTTTTTCTGTTGAAGGTGAGCTAGCCGATCTCATACGAAGGTAACAGAGTTTTCTTTGTCCCTAAAACTCTAGTTTTTCATCCTGCATATAACAAAAGTATTATTGTTAGTGGTGGTGCAGTAGATGGCGTTGTGTATTTATGGTGTTAGTAGTAGTATCATTGTGTATAGCAGTTGAAGAATTAAGTAGTATGGGAGACGGTGAGATGTGTGTAGCGGAGTAGAGTAGAGCAGTACTTCCCAAACTTCTGGATGTCAGGGCCCCCTTTGCAAAAATTAAAATATTTCACGCCCCCCCCCTCGAAAAAAATCTTAATAGAGATATATTATTATAATATTTATTGTGTTTATATTCAATACAAAACATACACAGCGAATATTGCAAAAATCAAATGCATATATTACATTTTTTGCCTCTTACCGTTTGGTTCTGAAGACGATGCGGGCTGTTCTGATAAAATATGAAACTGTCCTTTTTTTTTTTTTTTTTTTTTTTGAGTCTGTTTCTGCTTCTTCTGATTGTTCGCGGTTTTTTTTTTTTTTAATTTTTTTTCAGCCACTTATTCATCTCAGGGTTAATTTTTTTTAACGTAGAATAGATAAAATAATATCACCACTTACCGATACTGGCACACCACAGACTGATAACATGAAATTAGTGAATATTACCTGAATAAGGGAATCCCCGGACCAGGAACATTTTTCTCTTTTGTGACTTTTCTCCCTTTACGGTAATTAAGCCTAACGTGAAACAAACAGCAAAGGCAGGTTATTAAAACGTGGATATGATTGGTGCGGCATTAACAAAAGATCGCGCGACCGAAAGATAAAAGCATAGCTGACAATTGAGTTGAAATGCTAACTCTCTTCACCCGAATTCCATATGTGAAACTGCCATAACATTCATTTTATATATTCGCAAAAGTGTTAGTTTTAACACTTTTGCGAATTTTAACACGTTCGGTTGAATTTTATTGCTGCCTTGGGAAATCGAACTCACACACATGTAATTAATAACAATAGTTTTTAGTTAGATACTGTGTTTGCCCATGCAACATATGGTTTTGTTTCAATCTATACAGCATAGTTTCTGTATGAGGGAGACATGTGATTCATTAATTCGTGTATTTTTATCCTCTAATTGCACTATTTGTTGAGAAATATATTACACAGACTCCTCTTACCTTATTCACTGGTATAATAAAAGTACTTGTTTTTATTGCCTCTGCAGTATGCAGGCTGTTAGGGAGGGCGTGTTGTTTACCACTGCAAGTGAGTTACTATCTCCCCACATGAACTTGTTTAAGCTTTTTTTCAAGTGTGAAGTATATGCGAAACTTTTATTGGTAACCGAAAACTAGCTCGGATGACAGTGATAATATAAAACGAGTTTTGATATGTATATAAAGTCAATATCAACAGTCCCTGATTACGAACGCCTGATGAAAGGGACAGGAAGATTTGGAGCTTCCCTGGAGAGCATTCGAAGTAAATACAATTAACCCTGCTTTCAAATAAAACATATGAATAAGCAATATTTACTAATATTCATTAAGCGCCGAAATACGCAGGAAGCAAAGTTTGTGAACCAACACCAATGTGTGAATTTTCCATTAAAATATAAAAAATAACAAAAAAGAAATAATAAAAGTTAAATACGTTTCTTTTAAAATAAAAAAAATCTACTTAGTCTTAAAACATTTTAAATTTGTTTTCATTATTTCACGGCCCCCTCAACAAAACCTACGGCCCCCAAGGGGGCCGCGGCCCACAGTTTGGGAAGCGCTGGAGTAGAGTGCCCTCCAGCGATGAGTCCTTGATGTTACGTAATAATAGTAATAAATGGCATAGCATTTATTTACGTCAGTTATGCAAACGAAAAATTTAGAATACTTTTCACAAATGAAGAAGTTAGAAACTTTGAATGTTAGATTATCTTTTCTTTTCTCTGTATATCAGTATTACAAACTTATTGATCTAAGGTATGCTTCGTCACTAAATTTAATCATTTTAATCTTATCTAATATAATAACAGGTTTATGGTCATTATTTCTTTTCAGAAAGCAACAGTGTCCTTACTTTGATTTTTCTCTATTATTAACAACAATAAAATAAAATAATAAATAATTTTTAATTCACGCCGAAACACACACACAGAGAAAGATGCAATGAGCAACGACGTCGTAAAACAAACTGAGGCCATGAAACCTGGGCGTCGGTTGATTCATGGCGGCATCATATCATTGAGACCGTCGTATGGACAAATACGGCATCGTATAAATGGGCATTAGTCATAATTGAAAATCACACTGACTGCCAACTGGAACTCAGAATATAGGAAAATAGTATAGTTTAGTAATGTGGGAAAAAAAAAAAAAAAAAAGTGTTACTCTCAGTGCATTGACCTGTTTCTTGAACTGCATCACGAAATTGCTTCACTTGGTGGCTGAGTTCCAGTGGGGGTCATCTGACGTGTTCAAGGTCACTTGAAACGCGCGAGGGAGAGAGAGAGAGAGAGAAAGAAAGATCGTGAGCTCACATTGCTGAAGGTCGTTTGCCAACCCCGAGCACCTATTATAAGGTTTACAGTAGAGTCTTTGGCCACGCGCCACCATCCCAGTCCTCGAATTAATCTAACATATACACTGACCGACAAATATTTCGACGCGCTTTTTTTTTTAAAGAAATCTTTCGAGTCTGCGCTCATGAATTATAATGGGATATCTTTCAGTTCGCATATAGTCACATTATTCTGGCAGACAAAAATCGGCAAATAAATAAATGAACATTAAAGGTGTGTATTGATTCACTGCTAAAATGCGTAAATTCATTAGCTTTAGTGCAACAATTTAAAATCACAGCACTTTAATTCAGTTATATGCGTGAAGCAGAATCCACAGTCTTCACTTACGAGGTCTGTTCAAAAAATTCCAGGACATCATTTATTTAATATATAACATATTTCCTTCGAGATATTCTCATACCTCAATTTAGTGTTATCAGCATTCCTCACATTTCTGGAAGCATCTCTGAAACTGTTCTGAAGGAATGGCTTTGAGTTGCTCGGTTGCGTTCTGCTTAATTTCATTTACGTCTTGAAAGCTTCGTCCTTTAAGTACAGATTTCAGCTTAGGGAATAAAAAGGAGCCATTGGGGACCACATCTGGTGAAGAGGGTGGGTAAGGTACGATTGCGATGTTCTTCTGAGCCAGAAACTCGCGAAGATGATCTTCATTCGAAGTTCGACTATCTTTAAACCTTTTCAACCACTGGAATGTCTTTGAGCGACTTAAGGCATTATCCCCGATAGCTGTTTTAAGCATTTGATAAATTTCTGTCTTTTTTGCCAAGTTTAACGCAAAACTTAGCAAAACTTGATGCACACACAGTTCATTAATTCCTGATATCTGGACAGAAAAAAAGTGTTGATTCGTGAAAGAACTGCGGGTGACGGAGGCAGTGGCGCACTCAGAATTTAATCTTGGAGGGGGCCGAGCTCTCAGGATTTAACCTTTGGGGAGGCCGAGTTGAGTAGACGTTTTGCGAATACACACTACACATCGCATACGACCTATAACTGTGCATCTGCAGTGATCGCTGATTCATAAGTAGCACACAACATAAATAAAAAAAAATGAATTTTAATGAGGAAAAGATTTTTGGAAATTTTTCTAGTGTTTTTTCCTTTTCTTTGGGAGTGCCAGGGCCCCTTGGGCCCCCCTCTGGGTGCGCCACTGGACGGAGGTGACGCAATGACTTCGGGCTTCTTTCGTCCTCTTATGGCATGTCTGTATACGCATCTACATAAAAAACAATATGCATTGTAATCTATTATAATTCCTTGCTTTTACCTAGCTTTTTTCCTCTACAAAATACCGTGGACATTTCTGAAGTTTCGTTTACAGTGTTGCTATGAACAGTATACTTACTGTAGCTTGAGAAATTCGCAGCGCCCTTACGGGAAGATTAGAAGATCGCTAAAGAAATGAATATATTATATCTAGTAATAGCCTGTTTACTACACTTAATTATCTTCTGAGGGAAGAGTAAAAAAACTTTCTAGAAAAAAGAAAAAAAAATCCAACTCCGTATGTATGAAACCAACTTAATAGCATCTTCATTTGATAAAGTCCACATAAATATTCCTCGCCTGATAGATGAAATTCAAACCTGTTTTTCCAACCAAAAAGCATTGCTATTCCGACTTCGATATGGAGAGTTTGAGTAGCCTCTTATAGGCTTGTCTGTGTAATCAATTTCTCAGACAAATTTATGACAGAGATCCGTATTTTTCTATCCTCCTCAAATCCTTACTTTAGAACCATTCTTCGCACATGGAGATAACATTCGGGATTTTTTTATGATGATAGCGGAAAAGAAATTGTAGCCTTATAACATATTAGACTTATGGATGATTTATGGATTGCATAATCTCGAAAACCCTGCTCTAGAATCCAAATTGAAACTTTTTCAAGCCATGAGATAATTCATCGTTAGAGAATAGAGGAAATCTCCACCCTAACCTGGAGACTAGAAGAGATTTCCTCTACTCTCTAACGAATTATCTCACGTGCAGGACCTTAAAGTTGATATAATTTGAATTGCAATATGAATAAATGCGCAGGGTGTTTCATAAAGATCATTAATATTGTGTAAATGATCAGTGATTGTTAATACTTATACCTGCAGAGTTACTCTAGAGACGGTAAGTGATCCAACCATAAGGCAGAGATTCCAGGTGTTGCAAGTTACAAGGATTCCATATGTGGATCTCTATTAACAGGAAAAATATCCAGTCTGTGTTGAAACTATCAGGTCTTATACAAACGGTAGGATTTCTCATCCGGAAACTAGGGCTACCAATCTCCAAAAAAATGTTGGAGAACACATTCAATTAACAGACATAATACGCAGGTCCTATTGCTTTAGTTGATTATGTCATTAATGCCAATCAAATTCTGTGTAATATAACCACATTCACTCATACAATGCTTCGCCAATGCGTTGTTTTTCCAGTTCATTAAGTGTTCTTATTAGTGGTAAGATATAAATACGTTCCTTGACATACTTCTTTACGAAAAAGTCTAGAGGAAAAGTTGAAAGAGCGCTCAGAGGAGACCAAAAAATGCGTCCCTTTCTTGAGGATGGCATATTTTTCGTAAGGAGAAACAACCATTTGCTTAACTGGAATGCGGTGCAAGTCTACAACTGGAAAAAGCTGTTCTTTTAATGGAAAACTCTATCTCCAACTCTGCCTCATGAAAGTCGATTTTTGCTACTTCTTAAATTTATAAATAATTTCAATTATTAAAAAAATGTCAAAATGTCAAGCACTTTTTAACAGAATTTTTAGGATTCCTTTGGAATTGAAAATGAAAGCTTGATAAGAAAACGTCCTTCAGATTGATTTCCTTCTGGAAACTAAGGATTTTCATCCCACAAAACAGGAAAAACCACTAGAAGAACAAACGAAATTAACAGACATAATACACTGCCTTTATAGCCTTAGATGCTGCTACCGTGATTCAACAACCGCCGGTGTTCAAATTCATATTCGAAAATCAAGGAGGTCTCACAGAAACCGTAGCTCAGTCGGTATCGACAATATACTTTGGTCGTAAAAACCTAGTTTGAAATTTCGTAAAGAAGGTGAAGAACCTTTTCCAGTGAATGTGAGTTATACGGTCTTACGAAGGTGTCAAAGGTTTTTCATCCCACAAAACAGGCAAATTGGCCAGAAGAACACAAGCAGTTTAGACATAATACGCTGGCCTTAGTGACTTCGGCCGTAAATCCAAAACAAACCTTATAAAAGTCCACGCTCAATTCCCAGAATTCTAAATGTGATGAAAGACATTTACACGTTTAAAGGATATGCTAAAGGACTATATTTGGATTATCTTGTAAATGGTTTCCTATTCTGAAAACATACACAACTGGTTAAAGTTGTGTTCCTAAATTCATGTTTACCTTACCAACGGGTGGTACTAGGTCGTGCAATCAAGTTTTACACTGTCTCGGAACCTTAAATGCTGTCAAGGGCAATCCTGTTTAGAGAATCTTGTGGGGAAAACTTGGCCCAATTACTCCATTGCCTAGATGTTCTACTCGTGACCTCACGTCTAAGAATAATGTTTGAGAGGCTAACCAATCAGAAAAATAAGATCATGACAACTTTGCAAACGCTTGACAAACTTGATTCTTGATTTTTTTTTTTTTCGCAAATTGTAACAGACAAAGCAAAGATTTCTCTGATAGAAGCCCAAACCTTAATGTGTGTCCATATTTCCAAGTGTTGTCCAAAGACAATTGTTTTTTAGTCTGTTTGTGATATCTCAATGTGCAGACATTTTAAGATTAATGTTAAACATTAATCTTAAAATGTCTGCACATTGAGATCGATTAACGTATGTTCTGGAACACGTCAACATATCTGAATTAATGTTGATCCCAATACAATCGCGTTGGCGATCAATATGCAGCTCGTGTTTCCCACACAACACATCAATTTCTATTCATTTTGCTTTCTGGTTCGTTTTGAGAAACTTCTTGTTTGTAAAGCACCTGAATTACTATTTTTTTTGTATCCTTGTTTCTTCATAGCATAGACCAATGCCCTGGCAATGCTTTCACAGCGATGGTGTCAAGTGATAAGCATTCAAATAAACAACGTCAAAAAAACACATTTCGCTGTTTGTAGAGATAAGATTTTACTGCACATTTCCTCTCTTAGAATAGCGATAAAGAGTAGGTGGATAATGCACGATAACGTTAGACCAAGAAAAATAATGCAGTCATCTGTGTTTTTTTAATGAAAGTTACTTCGTTCTATAGCAGTTCCTGAATGATTTTAATAATAGTACATCTAAAGGGACATTGGAGTTTTTTTTTTTTGGTTTTTTTTTTTGATACTATAGGGAGGATAATGCACAAAGTGTCATACAGAAAAGTTAAAAACCATATTGAAGTCACTGTGGAAAATGTCTGATAGGACGGTATGGATATCCATATTGAGTAATAATATAAATAAAGCCAGTTGTTCTGGTTTCTGGAACTGTTGGCCACGAATATTCCTAGTTCCTTCACAAATAAATTAATTTTCGTCAGTTTTATGGAGGATGAAACTGCTGTTTCTTGGTCCATAACTTTGTCAAAGAGGTCTACTTCAAAGGCACTCCAGATACGCCTACAAACTCCAACTAGTGAACGCACGTATCTTACGAATTGAAGAATTATCTCCGAAGATAACAGAATAAATTGAGAAGGAATACCACATTGGGGAATGCACGCTCAGAACATTAATATCTCGCGGTTCCTGACCTTTCTTTCTATTGGGCTGAGTGGACCAGACTGTTCCAACCAAAATGTCCTAAATACCATTAGTGAATCTCCTGAATCTTTCATTACTAATTGAAGAATTAGGAAGTTTTATTTATTTACTTATTTTTTTGTTTGTCTGTTTGGACTATTTGAAAGGCAGAGGGTGCTCGTAATTTATGAGTTCTCTGGTTAGAACCTCTATTGTTACTCTATTTCTCCAAGTTGATGAGATTTCTTCTGATTGCTTGTTTTTTCTTCGCGTTTGCAGTCCCTCAAGTTTTGTTCACTGAAATGTTTGCAAAACTAACACCAACAATTACGTCGCCCCTTTGTAAACTTACTGATGTCTCTTATTGAAGCTATGCCTGATCTATATACCACATAATTCACCTAATTTATACAACGAAATGACTACAATAAAGTGATTATTATGCGGTACCTTCGTGGAGTCTGACTCATCAGTGGAAAGTACTCCGTACAACACCGTCTACATACTTAATCCTTCATTTACACACAACAGCACTATCCACAATCTACTTGCTATCTACCACCTACCAATAATATTTTTGTGTGTAAATTACATGTGTTCTCTGGCCGATTTGCCTGTTTTCTGATTTCTCGCGTTAGTCATTTAATTATGTATTTTTCTGTATACATGAAAACGATGTGTGTTTGTGTTTACTAAATTGTTCTGCTTTTTTTTTTCTGTCCAATATCTGCATACATATACATGAGAGTGAGAAATGCGTTATATTTCAGTTACCATAAAAATAGACTATAAAATTTACAACAGGGCAACGTGGGTTATTCAGAAAGCGTACTAGATGACAAGGATGAACTATAGCTATTGCAGGTCAGTCAACTCTAAATCGCTCCGACCACTAGAGTTCTGGTTTTAGAAAATGAAAAGACGAGGGTGGATCATTTATAAGAGCAGAAAGAGTTATATCCATGTAATCCTCTTTATCTATATGAAATTTACTATTTTCTATGTACGCACCAGAGGTCGCTGTAAAAGGTATGTGTTTGTTTATTCTAACTGGGAATATCTGTCGACAGTATATAAAAACAGGAAGTGTTTACAATGAAATGCAAATAAATATTACGTAAAGATTGAAAATTAAATTATGAGTCAAAGGTACCTTTTGTCACTCGCTATTTGTTTAACCGGTTTGAGGTCAGTGAATTGTCTTTCATTGGAAATTATTAAACCGTTTTAGGTCTGAAGAATAATTTATATCATTTGCAATAATATAATGGGAATCTTATGAATATTAACTAAATTCTGAGAATCAAAACGAGTGTGCTTGCATTAATAAAAAATTATAAATCTATGTTAATATTTATTTTTGTCGATAAATCTATATAAAATAAAAAATATGGGAAATATAAATTATTCTCCGTATATTTCACATTTTGTTTGTTTTGTCTTTCGCATAAGGCGAATTTTTATAATTCTTTGGTTATTTTATTTGAATTAATTTAATATTGATTATGTCAAGAATTAGGGATGAACTACTTCGTAACGTTTACGATACAATTTATCGACTTTTTATTTTATTAATGCATGATTTCCCAACTCATCATTACAACCAGACGACCAAAACTGGATGGATTGACTATCGTCTTTGAAGAAATTTAGTGGCCAGTTAGAACCGAGCTTAGTATTTTGGCAGCTTCTTATACGAGTACCTATGTAGCAACATTCTTTGTACATAATAGTAGACCTTCAGAAGAAAGACTGTTATTATTTAGATTCCAGTCGCTGACTTGATGAATTTGTTGAATGATTAGCTGGAAAAAAAAAAAGCCTAGAAAAAGTCAATCTTCAGCAAAAAAAAAAAAAAAAAAAGTATTTTCTCTCATAAACTCTGGTTTTAACCCCACAACTCAAAAAGTGAACAGTGTGGCAGTAGAACTCGCTTTGTTTCAGACATTAAAGCGAGTGTTAGTTAAGATCACGAGATGGTGGCTAGGAAGATGAGCTCTTTTAGCTTTAACCCGAAAGTTAGTCTAAAAGAGTTCCCCATACTCTCTTGAGGAATAAAAAAGAAGTTAGACGACTTATTTTTTAGAATATCTTAAACCAAATTCACTTGAATTTCACTTAAAGTTTGTCCTTCGTTTCTGTGGTTTTCTGTTGTGCAACATTCTCAACAACCTTAGTCTGTATTATTCAAGGGAATCAGTGATTACATGAAAAATTTGTTGGAAAGTTGTATTATGCACGTTTCACAGATAATAATTGGGCGATTTTCGTGTTCTCTCTTTCGCTCTCATAGACAAACATAATAAGAGGAGTTTTTTTTTTCCATGACTGATCATCCAGAAGAATATATTCTCTCTATTTCTAGTCACTACCGTAGTTCATGTGGCCGAACATTCAGCCTCTAAATCCTCCAACTAAACAGTGCATATCCAGTCCTTATATAAACACCAGCAAGAGCTTACACTCATTATCATAGTGTTATTCAAGGTCATTGACCGCACAACTTTAACGTACTAGTCAGTTGTTTGACGGGTTTGTAGCAATCTGTAGTGATAGCACCTGAAGTTCTAGTGACATCAAGTGAAGATTTTGAAGAACCTTAATACTTATCGCCACGTTTAATTAAAAGTTTGGAAAGTTTCGTTTTTTTGCGGGTTTGTCATGATGCTGACTATCCATCAACTTTTAGTAAATAAAACTGATAAAAACTTAAATTAGTCACTAAGAGTTTGGGGCATTCCGTAGCAGATTTAGAAGAAGGAAGCAATTCGCACTCCTCCTCCTCCTCTGAAAACGCATCCCCCTGTAAACGAAGTCGTTCATAATAGGGAGGGAGTATCAGAGCTATTTATGTACAGCCAGGGAAAAACAGAAAGAACAGAATATTTCTTGCCCCTATTAGTTCATTGGAAAACAGTGGTTAAGATTTTCTCAGAATCCTTTTAAGGAAAGACCTCATATTCATCCTTTTGAATATAGAGAGACAGGGAATCTCGGAAACACGACACTTACCCTAGAAAAAGGATGTTACTCTTAATGTTCGACTTGTATCGTATTTAATCGAAGTAAAGACTGAGTAACTGCCAGAACTATAGATATTCTTTAAGAGAGCCAGCACTTGCCTTGGGGAAAAAAGTTAAAAGCAGTCGAGCCTCCGCTCCCCTTAACTGTTTAAAAATTACTTTATACTACTTACATAGGCGATATTTGTATTGAAGATAAACGATAATTAATTCTTCCATCAGTATGATAATGCAAGCTGCGTGATTTCTTATTAGCAAGAGTCTAGTTTCGGATGTCACTAAAAGTTCTTATGCATTTTTTTTTTCTGTTGTTGGCAATACGCCGAAGCAACTAGGGCTACGAGGCCAGCGTTATTGTCTGGTAATTGAGTGTGTTCTGACAACACGCAATTTACAGACAAAAAATACTAGTTGTGGTGGTGTTGGAGGTGGGCGGTAGATGGCGTTGATGGAAATGGTTCGGTGTAGAGACAGTTGTAGGTGTCCTCCCGCGATGAGTCTTCGGACTCCTTAGAGGTATCAGGAATAATAATAATAAGTCCGCCTGTTTTGCGGGATTTAAAAATAAATAAATAAAAACTGCTATGTATGAGTCTTGTTAACAAACGTACAGACCCCTTGAAAATCGTACCATACCTCTCCCTCTATAGAAACGGTGAAATATATTTATTAGGGATGTTTATATTAATTTTCAATGAAAAACATTTCCATCTAATTAATATGAAAATATGCTGCATAACTTTCAAGCATATTTCTGTGAATTTTAAAATTTTACAAAAAAAATGTACTTTTTTAAAATCAAATTTTGCAAATGATTAAAAGACCAGGGGGGGGGGCTCTCGTGATATATAACAATTCATAAAACGCGATTGATGATATCACATTTTGGAATGAAATTACAACGAATATCAGATAACTTAAGATAATGACGATATATAGAGATATTCTTCTTGGCACTAGTCTCAAATGTCGTCCAGTAAGAAACTTGGAGATAAAACAAACCAAAAATAATATCCTAAGAATTATCTCACAGTTCTTACATCTATCCTTTTTTAGATATATTTTTTATTTTAAAGAACTGTTCTGTGAGTGTCTGTGTTCGACAATTTTTAACCTCTTTTTCTTATTTCATACTTAAATACCTGCTAATAGCCATCGCCATAATACTAAGTAGTGCACGTCTTGTATTTAACATTTTAGTCCACTACGAAGAAAGCTTCGAAGCCGACATTATCTATTTGATCTGTGGTAAACAGATTAGCGGTACGGTCTTTACCACAAAATATAAGCTTACACTGACAGTAGCTCTAGGAGCAGAAGATATTTAAGGAATACAGGTGCAGATTTTTATCATATTAAGAACTGTACATCGCGTGATATGGCATGACACGTGCCAACCGTCTGAGAGTGACAAGCTGTGGCGCTAGAAATAGACAGCGATGAGCATGCGTCTTGAAACAGTTGGTGGCACTTATGTACAGTTCGCGCGTATGTTGCAACAGCGCTTAACTAGAAATGATAAAAACAACTTTGTAAACTACAGCATAAATTACTGCTTTCTTTTAACAACACAAAATCGTTAAATCTGTGCACTGCTACAAGATTTGGAGTAACAGATACAGCATACGCATGGCTCACAGAACAAACAAAAGCGCGTTTGTTTTAAATATAATTTATGTTCTAAAACTATGTTCTTTTTTACCCTCGATTTCCAAATTGCGAATCGCATTTGATGCTTCAGGTTGGTGAGGAGTGGGAGATGAGTTTTTTGGAGATATTAACAATTATATATAGATATTTACATAGGCGAAAGTTTTCCTCCTCTGATAAAATGGAGAGAGAGAGAGGGGTTCAGGTATATTATGCTATATTGTGATAAGCAATTTAAAAATAAGTATGTAAGCACAAAGCAGAACCAAAATGAGGCATGATTAACAATCCCCGAAGGGAAGGATAAAGCTGTTATTTGCGATTCCGTCAAAGTAACTAAAGATATGGAGATTTTATATCTGTCGGCTAATTCAGTGAACTGTAGGCAGGCTGGTGCATTTATGGGGGGGGGGACTCTTTCTTTTTTTATGAGACCAGCTAATTCATTTATAGTCGAAAAGTGTTGATAATTTAAAACAAAAATGCGAAACTTAAATATACTATTTGATGTTAACACAGTGTGGAAGATGACGTGTACGATTACCTTGTGGAATAACAGGACCAGATGTGTTTTTGATGGTGATGAAAACTTGATACCTGTGGAAGTGCAAATAGTGAAAACAACCGAAAATCGAAAAAAATACTGTTTACGTTTATTGCCTGTTTCACAGTTTGGTGATTGATGAAGAAGAACAGGTCTTCTCTCTCTCCCTCTGTGTGTGTGTGTGTGTGTGTGTGTGTGTGTGTGTGTGTGTGTGTGTTATATGATGATATATTAGCAGCTGACATCCAACTTCATACCAGACTTTTTTTTTTAAATGAATGCTTACCTACTACACGTGATTATTATTTTTTTCATAAAATGTAAGTTATATTAGTGTCAGGTATTAACTGCTTGTCGGTTATCTTACGGTGTAGGGGGTAATGGTATTTATGAGTCGTTTTTTTTTTTAATTCATCTTCCTACAGCAGTGTTTCCCAGACTGTTAAGTACCTGCGTACCCGCTTTTAAAATTTTAGTAACACCGACGTGCATCCCTCTCACTCAGAGGTAATTTGGGAGAAGTAATATTTTATTCAAATTACCTATAAAAGGTATTTAACATGTGCATAATAATATTATTATTGTTGTTTACCTCTGAAAAACATTATTCAAATAGTGCTTGTCTTTAGGAAAGGGGATGTCGACGTTAAATAAGCTAAGGGTGTGTTGTCATAAAATTATCTTAAGCTTATAAAACTCTGTAGTACAAACTCGTATGTAAATGAGTTCAAGAAGAGGTATGATAGTGTGTGAATAGTTTGGGACTTCCGCGATAAGTCTTTAGACTGCATGGAGATACCCATATAATAATAATAAATTATAAAATATATTTTAGTTACACGAATCCAGTATACATACAATAGGGAATTTTTTTAATTTAAATTTTCAATAATAAAAAACCTTAATGAGACGAATGAAATTGTTTCTGCTGAGAAGTTAGTTTGGTCAAATCCGGTTATGTATTGCTATTTTTAGCTATAGGTCGAACTCCACGTCAAGAAGTTTCGTTTTTTTTTTTTTTTTTTTTTTTTATCTTTAAAGTCCACAAGCACAGAAAATCAGCAGATGCACGCACGGATGGTGAAACAACTGCTGAGAATCGTTGCAGTTTAAGAATACATGACAAGATATATTTTGTTTAAAAATTCCTTTGTATTTTTAGTTCTTCTTCTTATTGTGCTATCTTCTATCGAAGGTCAGCGACCATCTTGGCGAACAAACTGCGCTCTTGTGCTAATCTGAGCAGTTGTGCACTGCTCTTTCCTGTCCATCTTGATGTTGTCAAATCATGATATTCTTTTTCTTCATCTAGTTCCTTTGCCATCAATTCTTCCTACCAAAATAGTTTGTAGAAGTTGGTATTTGCTGTTTCTCATGATGTGGCCAAGATATGATGTTTTTCGTTTCTTGATTATTTGTACAAGATGTTTAGCTTTGCCAATGGATTTTAAGACATCTTCATTGGTAATTTTTTCTGTCCATGATATCTTTAGCATTCTTCTGTATAGCCACATCTCAAAGGCTTCGATTTTCTTGATGGTTGTCGCCTTCAATGTCCATGTTTCAACTCCATATTTCTAGTTACTCAAAATTTAATTTATAGAATAGGCCTGCAATTATCTGCAACAATAAAATCATCAAAGTGAAAAAAAAAAGTAATAAAAAAAAAGTGCCTATCATCCTTAAAGACCTTACGCGTACTGGTATTTCCAGGATTACGCATATAAATAATTATCTGAGAAGCTTTACTTGTCGAGTAATGGGTGAAAATAGATCAGATATTACGAACGTAAGCATTGAAAACAGAAATAGAAAAGTGATACGTATATGATGAGACGGCCATTTTGTCGAAACAACAAATATTCAGTTTTAAGAAAGCAATATTTTATTTTATGCTTTATATTATCAGGTGTAACGAAGCGATTAATTATTAATTGCATACCACTCATTTTGAAACCACCTTTTGTTGTGGTAGGTTCAAAATGAGATTATCTTCATTAGATATTTACAAAATAAATAAATAAAAACTTATTTCAATCCAAAATTCTAAAGTAAATAAACAAATCTCTAATGTCATTTATTCCCAAGGGGAGTAGGGGAAGCTCATTTAGTCCTAACTTCTGAAGATCGTGCGCAATCGTTCTACACCCTTCAGCAATCATCGATAGTGAGTTCATGCTCTCGTTGAACCAAAGCTTTATGGGAGAGATTATCGCAGAAAGTAGTGCCGTCTGGTGGTCCTAAACCATAACAAGTAGATATTGTCCGAAATACTGGGAGTTCTATGGCCGATTTTTTTGGAGTTGAGGAATCAGAAACTCTAGTTTCCGGAATGAAAACCCTACTGGCATGTGTCAAAGATCGATTAACTCCAAACCTGTCGAAGAAAAGCTTAGAAAAAGTTCCTAAATACGATAGCTAGAATCTAACCCTCGGGCGATCTAGCGCAATGGACGTAGACTTAATTTCCGCAGGTCTACACAGGCCACATGAATATAAATAAGATTTTATAAAAATGAAATGAAAAGAAATAGTTTCAAATTAAGTAATCGATAGTGTCAGAAATTGCAAGATTTGCAGTTAAGGATAGACAAATATCTTGAGTTCTTTGTGAGATAGCAAAGAAAGTTATTCAGCAGGATGCTTTTTCTTTAAATTCATTACGATACTACCAAAAGTTTTAGCATCGTATAAAACAGCCGCTTATAATTTTTAATCACACATGCTAATTTTAATGATAAAATGTGTAATAATTTTCATTTTTATAATTATTAACGAGAGAAGTTCAAATTTATAGCCATTTATATATATGTATTTTTTTTTCTTTTTTGTACTCAGCATGTTGTTTATTTTCTGTTTATTAGTTGTTTTTAAGAAACAAGGTAGAAATTGAATTATGCATACCTTGTTTCTTAAAAAAAAAACAAAAAAAAAATGGGAGTTTTCATGGGAGGTTTAACATGGGAGTTTTCCCAGAAATAATATACAAAAAAAAGTCGCAATTTTGCAAATTGCGACTTTTTTTTTTTTTTTTTAACAAGCCGCCATTTTGTTCTGTTAATGTCACACGTATTTCCTGGGGCCCCTCTTTTCTTTTAAACTATCTGCTAACGACATTTCTTGGAAAACATATTCGTCCGATAGCTGGCCCCCACTGCTTTAACTACCCTTTAAAAACCTAATGACCAGTGGTAGAAAACTGCTTAACATTCCCCCCCTTTCTTTTTATCAGATGAAATGTCCTGACCGCAGCCAGTTTTACTTTCCTCAACCGCCTTGTTTTCTACGAGAGCAGACGAATAATTATAGTGAAGTACTTCCTTCTTTTAAATACTGTTAGTGCGAGGGGGGGATGACCTATTTAACATCGCCCTGTAGACTCAAACATACTACCCTCAAGTACTTTCCCGGCATATAAACCGTTAATTAAAGGTGCCACCAAACTTTTTTTATTAATACAACAAAGCAAAAACGTTAATTTTATTATTACTGTATGATTATCTCGCCAATAAATGTTAGGCGGTATTTTTAGGAGTAGTTATTTGTACAAGAGATATTTATCTCCTGGGAAAATTGAAACTATACACTACGAATATTTGTATGCAGAAAGACAAACCTGGAAGTAATATAATTATTTTTGTTAAAACCCCGTCATCCCTATCTGCTATAGTGGTATGATCCTACTTAACGCGGTATGTATATTTCATTCTACGCATGCGTTAAAGACAATAACGATGTGCTAAATAGTCACGATATTTCAACTGCAATTGTGATTGATAGTTGCACAAAATTAAAATCGTAATTTTTTATAGCACCCTCCTTTGTTACAAAATTTATTATTAATTTTAAAACTAGTTAACAGTGATGCTTTCAGAGAGAAGGAATATAAGAAGAGGAGGAGGAGAAGGTCGTAAAATTTTGAAACCTACCGCCGCTGTACGCGAATTTTCTCACTCCCCTTTATCCCTCCAGCAAACTTTACTGCCGGAATGTCGAAGTCACATTCCAGCGGAACACCAACGCCGTCCACGCACATTTTAACCGTATACAGTTTCGCAAGAACGAACTCGCACACTTTCTGAGTGACTGTTATTACGTAAGACGATTACAGAGAACGAGGTCAGTGACCTCTGGCGAGAGATGTTTTCTCGAGAAAAACTTCTGCCGACAGAATCTTTTAAACTAAAGGGAGAGAGAGAGAGTCCATCCATTCGTTTCACGTGGTTTAGCTTGCATGAAATTGAATTTAAAAGAGCCAGTTTATCTGTATTCATGGGAAATATCTTGGAGTCATGCATTTGACGGAAAAACGGAGCATTGTCGTCGATAGGACACACTTATCGTTTGGTAAGAGAACAGAGCGATCTCGTTCCCTCAATTAGAACTTACTGTAGTGAAGGAGGGTCTGTTGAAAACTCTAGGGAAATAAATCATTACCTCAGACAGCGGAGGCCTTTTTAGTCGTAAAACGTAAACACAATACCCGGATATGAGAGTCGAAGATGCGGAACTAATGCCTCGTTTCTATGCAACATGAAACTTTGTTTCTCGAGAAATTAGTAGTCTTTGCATTAGTGCTGTTTTTTTCATAAATAAGGCATATCGTGGGGAAATTGGATCCATATTTGTAATAAAAAAAATCAAGGGAGGAAAAGGCAATTTTCTGTTATATAGTTACCACAATAAATATAATTGTCGGTGTCTTCTACTTTCGGCTATGAAGCAGTAACATGTTGCTTACTTGTATCTTAAAGAATGTTCATTTCGATGACGTCATCGTTTGGTTCCCTTAGCAACAAAATGCGTACGAAATGACAAGTTAATTGCCCTGTTTGTGTTAACTTTTAATTTTTTTTAAAGCTTGTATCTTTAATAGTGATTTATTTCCGCTTTGAAGAGTTTCTAATAATGCAGTCCTATGAATCGCATTATTAAATACTAAAAATAATATATAATCGATCGACACATTCGCATCCTTACAGTGTCACTTACCTTAAATAACTACGCTTAAATATAGACGAAATCGTTATGCGATGAACTTAATCTTTGACGAATGATGATTGCCGGCTTGTCTACTTGGAAAACGCTTTGACGATTTCTAAAGAACTTCCTTACACTCGAAGCGGGGGTAGTTACAGATCTTCCGCATAGTCACAGAGGAATGTTAATGGTACTATCCTACCTTCTACTTCCTTTAACTCTCTATATTGTTATCTACGTCAAAATCAGTCTCTTTTCCTGTGGCTTTGAGCCGGAGAAAGTAATCTACAATTCCATACCTTATTTTGTAGATGATTGTAGCTATATACAATGATATCTACATATGAGAGGTAAACTTCAGATTTATAACACGCAGTTTTGTCACTAAAGCAAAAGTGGAGGATGGGAAATTGCTATTTCGTTACTTGGCTGTCTGGTTTAGTGTTTACTTCTTTTTTCTTTTTTTTTTTTTTCATTTTTGAAGTTGATAATCATTGTGAAATTAAGAACACGGCACTTTCGTTTTTTATATATTTTGTAGATTAAATAAATAACTTTGAATTTTTTACACTCTAATATACAGTTCATTTTTTTATTTAGAATCAAATAATTGCTTTATTCTTCATGTACATTTTAATCGTCAAAACCTGCATTCTCTTCTCGTGTATAAGACGAAATGGGAATAAAAGGCATTATTCTCGGTTATATATACACATGCCCCTCGATATATTTATATGTATGCTGAATTGGTTAGAAAGAAGAGGAATAAAGAGAGAGAGAGGAAAAGAAAGAAGACATATGCGAAACATTCGTATATAAGGAAAGAAAGCAATAAAAACCAGGTAAAAAAAAAGAAAGCCGTAAAAGATAAGAGAATGATAAAAAGGAAAGGAAAGAATGAAATACAAAGAAATGGAAATTGGGAGAAGATTTAGCCAAATAGATGACACAAAAATAATCAAAAGAGGGATGTTATATAAGATGAAAAAAAATAACAAAAAAATACAAACTGAAAGTTTGCTAGAGAGGATGGGGGGGGGCGTTTTCTTTCATTATTTATAAAAAGTAAACAATGAAAGAAAAAAAACGCAGATTCAAAAGATAAAAAGTAGGCGTACGAAGATAAGAAAGAAAACGAAGAAAAACAAATAAAGGGAAACCATTAAAAAAAATTAAAGAATATAACGTATGGCGAAATACTGAATTGAAAGGGAAATAGAAAAAGAAACAATCGAATATGAATATAAGAAAGATAAAAAGAGAGAAAGTGAAATAGTCTGACACTAAATAAATAGATTGAAGTGAAAAGAGGAAAATAATGAATTTGGTATCGACAAAAGAGAATAAAAAGGACATAGATAATCGCTGCACTACTGTTTACAGTAACGTTTGGATCCAAAATTCGAAAGCCATTTTGTGTGTGTGTGTGTGTGTGTGTGTGTGTGTGTGTGTGTGTGTGTGTGTGTGTGTGTGTGTGTGTGTGTGTGTGTGTGTGTGTGTGTGTGTGTGTGAGAGAGAGAGAGAGAGAGAGAGTGACAAATTATTTTCTTTAGACAGTACCAAAGGGATATCCTAATATTTGAACTAGTCAGTGTAAAAGAGACATACGGTGAACGTCAGTTTCCGGAAGATAAAGTACCGAAGTAGGTTAGTGCAATGGACAACAACAGATGGCTGGGAGTGGTATACGACTCGCTCCGAGTGACTGAGACAGATTATCTCGGGAAGAGGCTGAAGAGAAGCTCCCCGGCTTCGGATGATGTAATTAGGATCTAAGTGGTGAGGAGGCATTCGGTGACAAGACCTTTCAGGGTGGTGTAGTGGTGCGATGACTGCGAGGTAAGGAATTATGGGACATATTCCAGGAATTATACAAATGGACTGGTGCGAACACCATCAGCATGATGGGAATAACCAAAGATGGATTCCTGCATTTAAGAATTCATTTACAGTCTAAAGAATTTAGGCAGAGGAGGGCAATGCGTGGGTTCTATTTTCGGGGGAGGGTTCGTTTGCCTATCTTCTGGTAAAGTGAAGAAAGCTGATTGATGGGAATTCAACGAAGATAAACAGATTTAGGCATTGATGAGCGGATTTTGCTTTTGAACGACAGCAAAAGAAGGTTACCCTTGATGTGTTATCTAAAAGAAGCAGGAAGATAGAGGGAAAACAAGGAAGCGACAAACTTTGTTTACGTGCTCATCCATGCTTATTTTTCTCTTCCTTTTTCACTTTCTCTGCTCTCATTTTTTCTTTTCTTTTCTGTAGTTTTCTGTTTACATTTTCTGTGTATCTTTTCAAACCTTTTTTCTCTCTCCTTTTGTTTCTGTCTACTTCAGTCTTTCTTTCCGTTCCCAATCTCCATTTATGCTTTTTCTTTGTTATTTTTTTGTTGTTGTTGTTTTTATTCGTAACCTGTTATTGTTATCCATTTCAGTAACCTACTTCTACGAAAATGAGTCCATTTATTGCTCGAAGTTTTCTCTTATATACTTAGTGGCAAGAAAAATAGGATACCACATTTTCCTTGTTTCAATGAATCTGTCAGTCTTCTTCACTATTTTCCCCTATTTTTTCATTTTTCGTTCTTCTTTCCTATATCTGTTTCATTGTCTGGTCCGTCATAAACGAAAACTCTCAAATCTTGATTTCTACGGAATAAAAATCCCGTTTTCTAAAATTCTGTTTTCTTACTCTACTTTTCTTCTAATTATAAAATCATATATATATATATATATATATATATATATGTGGCGATTAGTTTTTACTCGGTTGTTATACATTTCAAAAAATAGATTTAATGACTCCAAGACCGAGATAACATATAAAGATTTTAATGATAAATACTACTAGTTTCGGCATATAGCAGCCTTCTTCAGGTAAAGATTTTAATGATAAATACTACTAGTTTACCTGAAGAAGGCTGCTATATGCCGAAACTAGTAGTATTTATCATTAAAATCTTTATATGTTATCTCGGTCTTGGAGTCATTAAATCTATTTTTTGAAATATATATATATATATATATATATATATATTATAGCGTGATACATTTTAATACATGAATATTGTTTTATTTATATAATCTATAAATACATAATGGAAACACTGCTTGCAGGTCTCGCGTTCCTTGTTTTCTACTACGAAAATAAGTTTTTTTTTTATTTCTTCTCCGCTTGGCGTTTTGAAAACATTGCATATTTCATTGTTGTGATATAAGGAGTAATTTCTCATATAAAAGATCCGTTTTGGTAGCCAAAATTATAATTCTTTATCTCTTCATCAAGTTCAGATCACTTTTTTTTTTGCTAAAATATAACATTTAAGATGATCAGACGATTCAAATATCCATTGAATTCAATAGGTTACTTAAGTGGACATCTAAAATATTTAGATATGTATATAAATAATAGATATATAATAAATATATCTAAATTATTTATTCGGTATACATAAAAATTGCATAGTCAGAACTGATATTGAAATTTTCTTCTACCAAAACTAAATCTACCTTAAAAATTATTGTAGTTTCATACTTCGACTGATGATGAATTATACCAGATGGAATCAAAAAGTTTCCAGACTAGCTGCTGTATAAGGATCCACTCCTAAATATAGGTAGAATCTATTGAGCGTTATGATCGTTTGAAATTACGGCCAAAGCAAACTTTTCCACAGCCATATGATTACCGGTTAACTAACCGCAAGTTGAAAAAAAAAAAATTTATAATGGTCCTACACAGAATTCCAATTTGGGTATTTCCAACCAAAAGACATCGTTTATACTGACTGGGCTATTTGGCGTTCATTTAAAGTTATAGCCTGCGTTATTGAGAAGTAATACATTGTGAAGTGAAACTATGTTGTACCCTTTGTGATTTCCGTTCCATCAAAATATAGCAAACCTCAAACCAGAAAGAACTACCAAAGAAACCTTCAAAATGTTAAAACTTTCTTTTTGGAAACGGGAAAAAATGAGCAGAACTCAAAAATTTCATTGCTTTACCAAGTTGATTATTGTGAACGTTGAAAGGAAGTCCATCGACGAACAGATACTGCGGTTGGGTCAAGGGATAAGTCAATGAAGACAAGCGTAATCTTATTCCAGTTATCTAACCTGGTCGTGGTGCATATCCATTTACATTCATCCCTCAGGTATTACAACTAAAGGTACAGGTCCTAGTCTACACCATTATGCAAACTCAAGTTTTTCATCATGTGAAAGGTAAACTCGCTTGAGAAGACATGCAGTTAACAGACACAATACGCCGGCGTCATTGTCTTAGTTCTTACGGTACCTATGATACATTTCCTATCGCCCGTTCGATTGGAAAAAGGTGTAACAGAGTGGTCCCTTAATATCACACACTCATGCTCCTGACGCTCTGCTGATTAGTCACGATGTTATTTGCCAAACTAGTTAGCCCAATGGATAGTGTTCTTCCGCTTTTCAGCCAGTAAGTGATGGTTCGAATCCCACCATAAGCATGGTTTTTGAATGTCTTCAGGTGGGAGATAAATTTCATCGTCGGTATTAGACCACTGTACTGCTTATTAGAGACCTAAAGTGACTATATAACATATTCACAAGCCCTTTGCGTGATATACTACTACTGTCTTGCATTCCTCTACAGTCATTAGACATTGCGTTCTGAGATTTCCATATTGCTTTTGGTCTTTTAGTGTTGTTTAGCTTCTAGGTCTTCCTATGCATTTCAATTGGCTGATAATGTTGCTTATCAGCCTATGAAAATGCATAGGTTGCATCAGTATATATGGACCATAAGACGTAGCAACTAGAGAAAAGGGAACGTTATATAAAGGGGGTCCGCATAACACCAAATATTTTTGGTGATGAAATATTTTACTAAGGTCACGAACAGGTAGGCCATACATCGGGTATCCTATTCGGGATTGGAGGCGTATCTTGTTTGACTTATATAGGTTACGTGAAACTGTAGAATTATATATATTAATTCACTTTGTAATATAAAATGTTCAAAGAGTATTTATAAAAAAATAAGCGAAAAATTCTTTGATAATGTCTAAAATTTCCTATTTTATTTAAAACCTATAATTGCAATAAGGCGCGCTGAGGTGACATTATTGCCATAAAATGTTCATAATTCATGCGTTTCTCTTGGGGCATCTATTTAAAGAAATCACGTTTGTGCATGTTATGTTTAGCCAATAACAATGTAGCTATAAATAATACAAACAGTGTGTCGTCTTTGCATGGGTAGTTGATTTCATCGAATTGGTTAGCTTACATTTCTATAAATTATGATGTTTTATTATCTAGTCTCATACACGTCAAAAACGTACCATTCAACACTTTACGAATACATGTTCAATAAAAATGCCAACACATAATGATGACGAGTTTAATGAACTTGGCAGTAAATTGGGTTCTTGCAACCAGTTAGGTTACCCCTGCTAGATCGCTTTCCTAACATGACAGTTAACCTCTCCGGGCCAGCCACCTTTACTGGGGTGAATAACCTTTGTATGGGCCACTAAGACGTAGCGACTAGGGAAAATGGGAAGTTGTATAAAGAGGGGAGGGGAGGAGAAGGAGCACCAATACCTGTTACACCTGCTGCGAGCTGCGACCAGTCGGACAAGTGATGACCCCTATAATAATGCTATCATTACTGGCGTTTCTTTGTGTCGATACGTGCCGCATGAGAAAACCATTATGTATATGTATAGACAACGAACAAAGTGAATAGATTAAACAGAGATGCAGCTATATATATATATGATAGCATCGCAAAGCTCTCATGCGAGCAGGACGGAATGTGTAATCAAACATGCACAATTGTCATTATTAAACTATTGTGATAGTTGGTTCTGTATAAAAACTGCACTGTTAAACTAATAAAATCTCTGTCGATGTCATTACTTATGTTCATAAATTTTCCTTTCTTTCCAACCTTCGACTCATCAATAATGTTAGAATGAAAGAACTAAGAACTTTTCTTGTTGTTTTTCGCTATAAAATGGAAGTCGATATATGTCGACAATATTGATACCGTAATGGTTTACCGTATTTTTTTACATCAATGTCCCCCCCCCCCAATCATAGTAACATTTCATTCTCACCTTCTTCCTTTCTTTTCATGAAATGTTCCAAATAATTATTAAGCTATACGATATACAAACGATTAATGCATAAAAATGAATATGCATCACATATTTAAAATAATATAATAACTGCAACATTAAATTATGTTAGCCGGTTACATGATTTAAAAAACACGTTAACATTTGGACATGTTTTTCTGTTTAAAATGCTTTAAACCGTAGTCTTCTTAAGTTAAAAAGTGGCTTAATTTTTAAGTTATTATGCATCATTCTAGTTAATTTAATGCGATTAACTAGAATGATGTCTACTTTCAAAATTATTTTAAAAAGTAGATGCAACATCTTTATTTTTCTTAGTTTGTGAAACTTTGAATGTGAACCACTTGTTTTTAAGTAATTAAAATATATGGAACAATGATTTGTCCTAATTTTGTTGTAATATCGGTTTAATTTTAAATGATATTTATGAATAAATATCTAAGAGAAACAGAGTGCACGTAATCTACACTTTACTGCAGCAATGTACAACTTACACGTGTCGAATTTCATGATTTTGAAATTGTCTCTTAGATTTCACGTTCCATGTTTTAAAAAAAAGCGCCAGTGTTATCAATGTTTTCTCATTAATTTTTCAATACTGTTTTTTTTTTTCGCAAAATCAGCGAGAAAAGTAGAGGAAAATGAATAGTCAGAAAAATACGAAGTGGAAAGCAAAGAATGCAATAATTATTGATGTTTATAACCACAGATACCTAGCTGAGTTAACAGTCTTAATTCGGAGCATTAACCTTTATTTTTTTTCTGTTTATTTGTTGTACATTTCGATGTTTTGAACTCATTAATTCTATGTTTTCAACTTAAATCTTTCCTCTTCATTGATTAATACGCTTTTATTTTAGACATTTTAAAATCACTACAAGCAAACCCCAATAAAGAGGTGAGGTGAGTTAATTTTAATATTTCTTCTAAGAGTTGGGGTCTATGACACAACGGCAGGTCACATACGTATTTACTGTCGGTTTCACGCGCTAACAAGAAACACGCTCTGATGAAAGTAGGCCAATGTCCGTCCATGCCTTTTGCGTTTCTGCCGTAGGTGAGTCTTGTCGCTAGAGCGCAGTTTTTACGTTTCATTCACCCCGTGTTTCAGCGCACGACCGCGCTCTAGAGCAGAGTACGTTGCCACGTAAATTTTCGACCACAGAGAGAGCATTGAGCGAATACAGTCCCTATAAAAACACTGAAAGTAGTCCCATTAAATGCTAACCAGCTTATTAGGCCTTTCTGTTGATACTATTCTTACTTAGCATGAAAGTTTTTAATACCTTAGGCTTCAGAATACAAGAATCGGGAAAAAAATGCTAAGTGGGGAAAACTTATTTATAAATGGACTCTGGTATACTGCCATTGTAGAAAATTAAAAATATCTTAAAGGAGGAGTTAGAAATAGAAAGACAAGTGTTTTTTAAAGTAGAACACGGGTACAATTAAATAGTTATACAATAATGTGGGAAGTAATATTATGAATGAATTAACAGGATCACATAGAATCCACTAACTCATCAACGGCATTAAACTGATGATGATGTCTTGTACCTTTTTTGTACCTTAGAGCTTATTTGAATAGGGTGGCAGTTCTTCCAGATGCCTAAAATCCGGGTTCAAATTCTCTAAAAAAAAGTCTAAGCTAAACTCGAAACCGAGTTGAGCTTAGGATTTTTATGAGATTTTTTCATCTGGTAATTGAGATGTTGTATAATGTTCAAGATATGATATAACATCGTCTTCTGTTGTGTGGTAAGATTAACACAGTGATCCCCATATAGTTGTAATAAGGCAAAAGAAGAAGAAGAGAGGAGAAAGTATACCCTAGATAGTTAACAGAAAGTGAAAAAATGAAAAACTGAAGTCAAAGAAGAGGTGAGAGAAAATTGTCGGAAAGGAGACCGAGAAAAAGAGTTAAGTAAAGGAAGTTTCGGATTTTAAAAAAAAATGGGAAAGAAAGAAAGAACGAGGAAATGAAAATGCAAGAGAAGAGAAGTGAAGTGATAGTCAAGTGACTTGAGTGACTCAAACAGCAAGTAATAATAATCCATCCAATCCAATGCAGTTGTAATAAAAATTAGTAGCGTAAAGTAGATTTTTTGTACGTTTCTTTTTTTATGAAACTTTCAACCTGTTTAAATGTTCCACACAAACGCGTCAGTATTTTTCTGACGCTATTTTTCTGATCTGTTTTGTGCGAATTTGCGAAAAAACAAATTTTATTTAATTATGAATAAATTGGAAGATGTTTTATTTAAAATAATATAGAAATAAAATATAGTTCACTAATAAAGTCAAAGTATGAAACAACAAAGAAATAAAGTAGCTAAGTCTGTTTTTAAATAACTAGCACAATAATAAAGTTATTATACTTATAAAAAGTATATCTGTATATGCACTCAACAGTAATGAGGTTATTTATGTATTTCTAATTTTAATTAAAGGCTTCTCATAGTTTTTTTTCTTGGCTAACATACTCACCGAAAAACACAAACACACACACAAAAAAAAAAAAACTTGGCAAGTTGTCAAAAATGCAAAATTGACATTTCGCGTGTGTGACGTAACAGCTGAAGAGCAATTCAATACTCGTGCAGGTAGCTATTAAATTTGACTTGCGTGCTGAATATACTTTTTTTCTGCAATCGTTTTAGTCAAAATAGCTTTGAGAGAGATAACATACTAAGCCACGCATGAGAGAGAAATATTAATAGTTTTACATATATATCCATAGTATTTTGTTTTAATATTTCAAACATAAATAATATCATGAATGAAGTATTGGCGTAGTTATATGTATATATTTTTAACGTGAACCCTACCCACGAAAGCTTTGTAAACCTATTGTACATTAGTATAGTGAATGGACTAAGGATTAGTCCATCCACGTTGTCATAATGGATGCGAATACCGCCTCTCGATCGAAGAGGCGGAGACGCTATCCACTCTACCAACTGGTGACCAGTATATATTACACATCACAGAGGGGAAAAAAAGGAAGATAATAATAACAAAACTTTATTTAATCGTCAATTATAATTTTGTATGTTTTTTTTTTAATTTAAACTAAAAAGAATCAAAGATGATTTAAAACTTTAGACATATATTTTCCTGTAATTAGACTAATTAATTTTAATTAATTAATGTTTTTTTCTGGAATTTAAAGCTAGATTGCATTAAGTACGCGTGGAGCACTTAGTAATGCTGTAATGATTCTGTCTCTTCAGAACAGGTTTTTCACAAGATATCCCCCAGGGGACGAGCTAATAAATCTTATAAAACAGATACTAATGGCATCCTGAAAAACAAAGAAATCCTTAGGTGTGCAATATATGAGAACGTTCTGTGTTTCTGTGTAGTCATGTCAAGATTACTTCGTTCCATTAGCAGAATCAAGTTTTCCGTGGTAGACATTTCTCTTCCCCTCCATCTCCCCAATCATTCTCTTAGTCTTTTATTACTTTATTTCCTTTTAGAATCCGAGAGAGAGAGAGAGTTAACATTTGATGGGTCAAATACCAGTTTGTTTAAAATTTATAGAAGGTTTTTTTATCCATTTACTTCTTAACCCGAGAGTCTGGTTTTATACGCTACCACCAGAGAGACTAGTGAGAAATTTGTTTCTTCGTTATGAACATGTTTAAAATTTCTCTTGTTCCTACATCCATGATTAACTTTAAGTTATCTTAGTTATAAAATGATTTGTCCCAGTTTTGTCATTTATGGGATTTAATTCTCATTCTGGTTTTTTTTTGTCCGGGGTGATTTTCCTTTTTAGGAAGATGTCCTTGATATTCAAGGAAAAGTAGGAAATTAGTATCGAGCAAACACCTTATCCTCCTTTTCTTCAACAGTTTAATGGACCATTTAGGTTTAATACAATCATCACTAGGTTTCTTCAGTTGTCTTAGGTCTGTCATTACCACATCCATCCATCCATCCATCCATCGTACTATTCCAGAAAATATTCCTGCGAATATTTTCTTGTCAGTTTTATTTGTAAGCACTTGATTAACTGATCAGTTGCTCTCCAAACGCGATCGAATCGCGCAGTTCTCTTACTTACAAATGATAGAACGTCGGTCATTTGAAAGAAGTTTCGTAGTTCCGCGTTAATTCTTTCTTCATAATGACATGTCAATATTTTGATTGTAAGACGGTCTACATTTTTTTTCAGTACTTTTCTTTCAAATATGATACGCTTTCTGTTACTTCCCTTTATTGTTGTTGGCCATGTTTCACAACCATAGGGTAATATTGGTCGTAGATAGATGAAATCGAGTTTTTCTTTGGATTTTCTCGATAATATTCTAGATTTTAGGAGTCGTAAAATTGCAAAAATCCACGATTAGTTTTCTCTCCTTTCCTCTCTCTTGATATGCATATTAATCTAGCTATTAATGTTGAATCCTAGATAGTTATAACTATCATCAATCAACCTGATGGAGCCTTGAGAGGCAACATATATTTAGTATTTTCCTCGTTTATGAAAAGACCTCATGCCCTATTGCTTTAACTCAATTAACCACAGTTTCTATAACATTCTGACAAGCCTCGAGTGATAATGATATCATCAGCATAAGCCAATTGGATGTTCTTCCCAATTAATTTTCAACCCCCTTTATTCATTTAGTTCTGATGAGAACTAAATGAGAACACTCTGGTCCTCCATCTTGGAGGTTGTTACACTGGGCTGACCTCCCATCTAATGTAAAAAACCCATGAGTTACGAAACTGTGCTCTAACAAAAACCTGATACCATTATTAACTATGTTACAGCAAGTTAAGTTTGATTATACTGAGATGCAGTGCTTACTTTAATTTCTAAGTTTACATATTGGTAATAAAATCACCAAAACATCCAACAAATATGAAAATGATCCGAGAGAGAACTATCACAACATGTATCTTTAATCATTAATGGGAAAACATTGGAGACACATAGATGCCTCATGGTCTCTGTCTTTAGAAAAAAAGCAGCTGTCTTCAGCTCAGCCGGATATTTACCTGTGATCGTCACAAATGCTAGTGGATTGTTTTTCTCGTTAAATTGATTAATCCAGTTATCAGTTCAATCGATAGTAATACAATAGATTCTTATGCATTGATGTCATTCGCCTCTATTGCATGCTAAAGATTCCTTTAATAGCGTAACTACAGTACAATATTATTTTGAGTAAGGTAAATATTTCAGTGAATCTATTTATTCTGGACTATACCGTAAATAATAGGAACGGACAGACAGACAGGGTAATGTTTACAAACGTCATTGTTGCGAAAACGCACCGTAGTGCACACTTACATGCATTAATTAATTATCTCATTGTCCTTATGTCCGTAGAAACGTGTATTTTACGTGTATTTTTTATTCAATAATTTCTAGTTTGATCTTTTGGTATTCTTCTAATCCTATTAATGGGAAAACATTTGACACATGGTTGCCTCATGGTCTCTGTCTTCAGAAAAAAAGCAACTGTCTTCAGCTCAGCCGGATATTTACCGGCTGAGCTGAATGGGATAGTTAGAATAACGCATCAAGATAGGGGTGGAACAAAGGGACCTCTGCAGTTCATGTATACTAATGCCAGGAGTATTAGGAACAAGAAGGAAGAATTTTTGGCCTTGATTGGCTCTTCCTGGCCACAGGTTATTGGCATTAGTGAAACATGTCTGACGGAAGATGATATAGTTAGTGGGATAGAATGTATAGGTTATAGTGTGTTTAGGAGGGATAGAGAGAATAAAATGGGGGGGGGGGGAGGAGTGTTATTGATGATAGCTGATGAACTGCAGCCAAGGAGAATTGAAGTAGTATTGCAGGATAGTGAAAAGAGCTCATTTGAGGCTATTTGGTGTGAGATTGAGACTGGCAGAACAAAATATACAGTTGGGTGCTGCTATAGACCAGGTGATGGAATAGATGGTGGAGATAGTATGCATAAACAAATTGATGAAATGAGTGGAAGGAAGATAATTATTATGAGGGATTTCAACTATGGTAACATTAATTGGAAGGAGGAGAGGACACATGTGAAGGAAATGGATTTTATTCAATTATTAAGGGATAACTATCTGAGACAGCATGTAATTGAAACTACTAGGGGTTTGAGAGTGCATGACCTGGTAATAGCATCTGAGAATTTGACTGTAATGAATATGATCATGTTTCCACCTACTGGTGAGAGTGATCATAAGGTCTTGACCTGGGAGGTGGCTAATGGTGTGGAATTTTCGATTAAGACAGGGTATATGTGGAATTACCGTGCTGGCAAGTATGACAAGATTAGGATATTGCTTGGTTCAGTGCCATGGCACGTAAAACTGCAAGGGCTGTATGTCGATAGAGCATGGGAAGTGGTCAAGGAGCATTTGCAGGAGGTTATGGCTGATTGTATACCTAGGGTCCGAATAGTAAAACAAGTAGGGGTTAAATGGATGAATAACACCATTAAGCTTGAGCTGCAAAAAAAAAAAAAAAAAAGAAACAACTATGGAGGGAATTTAAAGAGAAAGGTGACCTGTAGGCATACGAACGTTATAAAGCGCAGGCCAGATGGGTAACGAGTGTGGTAAAAAAAGCAAAAGCGGATTATGAAAGGAAACTAGCTATGCAAGCTAAAGAGAATCCCTAACAGTTCTTTCAATATGCTGCAAGCAAAAAAAACTGTACACCGCAGAATGATTTTAAGGAATGCCGATGGTAAGGAGGTCATTGAATCAGTCAATATAGTGGAATTAGTGAGCGAGCACTTTGCAAGAGTATATCATCCAGGTGGTGACATTGAAAAAATGAAGGAACCATTAGTTTATACGGGAATTGTGATGAATGAAGTGGAGGTGAATAGTCTATTACAGAACCTTAATGTGAATACATCTGTGGGATTGGATGGTAGACCGGCACAGGTCTTGCGTGAAGCGGCTAAGGAATTATCAGTGCCCTTGACCATGTTGTTTAATATGAGTCTCGGGTCTGGTTTAGTCCCAAAGGTGTGGAAAGAGGGGAAAATAGTTCCACTGCATAAAGGAGGATCCAAGACTACTGTTGCAAATTACCGACCGATCAGCATATCAGGAGTCGTTGTCAAGTCTTGGAGAAAGTAGTCAAGGGAAAAATACAGGAATGTATTGATGAAAATGAGATACTGTACGGGGGACAGCATGGCTTTGTGAAGGGTAGATCATGCCTCAGTAACTTGCTCAAGTTTTATAACACAGTGACAGCTGAACTGGATAAGGGTAATGGGTTTGACAAGATACCGAATGGAATTCTAATCCGTAAACTGCAACAGATGGGAATTGATATAGGTTGGTGAGATGGATAGGTGGGTTGTTGATGGAGAGATATCAGAGAGTAGTGTATTCAGGAGTAGAGTCCAAAAGACTGCCTGTGACTAGTGGTGTGTCGCAGGGTTCTCTGCTTGGACCACTGCTGTTTAATTTGTTCATTAACGATATAGGGAAGGATCTAAGAGGAACAGTTCATTTGTTCGCTGATGATGCCAAGTTGGGTAGGGCAATAGTGAATGCAGAAGATGTCAAAATCTTGCAGGACGACTTGGATAGATTGGAGTTCTGGGCTAAGGAGAATGGATGTCAATTTAATGTGACAAAATGTAAGGTTATGCATTTTGGGGTGAACAGATTAGCAGCAGTATACCACATTGGTGGAACTGAACTCCAGGAGATTGATGAGGCCATGGGCTTGGGAGTGTTGGTGCATAGGGAGATGAAGTTTAGGGGACACATTGCAAAAGTGGCTAAATCAGCTCATCAACTTACTTGGATGCTGAAGAATACTTTGACGAGCAGAGACAAGCAAGTTATTGTACCTCTGTACCGAGCCTTGATAAGACCTCATCTCGACTACTGTGCCCAGATTTGGTCACCTAGGTTTCTTCTTGATGGGGAGGAGGCGGAGAGGATCCAGAGGCGAGTGACCAAGATGATAGCAGGGCTATGGAATCGACCTTATGAGAACAGGTTGAAGATTTGTGGGTTGCAGAAATTGGTTGATAGGCGGAAAAGGGGAGATATAATTGAGACATTCAAATTGCTAAAGGGTTTCTATAGGATTAATTCAGAGGATATTTTTGAGATCAGGACTGGTGGTGGGAGAACTAGGGGACATCTGTGGAAGCTGGGAAAGAGTGTGGTTAGCAAGGGTGTTAGTGCTGGGTTCTTTACTTTTAGAGTGGTAAATGAGTGGAATAAGCTGCCAGAGTCTGTTGTGGGTGCTATGACAGTGAGTGAATTCAAGGCAAGGTGTAATAGATACTGTGAGAATGTCGTATAGTTGTGTGGACATGATGTTTAGGACCTCTCTCGATGAGTCTAAGTACTCCCTGGAGTCGCCTGTAATAACAATAATAATAATAATCTTGCGGATCAAAGAGCCCACACTGCCCAGGTCCTGATCAAGCCCTTATGTTGAAACATGCAAAAAATATAATAAATAAACAAATAAAAAATTCTCTGGCATTTTTTTCTGGAAAGTCTAAGCAAACTCGTAGTTGCTTTAAGTTATAATAAGAGTATATGCACCACATTTAGTGGTTCTAACGTTTACTGCTAAGCACTAAACTGTTTACAATATATGTATAGCTAGGCCACATCTTAGCGTGTCAGGAAAACATCTCACAGGCCGCATAAAATGAAGAGAAGGGTAGCATGTGGTCTGTGTCTGCCAACCGCTATTTTAAAAGATTGCGCAGTTTTCTCTAAGAAGAATTTTGGCATCGATTATCCTCACTACCATTTATAACTAAAAGTTAGAATGAATAGTCAGCACTCAGATTTGAAACAGTGATGTTATTATACGCCTTGCGGCAAAACAACTTTTTTTTTTGTTTGAAGTCCATTTTTATAATCTCTTTAATTTGCGCGTTAAGAAATATTCAATACAGTTTTTGTTCATATTTAAACACAAACTCTATTAAGAAAATAAAATTAAAAACTGATTTTAAAATTAAAGTAAAATCGGGTTTTGGTGAATTATTTTTCGATGAATTATCACAATCCCACCCCCGAAAGGGTGTAAACATATCATACTTTACGGGGAGGTGTGTGTTGGGGGGGGGGATCTTCTTCTACAGATCAAACATAATTTTTTTCAAGCCAGTTCAGTTGATATCATACCCATCTTCATGGGGTGTTTAAATTAATTCAGAAATGTTATTTTAAGTAATGATATATTAATAATCTGGTCAAGTTATGTAACACGAGAGAAGTTACACTGCTTTCCTGAGAGAAAAATCACGATAACCCAAACTGTATGATGAATGTTTATGCAGTTAGGTTAAAAATAGTATGATATGAGATGTGAAAGAAAAATATTGTAAATAAATAGTTTCACTCAGTAACAAATGGGTACATAAATGGTCAAAAACAGGTTAAAATGAGATTGTCAAAGTGCCTCAATAAGGAATGTGGTCATTATCTTCTCACAGCAATACAACACTCACAACGATGTTTCATGCTCTTTATAATGGTGTCCAAGAGCTCAATTGGTAATAACAACCATTGCTTCTGCAATGCTCTCCTAAATCCCCCTCAAAGTTTTGGGGAAGGGGCTGAGAACAGCAACATGTCTACTTAATAGCATCTAAGACATGCTCAACAGGATTAAGGTCAGGAGACCTGCTTTCGAGATATTGGTCCATCAGCTTTGCTCAATGAGGACGAATATTATCGTCTTGTACGATAAATATCTTCTTATCGTACAGTATACGGACGAACATATAGGTATAGGACCTCGTCTCTATAAGTTACAGTATTTGGTTCCTCTAGGAAGCATTTACAGGTCGGTTCTTTTACTCAAGTAGATGCTTCCCTCAAATAATCACACTACCTCCACCATAATTTTCCCTTTCAGGATATTAAGAGGGGGGGGTGATGACATGCCCCTGGTTCTCTCGGGATCAACATCACCCCCCCCCTCTTAATAGGAACGCTAGGAAGCACATGCTGGTGTTGCTTGTAGAGAGAACCAGGGACATGTTACCATCCCTCTACGCGAAAGGGACACGTGGAGGCAATGCGATGGGTTGGGAAGGTATCTTGTTGGGTGGACGCACCGACCTGTATGTGCTTCCTAGCGGAATGTTGCAACTTATAGACAGGTACTGAATCCCTGTGTTCGTCTGTATACAATTCTGTATGCGGATGAAACAGGGGAGAGATTTATCGTCTATTCCGAGCCTACGAGTCTCAGATAGTTGATACCACTACTCAAGAAACGAACATCGAAAAAAAGCCGCAACTCGATGTATATATATTACTCGGGGTCAGATATCTCTAACTCGGCGACTTAAAGTTTATTACTTTTAAATTGATCTTAATTGTAAGCCGGGTTGATTTAATAGATAGCGCATTTGCTCTCCAATTAAGGTTGCACGTTCGAATCCTACCGTGAAAATGGGTATTTGTAAATATCTTTAAGTGGTAGGCGATCTTCATCGCCCGGGTGAGACCGCCATCTTGCTTACTGGAAGTCCGAAGTGACTTAAAAATGTTCCATATTTGGTACCTTGAATAAGGAGAACCGGATTATCTGATTAGCTCACTCACGATACTAAAATGTGCAAACATGTACAAATGTAACATAAATGAATGTACATTAAAAAACGGTGAAGGTAGTCTTTTCGCAAGCGTGTGGTGACTACAGATTGGGAAGAGTAGTGCTAATATTGAAAAAAAAATTGGGTTCATTCCATTTCTCCAAAAAGAAACGGAATATTCACCACTCACATTTTAAATTACTGTTAGCATCGAGACCATTTAATAAATCTATAAATATCTAAAAATCTGTAATAATGAAAACGGCATACATTTTATATGTTATGTATTTGTGTTATGAAAACGAGATCTCGGATATATGTTTTTGGATGCCTGTGTGTGGTCGTGGTAATGATTTTGCTTCCATAGCACCAGATTGCAAAACAAAAATATATATTATAGATTGCATTTCTAATTGCTAACTATATGAACGTTTTCTAGTTTTTTAGCCAGTTCTCAAGTTGATTCGAGGCGCAGGCATATAGGATTCTCCTCTCGCAAACTCTGGTTTTAACCGCACAACTCCGAACAATATACCGTAGAACTCGCACTATTTCAGACAATAATATAGCAGTTAGGGTATAGGAATAAAAGGTGGCAGCAGTCTTCTGACATACTGTCTTCCTGAAGTCTTGAAATTGTCAATGACCCTGGATTCAACTACCATTGATGAATATAAAAGGCTTTAATGGATTTATGTTTAGTTATCTATCAATTCCATATGTATAAAATCCTGCAAAACTATTACATAGTATTGTAGGCTTCTCAGAAGACAGTAATTTGATACCACTAAAGTATGGTAAATATGTATTTTTTTTCAACCACTCTTCTCAACTATGAGGGAAGTATTGATTAAAAAATAAAAATAAAATTTTTCAAATTGGCCACACGAACTCTTGAATTCGACTAAGGTGAATTTATTGTAAACCTGGGGAAAGAAGTCCCAATTTTGGGGACTTGTTTTCCAGATGTTGAACTTTAGGTGCTTTTTGTCACTCACAAAAAGCACCTAAAAACATGATAAATGGTTTATTAGCTGCGGTCGCATTATTTCCTTTTTTGAATTTCTAACCTGACTATTACGAATTAGATTAAAACCTTCATACAAGCAAGACACAAGTATGATATTCGGAAAAAACGGCATTGTTTATGTTTCGATGCTTCATCTTATTCCTGTAAACTGCCGTCTGTTAATAAGGACCTTTTAACAAAAGGTTTGGATCAAGATGAAGAAGGTGATGTGTTTAAAGTTGCATTGCATATAGATGTGACTACATGCCACCTGTTTTAGTGGCGTTTGAGCATAGTTAAAGGGTTGTTGTTTCGTAGTTACGTCCGAAGCAACTAAGCCTATGAGGCCGATGTATTATGTCTGTTAATAGCATGTTTTCTTCTGGCCGGTTTGCTTGTTTTTAGAAAATGAAAAGTCCGAGTTTCCGGGACGAAAACCTTGTCATCTTATGAGACCAGCTAACTGACGAGATCTTACGAAGGTTCTTCGCGTCTTGTACAGGATTCGAAACCGAGTCTTTCCAAGCGAAGGCATCGTCGATGCCGACAAAGCCAGGAGGCTCCATGTCGAAGGGATTGCGAATGCCAGTTCTGTTGAAATTTCGTTTTTGGAACCGGGCAAGAGAGATTTGAAATGTTTACAAAGTAAGGAGTTGTTCAAGTTTTCTAGCAGTAGACGATTTTCTGAGAAGAGATATTTACTTTTTTTTTCTAAGGAGCTAGACTTTGTCGGTTTTGTTTTCTGTTTCGTCAAGATAGATTAACCTTGGATAATTTAAAAAATCATAATTTGATAAGCTAATTAATAAACTCATTCACTCTCTAATGCTGAACTACCTTTGGGATTAATTTTTATGCGATATACTATCAGCCTTATGCATAAAAAACACCACTTGTTACTATAGTGAGTGCTCCTGTCTTGTTTACAAACGGCC
The DNA here is from genome assembly GCF_054136105.1 of Typopeltis vanoorti. Classification (NCBI taxonomy): domain Eukaryota; kingdom Metazoa; phylum Arthropoda; class Arachnida; order Uropygi; family Thelyphonidae; genus Typopeltis; species Typopeltis vanoorti. Next base: position 90,539,718 of record NC_143555.1, on the reverse strand, counting down.
ATAAAAAAACTGTGAAATGTACTGAAAACGAATAAATGCTTTTTGTAAATAAATAAATATCATTGTTTTCATCCTTATGTTCTGCCTTACTCGATTTTCTTTGCTGACCAACCATTCTGCTTCGCCGAAACGGAAATAAGATTGAGGTGTTACTATAGTTATTTCAAATATTCTTGAAATTTCACTACCACATTTTTTCTCTCTGTTCTAAAGGAGTGTTTCTGTAGTACAGCTGGATGGCGAAGTATGCGTTCTTTGGTTAGTAAGACTTGTTTTCGATTTCTCGTCGTGGTGAGGAACATTTCTCTGAAATAGATTTTTTTTCCTACTGTAGAGCAGCTAGCTGTACATTGGTTGAACCCTAGTTTTTGTCAGAAACACTATGGTTCACCAAAGGGGAAAACATGTAAAAAAAGTTGTGCACACGGATACTGGTTCAAGGGTAGTCTAAGGAACCAAGAACAATTAAATCTAGTGGATAAAATGCCACAGTCCTAAATTGAGCTTTAAAATATCAGAATCCTGAATAGGAAGGTGCCTGACAAGTAAACCTGGAACTAGGACAGAACTGAGACCTTCACATTAATACTTTGTATAACCACTAACATTCTAAAGAATGCGAGGAACTTTTCACTTGGTCATTCAACCAAGCTGAGTTAACTGATCTCTAGGAGGTGGGAAGATTTTACAAAAAAAAAAAAAAAAAAAAAAACTACTTAAGACAAGCCTGGGAACACTCGCAGCTGAAAGAGATAATATGAACACTTCGTGATCTTATTTGTCTGGACTTCAGTTGAGTTAACAGTAACCGCATTTCTCTGATAACTCCATTATATTCACCTTAAAAAAATCTGGTCAATGTTCCTTTATCACTCAGCGAAAGATACATTTTGCATTTGGTAAACATCTATGGTAACAATAACGTTTTTAAAATTAAAGTACAGTGATATATATATATATATATATCACTGTAATTTAATTTTAGGAAACAAAATACTAGCTTTCTTATTTCAATAGATTACTTCGTATCTGATAAAAGGTACGCGTTCTTTAACCATGGTTATGAACCGAAAAAATATTCTTTTTGGAAATAATAAAAATTATTTTTAATTGTATCCAGAGAATTAGGCATCTGGATAATTGGCATCAGTAAATAATCTGAGATCAAACTATAGAACTTGATAATTATTTCATCACCATGTAGACTTACGCCACCTAGCGACACGAAAGGAAATTAACATGAATTAAGAAAATGAAAGGGAGGAATAAAAAATATCGTGTTTGTCGTTGACCCATTAAACCACCTCTTTAACTTGAAATAGCTTTTATAAACTCGTGAGATGCATAGAAGTGATCTGATTAAAACTGACGGGTTATATACATACGAGATACATAAACAGATATAATCACCTAACTAGGCATAATATTTATAATTTAAATATATCTTTGTTGTTAAATTGATGCGACTCCTCAGTTGGAGATGTTCCCTAGAGCTCAACAAGGGCGTTCCCGTAAATTATAAAAATTATAATAAAATTAACGACCTAGCTATGTCACGGTTCATTTCTTTATACCCTATATACGAGTACATGGAGAATATTAACCCCGACTTGTTACAAATTCTTTTGAAAACATACCTCAAAGAGCGCTTGATGTATTATGTAACTACCTGATCAGTTGATCGTTTTGTAATAAATTATTTACATAGAGCTACGAAAATTGCCACAAAAAAAAAAAAAAAAGTTGTGAGTATTGTAGGATTCGGGGTTAATGAACTTATAGAAAAATTTATAATAATATGGAACTGAAAATTGAGTTCATTGTTAACTTGTCTATCTCCCATTTAAATAATATTTATAGCATAAAGTTATCTTTATGAAAGCAAGGCGGAAACCGCATGATATTTCGAAATAATTGCCATCATCATGTTCATGGACCACGCCGAATCTCATGGTCCTTTGTCGCTTTGGATCTAAAATAAAACTCTAATATTTATAGCTTGCATGATATATATATTTTGTAATATGATGAACAATAAAACACGTAGATAAATAGTTCAATAATAATTGTTTTTAATTCAGTCTTCCGGTGAAATTTACTTACTTTGATTTGACTTTACTCTTTGACTAAATGGTGAAAAATGTTCAGGAATGTTGTTTGGTGACTGAAAAATGGAGTTGTAGTAGCACATCTTTTTTTTTTTTTTTTTAAGTTTGTTTGTTTGAAATTTAAGTAAAAGCGCACAACTTTTACTCGGTTTACTAATATAATTTAATGTTTTTTATTATGTCTCCTAACCACGAAAGTTTTTTTTTATCGGATTTTTTCCGTTATAAAACTTATCACTTTCGTCTTATGTTTGACATAAAATTTTCCACGTGTGTTTCTACAATTCATCTTTCTTCACTTTAGTAACAAACTTTTAATTATTGTTATGCAAATACAGTATTGGTGATTATATGTATTTTTCATAGTTACACAACATTGTTTAATTGGTCAGGTGAGGGTAATGTCATGTATTTTCAATTAAGCTGGCGTTACCAAAGAACATTTGAGAAAATCACGGGATGGGCTCCCAGAGAGCGTCCATAAAATTAAAAGTTAACACTCAACACGAGGAAACCCGACCCTGAAAGAAGGTGCGATATAATAAGTGAAAATAGCAAAAGTAAAAATTACAGAGATAAATTTTGCAGTTGTACTCTAGTCTTGTATTTATTCATACGGATGCAGTAGGCTGGATGAAAGTTTCTTGACCCAAAAGGCCCGATGCGATTCTGTTCAAGAAAGTGAGGAATTCTTTAAACGTTTTAACATCATTCTGTTAAGAGTTATTGTTGAATAGCATAGAATATATATTTATAAAACTAGGACAAGGCTTGGATCAGTGTGATGCCGCAAAATGTTTAATGCTACAGAGCGTGTAGATTAGGGACGGATTAGTGGAAGCACTGCTAAAGAACTGTTATTGATGGGTGACAGACGTTTGAAAAGATCGTGATATGGGGAAATTTCGTACGAATGTCCAACCGTTCAGAAATGGAAAATGCAACCTTTTACTCCCTGATGGAGACTCCACAACTTCCGAATCCTGTTGATGATTCGGTCTGGATATTTAGTTAAAGTAAAATTAAGTTACATCTGTACGTTTTCGGAAGAGATATGAAGACTACTTATATACTATACCAGTCTCCTGTTGACTGATATTCAGAGAGAAAGTGGAATTTTCCAATCATCGTTAAAGAAAAATGAAAACCACATTCAGCTCTTATATATTCCACTGACTCAAGGTTGAAAACTATTAGTGGTGTAATATGTGGACTAAGGGCCGGATAAACAGAGGAGGGCATTGTTGATATGGTTTCCTGTCAATTCAGTTTCAATACGCAATGCAAAATCAACAATCTGTAACTATTTAATTTCATTTGAACAGCTGCAAAATACTAATAAATTATCTCTGTGCTGATAGTCTCTATCTATAGGGATGAATGAACATGCAGAGTCATGGGTGTGATACGTTCGAAGAAGATTGACAAGATGACAACTAGAATCTATTTTTAATAGTTTGAAGGAAAGTGATTGAATCATTAAGTTCAAGTAATTAGTCATCTAGTAACCATGTCTAGAAAAGGCACATAATGGTTATTATTCAGTTTGGAATAATAATCACAATAATCAGGGCTTCTCAACCGCAGTTCCGCGATAGATTAGTGATTGAGAAAAAGAAAAGGAAGAAAGATGGTATAAATAATATATATATTATTTATGCGATGTTTATTTTTCCCTTTTTTTTTTATCAATCACAATCTAGCTCTGTAGAGTCTGTTCGAGTGGAAACAGCCTTGGAGGACAGTCTCCCTAAGATTCAATACAGTGGGGAGAATGACTGTGCTCCTTCGTTGGAAAAACGTGAGTTTGAATGCCCAGGATGCTAAGGACCTTTTAAGAGACTTTTCAAGTAAATACAAGCTAATAACTCTCACATGGAGAGCTGTTGGCTTGTCTTTAGTTAACAATTCTCATATGGAGATAAGTTTTCCTCCTGGATGCTCGGGACTTTCCTTTTGCAAAAGGGGAGACAAACGCACACATTTAACAGATATAATAAACTTTTCCTGGTAGCTCTTCAGTGCTTTGAAATAATTAAATAAACAGCTACATCACGCGAAGCAATTTGGTTTCTCGGAAACTTTTCCAAAGGTGGGTGACATAGGCAAGAAAATTCTAAACTGCTACTATGAAATCTATATGTTCTCTAATTAAGAAAGAAATGTTTTCAGGTAATGTGGAAGTTGGCTGTTAGTGGATTTCTACATTATTTTAGAAATGATCTGATGAGAGAAGTGACGATAATTAATTTAAGCGGTCTGCTTAATAAAGCTTCTTAATAGGATCAGATCTTTATAAACATCGATTTTTAAACAGTTTGCCAGTAACAGATAATCTGGGCGATGATTGGACTATAAAGTATCTCAAGAAAATTGTAATTATTTTATCCCAGAGTCATCTCCCTGTTTTCCCCGTCTCCCTGACTGGAAAAATCATTTTTATGGTACGGAGCTTATGCTTCTTTGCGATAAGTTGCCCTTGTATGCATTACTTCAAAAATAGTGTATACTGCGTCAAGCTCCTACTGAAAATATTCGTTTTTGCATTGCTTGCTTTCACATTTTGAATATTTATTTTCTTTACTAACTACATATGTGCGCTAGTGCAACTTTTATGTTACTGTAAACTTAATCTGAAATAGATGATTTGTATTTTTAAATTAAATAAATAATATCAGTTCTCAGGAAAACTTAATGTAAAATTAAGCTGCATGTATTTTAGTTAATAATATTTAGCAATATTTTGTATATAAAATGAAAGGCGTGTCCATGCGGTTAGCTTAGTAGCTGTGCGCTTCGCAACCATATGCCTGGGGAAGGAGTGTCCTAGGTTCGATTCCCGTCGGTGATGTGAGGAGCTGAAGGATCAGCCATAGCCAAGTTAGCCGGTCTTGGGCGTGGACAGTAGGGGTTTTTCATAAGGTGGTCAAGCCCTACCGGGACGTAGGGCTTGACCACCTTATCCTGTGAACGGTTTTAGGTCCGATGATTAATAAACCCTCGACACTGCAAAGTAAAAGAGGGAAAGGAAAATGAGACGAGATGAAGGGCGTGCGCAATTTTAGTTCATAAATTATACAATCTGCATAACGCTGATATTCACAATGTCATTTGTATATGATGTTGCCTTTGAAAATTGACTGACGGGAAGTAATCGCATTTTGAAGGAGGGAATGCTTATAATTTAATAATGATCATTAAAAGCTTAAAAGTTTTCATCAACAAATCTAAGTTTCTGAACGTGCAAAATGCGGCATTTTGCTAAAACCCAAACCGAGGATGTTTGATCATTCAATTTATAGCCTTTTTCCCCCTGTTGTCGGGAAAATTTTAGGTCTTTGTAAAATTTCAATAATTTGCGCATATAATAGGTCTAAAGTGCAATATCTCTTTAGAACTGCATTAAGTTGTTGAGAACTGTATCGTTTTCCATTATGGAGAGTTGAAAGAATAAACAGTGTGCTCATTTTCAAGCTTTCACTTCGAAAGAAAGTTTATTACTTGACATGCCACATTGGTTTGGTTCACTCCCCTCATCTATGAGTTAAGAATAATCTGCTGATAATTTGAGATTTGATTGTTACCAACAGCAGTTTTTTTGTGTGCTTAAACAAAGTGACCAAAAGGAGTATTCTGGTTTAGTAGTTTTCAGAAGTATGTTTCCAAGGCATTTTCTCTACGTGGTAAAGCATTGTTTCAGCGTGCTCTGTTTGCTTTAAATATGTTCATTAATAAACATCATTATATCATTTGTGCTCAGATTTGGTCACCTAGGTTTCTTCTTGATGGGGAGGAGGTGGAGAGGATCCAGAGGCGAGTGACCAAGATGATAGCAGGTCTGTGGAATGAACCGTATGAGAACAGGTTGAGGATTTGTGGGTTGCAAAAATTGGTTGATAGGCGGAGGAGGGGAGATATGATTGAGACATTCAAATTACTGAAGGATTTCTATAAAATTAATTCAGAAGATATTTTTGAGAACAGGGCTGGTTGTGGGAGGACTAGGGGACATCCATGGAAACTGGGCAAAAGTGTGGTTAGTAAAGGTGTTAGAGCTGGGTTCTTTACTTTTAGAGCAGTGAATGAGTGGAATGCGCTCCCTGAGTCTGTAGTGGATGCTGTGACAGTGAATGAGTTTAAGGCGAGGTATGATAGATACTGTATGAATGTCAGATAGTTGTGATGAATATGATTTGGGGCCTCCCTCGATGAGTCTAATGACTCCCTGGAGTTGCCCGTAATAATAGTAATAATAATAATAATAATAGTAATATCCGAAGAACCGAAAAGCAGGCTAGAGGCCCATCCTCTCCTCTTATCTTTTCTAATGAAGGTGAGTTTACGGGTTGCATTACGTATACGGAGGATATTTTCAGCCAATATATTATATCACTTAATAAAAAAAATTAGCAAATTATAATATTATATTTGTTATATTATAACATATATAATAATCACTTAACAAAAATAATAATAAACCTCGTAGCCTTAGTTGTTTTAGCAGTAATTCAACCCCCCCCCACACACACACAGACCTTCCAGTATTATTTTAATAACGTGGAAAAACTTCGATTTAAGAACTCCCATTCTGGACGAGTTTGGTATCGAGGATTGCATATCTGCAGTTTGAATAGTTAATTTGCGGTCGCTTACAGAGATTAGAATCTTGTTAAGTACAGATTCATCATTAAAGCAAGAAATTATACTTATGATTTTCATGGAGTTCTCATATTGATTTTTTTTACATATAATATGTAACCTACAATCTTTTGCTACGTATTCCTTCAACTCATAGAAGGCTCATCTGTCGTTCTTTCAACGATTCAGAAGTACCATAAATAAATAATGTTGATACATAACATTTCAAGCGAAACGGTAAATTTTTACGATTATTCTGTAGATATTATTAATAGCATCAGATCTAATTAATAATATCTCAAATTACTGTTAAATTATAACACATATCGTCTAAAATGGATTTCTAATTAAATCTCTTTGTACTCAACTCTACTATGTTCATTTATCTAGCAAAATATTATTATTTATTTATTTATTTCCATTTTTGGACCTGTGGAAACAGGCACCTAAAATAATAATCTATTGTCTGAAATACCAACATTCCCTCGCTTTTCCCCCCGTAGATGTGAAAGGGTGATTTCATTTTTTACAGTAAAAGGATAAGTTGGTTGTAAGTTATATGTTGTTTCCTCTTGCGAATTAAATTGACATTTCATATTTAATAACCGAACTGTTCTCAAATATTGCAAAAAATAAATATGTATATTGTCGTTTACGCGTTTAAATTACCGAAGATAATTCATTCTCGCTTTTGTGTACAGAAAATTATCTCAAACAACAAATTTGACATGATGTAGTACAATGGAAAGCTATTTTGGTAAATCTTGAATAAGTCATGCACATAGTAACTTGCGTTGGCCTACTACAATACCTTGCAACCGCCCACTGAAGAAGATAAAATATTCATTCTAAATGCATAGCTGTATGCTATATAATAAAACCCATTAAGTACATTTTATAAAACCCAGATTAGGAACGAAAATCAAACCACATTTTGAATGAAACGGAAGACAAATAAAGCTGCATATTTATCTCAATGTAAATGACATTTTATTGTTTTATTAATGAATGTTAAAAATACATTCCTAACGAAACGCATTTTTTTTGCGAAATATAAACAGACAAATTAATAAAATTTAACGAAAATGGATAGAAATTACGCTAGCACTTTTTTTTTTTTTTTTTAAATCAGGGGCTATTTCGCAAAAAGTAAACTAAAGTTTGTAGCTTCCGAATCCTGAAACCAAAATTTCAGTTTGTGAAAGCCTTTCTTTGTTCGGTAAGCTTTCATTAATTTTACTATTTTTTTCCCTTAAAATATTACATTAAATCTTCACGTCAATATTCCTTTAAATACTCATGAGAGAATATCTCATATATAATAGAAAGATAAACCCATAGTCCAGTTATTTATTCTACGCATTTTTGTTTAAATTTTTCTCTAAATTTGCGAAGTTTTTCTACAAAACTCGAAGCTATCACGGAAGAACCTCGACTAATTGATTTCGTAATATTTTCCCACAGGGGTGATAAAAATGTTGTTCTCCTTGTCCCCAGTTTCTCCCCCTAATGTCCCTGTACCAGGAATTATTTTCCCCACATCAAGATTCCTCTTTCCTCCCCATTCAGGTCAATGTTCGTAGGGAGTGAGGAACAGAACAACCACAAAACATATAGCTTTTCTGGTCCCTTCGTTTTCTGCTATTTGAGGAGAAAAAATAGATCTCCTCATGCACAAGGGAGTTATTGTATTGCTTGGAAATGATACCCTACAGATCTCTTTTGGTCTCCTCCCCTTATTTTGGACAGTATATCCGTGTTAATCGTGTTTAGTCAGGCAATTTTCGCATGATGTCTGCAGCCTACACCCCTATTTGAAGTTAAGCCTAATTACTATTCTCTCTTTCAGCGTTGGAGTGGGAAGTATCCAGTTTCCCAAGTTATAATGATAATCATATAAACATCTTAAAGTAAAAGCTAGTGTTCAGAAACTAATGACAGTGCAGTTTTATGTCAAGAATCTCTTTTTCTTCCCCTTAACTAAATTCTTATTTGTGTATATATTCTCTGTTGACTTCATTATTTAGCTCTAATCATTCCACCGTTATACTTGTACATTTTGTCAATGCGGAAGTGCAAGATTTATATACGGTTGGCAACGGATATAGAAGATAGAAAACTCCAACTATTCACATTTTGCTGATCGTAGAGATTCTTGTGAACAGGATTCATAAAGAGTTAAAAATCACTGAAATTCACATAAGAATCATATGACGCTTTGTAATGTCAGGTGCTCGTTTAAGGTGAAAATCAAATTTTATGGCGAAAGAGAGAGAATCACGAAGATTTGAAACAACAGAATCGAAGGTAAATGCATCGAATGATTAATTTTATTGGTAGGTCAGATTGCATAAGTTTTAAGAAATGAACATTGATAATTGGTCTCACTTGAGACCAATTTATTGTCAGACTAGTGAAGTAAATTTTAGTAAAATTGTTAATTTTTAAATTAATTGTTGTGTGATTGCTGTTTTCTTGAGACTAAATAGCAACCATACAACTTAATTATTTTATTTTATGTTTTTATTAATTCAGTAATTTTTCTGGTTATTCGAACTGTTCCGTTTAAACTCATATCATTCCATTAAACTGGAAGCCTTGCTGGGCTGGGCAACACCATTATAAAATATTTAAGGCCAAACAAGTTAGGTTTTATGGTAAGTAATATAATTATATTTTGTAAATAAAGATCGGAAACTTCTGATGGGTACAAGATGAAGAAACATCGAATAAAACTATTAAAAGACGGCAATAAAATTTGGTCGAAAGTTATTGGAGGCGCCTTCCATTGCAACTACTACCTTTTTATAAAAGGTAACTTTTCGCATGCAAGGTCATCCACCACTATGGAATGTTTCAGCTGTGGTTGGGTGTCTTAGGGGGGGGGGGGGTAGCATAAGTGGATATTTTAGGAGATTCAATTTAATGCCCGAAGTTAATATTTTGTAAGCCTACGCGCACCTATCAGCATGACTAATCACACCCACTGGAGGCCCATTATGTCCATTGCATGTGCGATCCTTCCTTCTCTTAAGGCCATAAGTATTTTCAAGCATAGGTCGCCACGTGGTTGATCTTTATCAGTATAAAGTGTGGGGTAGGGCTTTATCCTCACAGGGCTTCCATCCAACTTCCTTCCATAACAGGTACCTAAAGCGAATATCAATCTTCAGTATGGTATTATAGAAAATATGACGTGGGAAGATTAAAGTTTCGGAATTAGACAATACGTAAGCAGCATGATTACAGTTATTTATGTTTTATTCAAACTATTCTTCTGATGCCACGACACACACACAATTTTTTCATCTCTTTTGTAACTTTTGAAATCTATATTTTTAGCAAAGTCTTTATGCTACGTTTGCCTTGCCTGTTGATCTGCAAGTATCGTATATTCAATGTGAACAAGATCAACATCGTCAAGTTCAGGTGAAATTGTATAAATTCAAAACTAAAAATAAAGAACTTAAACAAAGATTTTATTTTAGAAAATGATTTTAATTAAAAAAAAAACAAAAAAAAACATAGCCTAAATTACTTTGGGGAATAATAATGACAGAAACGTTGTCCGAGGCTTTCTTAGTGCTGATAACATTGCATTTAAAAATGAGGTGTGTGTGGGGGGGGGGGGGTAAGAAGGAATTTTTTACAGCTGCGAATATGATAATAAAGTAGCAATCCGAAAGTATCCTACGAAGTCAAATAAGTATATTTATGTCTGTTAATTGGGTTGGTGGAGATTCTCCGGCTGGTTTGCCCTGTTACAGATAAAACTCTGCCATCCGCACAAGCTACCATCTAAAAAAGCCCTTATAAAGTTCTTCGCATCCTAAATAATAATCAAACGTAGACCTTTCCAACCGAAGAGCATATACTGCCAGTGTGTTACAGATTATATTGTTGAATCTAGTTGATAGTGTCAAGGTGATAGAGAATTTTCATGGCTTAGTGGATTGATACCTTCAGACCATCCATGATACTAAACCTTCTATAGTTTTGCAATCTTTCATGGTTCAGATTGACTTTTAAAAAAAAAAAAAAAAAATCAAATTATGTCTGTGAATTGCGTCTGGTCTTCTGTCTGGTTTACTTGTTTTGCGGGATGAAAACAAGTAACCCTGCCTCCTATTCCGTCAGAGACCGAATAACTCTCCTTCGGCTGAATATCCCTTACGTGAAATTCGAACTCACGTCTTTCAGCCCAAATGATATTGTCTTTACTGACTGAAACCTGTAAGAGGGTAACTTATCTGATAACTCAACTAGGTAGTCTAAGATCTTCTCTAGAGAAAAAAAAATTCTGAAGTATTTTAATTTAGTCCTGGAGAAATATGTACACACAGTATATTTCTTATACTTAACTTGATTTGTGTGTGTGTGTGTGTGTGTGTGTGTGTGTGTGTGTGTGTGTGGATTCGGGTTAAAAACATTTATATAATGTCAAACCTTCAAAGATAGTGCGCGCATACATTTAAACATCAGAAATGCACGAGTACACGCATTTCTGCCAGTGACTTTTGTCTGTTTCTTTTGTTTTATTACTAGTTTCTAGAGTCTCAGTTGGTATAGACGAAGTCATTTAGTCGGAAAGGGGAGGGGAGGGAACGCCATACAAATAAAGTAAATTACTAGTTTCTATCACCACCAGGGCTGTCGTAACCAACCAAACAACAGATGCAATGCCTAGGATCGGTAAGTTTGGAATGTAGCAAAATTGTATTTTCTCAGCTATAAAAACACAGTTTCTTTCTTTTTTTTTTATTTTACATGTTTTCTCGAATTTAGGGGTGGCATCCTAAGAACGGTCTTGATTGCTACACAGATATATATTTGCGAGCAAACATACACATGAAAGTGAGCCAATCGAAAGCTAGAAATAGGATGTCAGAAGACAATGTCCAATCATGGTATGATTGGATATTGTCTGAAGTTTAGATGTTCCTCTATATGAACATGTCTAAGAGTATCTCCTCTCACTATGTGTTTTTTCCCGCTATTTTTCTCTTCACCTTTGAAAAGGTAGATGAGAGTAAATCTGAATAAATGTAGATGTTACTGCGGTCAGATTAAATAACAATCTTCCCTAAAAAAAAATTAATTTAGGGTTCAGTCAAAAACAGGAGATCAGGTTTGGATGTCTGCCAGTGATGAGGCACATCATTTAAGTTGCTGTTTTCGTATTCACTTCACCAACATTCGTCTTTTAAACACCAACCTAAATGACGTGCCTCATCACTGGCAGACATACAAACTATACCTTTATATGATTCTTTCTACCGTGCTTTTGTGCGATCCGACATTCCTTGCCTGATTATATCTTATTCGTCTTCCTCTCCCCTAGAACTGAAAATCGTTTTGATCTCTTTATTCTTATCCGTGAAGCTTAATTTCATACGATCAAAATTTCCAAAGAGCGAAATCATTTCTCTTGGCGACTTTAATTCTAATTCTAGCTGGTTCCCTTTTTCGAATTCTGCTGAAGAAGCTGGAAGAGAAGCAGAGATATTCGCTGTAAATAATAATTTAAAACGAATCATTCATCACCCAATCGGAATCCTCGACAATCCTCTTCACACATCCATAACCTCTATCTTTTCGTAACCAATAGTTCTTTTTCCTGTACTCTTTGAGGTAACTGCTCCGCTTGGTACTCAGACTACAGTCATCCTAGATTGATTTCTTGTGGAATGTCCTCCTCTCAGCCATTCACAACCTCTTGTAGTCTGGCATTACAACAGTGCCAACTGGGAAGATGTGTGTGACTTTTGCTCCTCCTTTCCATTATACTACTGTTTCCATTCCTCAGCTTTAGATACTTGTGAACTTTTTTCTGAAAAATCATGTTGGAATGGAGGTTTCATTCCTCACTCAGTTCAGAACTCTTACCCTATATCCCAGCCATTATTTTCATAAAATGTGGTGCCAAGGCAGTCCAGGAAAAGAAAACCGCTTATTGTAAGTGGCTTAAGAAAAAAACTCTAGCTTCTCCATTCACAGCCTGCAATACAGTACTTGCAAAACCATCTTTCAAAATATAAAAAATAAAATAAAAAACTGTCTGACTTTGATAGGGCTAAATGTAGAAAACTCACCACCTGTCCAATGACAGCCATGCCTTTCGGGCCCCTCGAAAAGAACCCCTAGGCGTTAACTTTTGTTCATCTGTGTTTCTATCTCTTTCTTATTCAAATGCTAGCATTAACTGGTATCATTATTCTCATCTGACTCCTACATAGAGGCAAATCATTTCCTTTACCTGGAACATTGAATCGCATACCTCCTATAGCCTTCCACCAGAAAGACATCAGAAAGATCTTGAACAACCTGGACACCAAAAGACCTCTAGTCCTGATGGAATCCAACCAGTTGGGTTCAAGAATTGACACCTGCTCTTTATCATGAATACACTATATTACATTCGGCTGATTTCTGTCTTACAGCATGAAAACAAGCCCCCGTACAGCCAATTCCAAAAAAAAAAAAAAAAAAAAAAAGGTATATGTTTCTGTCATCCTGTTACTCTCACCTCAGTACTGTCCAAAGTAATGCAGGTCATCAACAGCCAACTTATGGCATCTGGAGAACTGTGAACTAATCAACCACCACCAATATGGATTTGGACAATCAAAATCCACAGCAGATTTCCAGACCTACATCACCTTCTGGGTACATGCCATGGAAACTTTTGGAGAAGCCTGCGCTGTTGCACTTGATATTTCCAAGGCATTTCCTAGTCCTGCATTGAGAACTTCTAAACAAATTGCTACCTTATGGTCTGCCTTTGTAATTGGAGTTTTATCTCGGGTCTTTCATTATGTGTAATGGTGGAAGCTCTTCAGATTTTCCTGTTGATGCAGGTGTTCCTCAGGGATCTGTTGTTTCACCCATCCACCTCCTCATTTACATAAACTACCTTCTCTCACTTACCTGAAAGCATATTGCAATTTTGCTGATGATAGTACTAGTACTACCGGCTCATCCTACTAATACGATAAAACTTGTGACGTCTCAGACATCTGAAGTTTCAAGTTATTCATTGCTTCCAAAATACAGTCTTGCCTATTTCCTCACAAAAAAATACCTTAGTTTTTCTCCACTTACTTTTCGTAATACTTAACTTAGCATTAAAAACCATATCTGTCTTTCTGAAGTAATTCTTACTGCTAGTCTATCCTGGCATAACTACATCACTGCTATATCTTCATCTTCCAGAAGATCCGGCATACTTTTTCTCTCCTGTACAGTTGCTTACTTTGTACAAATCTCAAATCCGCCCACTTGGAATACTTCTCTTTCATTTGGGGTGATACACCTTAGTGCTGCCTAAAAATTCTTGATGCAGTTCAGAAGAGAGGTGTTCTGTTGCTGGATAACTCGTCTCTTACAAAACTCTCTGCCACTGTCTTATAAATGGTCAGTCGGTATTGTGTCTCTTCTACAGATATTTCCATAGTCACTGCTGAACAGTGACCATGGAAATATCCCATGGTCACTGCTGTTCCCAGTCGCCTTTTATTGCGATTCTCTGCGTCGTTCTGTGAAGCAGCCTTCCAGATGAAGTACTTCCCCAATCTCCAACTATTTACGAATAATGTCATCAAATTACTCTTGAACCCAGTCCACACTGCATTTATTTGCTATAGGCCTTGCGGCCTCTTGTGTGTGGGAGTGATATGTAAATTATTGAAATCTGATCCCCTTTGTCCAAAGATTAGACATGATGCACTTACGCTATCGATGATGACTCATTTGCGACTTTGGAAAATAACTATTAAATAAAAATAGTAGGAGCGTAGTTACTTGCTGTCGTTCCCAAACAAACACTCAGATTTACTTCCTTTCTTTTTATTTCAAAAGATAGTATGTAAACATTGTCTTATTCTACTGCTCTTTCTATTTGTTGAAATATTTAACTGCCGTTATTGAGTGAGCTTTTTCAGTTTTTAGCATACTATTGGATTATTATAAGGTTAAGTGATTTTTGAATAGCCGTATCGAGCATCCTTAGCTCAGTCGGTTTCGACGAAGCGCTTTGCTTGGAAACATCTGGGTTCGAATTCAGTCTACGATGCAGGGAACCTTTACCACGGCAACTTTTATCCGGAAACTCGGATTTTTCATGCCTTAGTAGGCAAACCGGTCCAGTGAACACACATATAGCTACAGACATAAAATAATTAGTAGAGGGATGGCAAGCTGGCTGCATTACAATGCCTAAAACTCCGGATTAGGTGACTCAACTCAGATAGTTGTGTAAACCTCTCAGTCAGATCAGTTTTTTTTTTAAACCACAAAAATGATTAAAATATGGTAAAAATGAATGTAGTGTTACTATTATTCTATTAAATTATCAGAAGAAATGTGTTTATTTAAAATGATTGATTGTGAAGCTTGCGCTAAATTTTCTACCCAAGAATTAAAACAAAAGTGGCAAAATGTGAATCAAACAATATGTTTTAAAAAAGTTTGTACTTAAAATGTAATATTTTTATTGTACAATTCGAATCCAGTTCCTTTTTCAATTCAAGGATGGGTGCAGTTCTTCTGGCTGCATTATGGAGATACAATGCGTAATACTGAAAATAACATATGACAATTGTTGGCTGCGTTCATAAGACTGACATTATGTTATATTACATGTCGAATCGCAAAAATATATCAATTCTTCATTCAAGTTAAATGATCCGCATCCTTAAGAACACTAAATGAATAAAAACAATCAATTTCTTAAAATGTCAGGGATTCTAAATTTTCTCCACCAAAGTTCCTGCTTTTTTTGTTGTTGTTGTTGTTTATTTGATACAAAACGCATCCAGTTATGAAATCAGTTCCGTGCAATTCATGCGCAAGTAATTTGTTTGTTCTTTGACCACAGATGTTTCTTCTGTTTGATTTCATATTCTATAGCCCAACGATTGTTTTATAATTTTTAGTTGTGACTTTTTATTAAAAGTAATGGTTTATCTATAAAATATGAAAAAGAAAGTGTAAATTTATTATTATTATTATACAGGGGGGGGGGAGTCTGGATTCATCGCGAGAAGTCCACTTATTCTCTCATATTTTGCCTTGAAATCATTTACCGACAAAGCACCCGAAACTGACATTGGCAATCTATTCTACTCATTCACCACTCTCCAAGCAAAAATCTAGTCCCACTCCCTTGCTAACCACGCTCTTACTCAATTTACATGGATGACTTCTAGTTTTCCTGACATTATTCATGTCCTGAAATATTTCGTCTACATCAATCCTATAAACCCCCTAATCAACTTATATGTCTCTATCATTCCGTCCCTTATTCGCCGATCAACCAGCTGTAACCCACAAATCTTCAATCTCTCCTCATATGGAGAGATTAAACAACAGTCCTGCCACCATCTTAGTTACTCTCCTCCGAATCCGCTCCACCTCATCCACATCTCCAAGAAACCCAGGCGACCAGATCTGTGCGCATGAGGCCTTATCAAGAGCCTTATCAAGTGGAATAATATTATTTCTGCATGTTAGGGTGTTGTTCAATAACCAGGTAATCTTATGAGCTGTTTTAGCCACTTTTATAATATGCTCTCTGAATTTCAACTCCATATCCACCAACACCCCCAAATCCCTGACTTCATTAATCTCATGGAATACAGTCCCATCAGTATGGTATACGCAGATTCTTTCACTTCAAAATGCATAACCTACACATTGCCAAATTAAATCGGCATCCACTCTTCTTTGGCCATACTTCCAGTCTATTTAAATCATCCTGTAAGATGTCAACATCATCCTTATTGACTACCTAATTTTGCATCATCTACAAACGCTGAGTATTTCTCTTCAGATCATTTCGTATATCATTAACAAACAAATTAAATATTAGTGGCGCAAGTCCAGAGTCCTGAGGCACGCCACTAATCACAGGCTTGCTACAGGACTCTGCATCTGTATAGATTAGTATCTGGTATCTCTCCATCAACCAATCTCTTATCCACATCACCAGTTTCATGCCATACCCATTTGATGTAAGTTATGAATCAGGATGCCATTCATTATCTTATCAAAAGCCTTTGCAAAGTCCAACAGTATGCTCATGCAGTCATTATCAACCTTTATCCAACACACAGCTGTCACCCTATTATATAAAGTGAGTAGTTTACTGAAGAATGACCTACCCTTTACAAAACCATGCTCCCATAAAATATTATTCTTATCCACCCATTCCTGAATTTTATCTTTAACCAACTTCTCCAATACTTTGACCACTACTCCTGAAATGCTAACTGGTCTGTAATTATGTCTTGGAACCACCCTTATGCAATGGAACTATTTCACCGTCTTCCATTCCCTTGGGACTCTACCTGAGCTGAGACTCGGATTAAACAATATAGTCATAGGGACTACCAATTCCCTAGCACATGCTCGTAATACACGAGCTGATATACCGTCCAAATTGTATTGACATCCAGATTGTGGACAGACTAATTGAAATCCGTAAATATTTGAAAAGTCAACGCGAAACAGAAAGTTGTGTATACTATAATTGTGAATTTTAAATTGGAGTAAACAATATTAGGAGCAAGATCTAGGCAACCCCCTCCCACGTCCAGGCTCGTGAAAATTATGACAATCTTGGCAACACTTCATTAACCACTTTAAAAATAATAATAATTATATATATATATATATATATATATATATATATATATATATATATATATATATACACCGCTATGATCTTCGTATTAAAATAAATTAATTCCCATTTTCCAATGAGAACCATGAATAACCACTGATAATCCAGTATGAAATTATCACTCAAGTGATGTGCAAATAAATACATCTTGACTGATATAGATAAGAAACCGATATTAAGATAATTTCTCGTACGCTGATTGACATAGATCAATTTTTACTGAATTCCGTACCTTTTAAAACTCTATAAATCAAGTAGTATTGAATCAATAACTGCGTTATTTTTTTATAAATTTTACTTGAAGGGGGGACAATCGTTCGATGCTGTTGGCACACTCTCCCTCGATGTGTCTTTGGACTCCCTGGAGGTGTCAACTAATAATAATAATAAATTAATTTCAGCTTCTCAGCTCTGTTACACAATTTACGGAATAGACGCCTCTTCACTGCTTGATAACAACATAGAATTGCGTAATTGAAACGCTCCAGTTACACGTGTTCCCATTTCATGTCGTAGTGCACTTCTGCCACCTGGTGGTAGAAATTCGCATTAGAATGTGTAAATTCTAAAATAAAAAGTTGAAACATAACTAAGCAGTACTTAGACGGACAACTGTGGGAAATTCTTTAAATAAGAAAACACACATAACTACAGCGACGATCTTTTAATAAGATTATACTGTTAAAATACAGATATTTCGGTGTATGTATTACAACCATCTTCAGCGTAGAATAAACAGTGGAAAATTCAACTACAGCAACTGAAAAGTCTGTGCTCTAAATGGTTACTTCCCATGCATTTTTGTGGGTAACATATTGCAAGCTATTACACTATCAGGATTCTCGAAAAATATAATAATAATAATAATACAGATACTAATGGGTTTCTTAATTTGGGTATGGATAATCCAATTTGAGGTTAAGGTTGGAAGGGTGTAGAAGAGCCTTAGACGTTTAATGAACTGAATATCTTCTGAAACACGTTTTAAGATTGAGCCGTTTGTTCAAAAGAGGATAAGCTGCATTGAATTTGATAGATTCTAGGTAGCAACAATGGAGAAATTTTATTTTCAGGAGATGAAAACAGTTGTCTGATTTGATCATGGTGGCCTAAAAGTTGCAATTTCATAATGACACCAACCACATGTTAAGATATTCCTTTAGTATATCGATAAGTATCCTATGGACATCTGTTCTCGTAGAATTTGGAGAGAAATTGTTAATAGCTTTTGTCCATGATTTTTCGGTTAGCCATTGAGAGCACAGGTTTGCTTGACAGTAGAAATTTCTTACTGAAGAGTTATTTGTGAAAAACGGACAATGTTGGCGGCTCTTGACAACAGTGATTGATTATACTGTATTTTAATGAAGAATGGTGTGCTGATGTTCTTTGAATATAACGACCAGAAAAGCGATATACCTCTATGCTGAAAGTGAATGCTTCTCATTGATAAGAACATCTAGAATGGGTTAAATGTCGATTGATTATATCAAATTCTATAACTGGAACTTCTCCTATTTTGGACAAACTGACATCCGTTTAAAAACGTATTTCAGACAATGAATGGGGGACCAGTGGCGTAGGAACGCGATGGCATTGGTGTATTTGCTGGCGGCGCTATTGGCAGGATTTTCACCAATTATTTATATTATCACACTTAAAATGAAAAAAAATAATAATAATAAATAAATAAATAAAAACATGCATAGTTACGAATTTGCCAACAGTGTCAATAACACAGCTATGCTGTTGCACGCGGTTAACAACGCTAGCTATAGGATCTTTTGGAATAATGCAAAATGCCACGTAAATGCGTCTACAATTTCGAAACTCTCTTCAAAACAGAGTGCTGAGCTTCTTCTACATCACCCCGAACTCTGACCTCAACGCTGGATTATCTATGCGCCCAAAATTTGGGAAATGTTCGTTAGCGAATGTATTTTTTAAAAAGGATCTTAATGGTGTGGTAGTAGCAACCTTGTACCCGCACGGTTACAGAGTTGATAAATTGTTTGTAGTACCTAATTTTAATTAGTTGTATTTGAATTTTCTATTGTTTATTCTAAAAGTTTGGAATACAGCTTGTAGAGTAGTGGATTTTTAATTTCCCGATATATTGCTGTCGTAAATTCCCTCTTTTCACTGTTTCTGAGAAACTCTGAGAAGAATGGATGTATTTGTTGCCAAACAGTTATCGATGGCCTAAGAATCGGTGTTCTGCTGAGTATATGGGCTGATAACTTTTGCGAACAAAGAAATTTTTCTATCTAATGACTCGATCGTGCTGAAATTAGCAGTGTCGCTTTTTTTTTTTTTTTTTTTTTTTTTTTTTTTTTTTTTTTTTTTGAAGCAAGTCTTAATAGCGTACAGGGCGAATGCTGGTGTTGAAATTCACGCTTGCTCTTGTCATCATTCAGGGAGTAAGAGGTGTGATTGAAGTCTGATTAGCGGAATAATGAATTACTGACCATTTAAAACTATTTAACCCTCGTATAACGCAGTACTTATACAACGCGGTTTCGATATAACGCGGTCTACAAATTGTAGTAACCGGTACTTATACAACGCGGTTTCGATATAAGACTGTCTACAAACTGTAGTAACCCTTTATCTTTTCATATACTGTATTTTCAACGCGCGACTTAAAAATCAAATTTTATCTTCGTTAAATTTGCGTCTTCCCGTATCGCGCATGTAGTTATAAGTAGCGAATTTATACTAGGGGAAATACCCTATTACACGCATATACGTCAATTGTTTACCTTATAAAGTATTTATTGTTGAAAATTGTCTTCGTTTTCTGGCAGGAAAGCGCATTAAAAATCATAAGTGTGTTAATCTCAAACTGAGCAATTTATTTTTTGGTGAGTTGCATACAATATGTACTGCTTTTTTTATTATTAAAAAAATATTTTTATAGTAATGGCCATTTAGAGCGCTTTCGCAATATGGTTGAAAACGAAATTAGTGAATTAATTGATGGAGAAATAAGGAGGAACTAAATGAGGAGGAACTGGTACAATTAATAGATGACGTCGAACCAAATGGCGGGGAAAGTTCTGCCGAAGATTCTGATTATGATGAATCTGTTAAAGAATTCAGTTTAAAGAAATTAGCAGAAGGATTGGACTTGGCAAGAAAGTTATTTTATGGATAATGATCTCCCAATGGAGCTGTCCGGAAAATTCACGAGACAGTTGGATATTTGTTTAGCTACGTATTATGAACTTAACAAAAAATTGCAGCATAGTGGTAAGCAAGACCTTATTACTGACTTCTTGATAACTAAACTAACCGAAGTATGCAATGAGAATTATACAAAAGATGTTCAAGTGATGACGACGTCCGGCCACTCGTAAATAAAGGACATCTACGAAATGTTAGTTTTGAAGACATTGATGACGATTAAATTATGCACTTTATTTTATTTTGTCTAAAACATTTATGTATTATGTGCAATGAAGTTTATAATTTATAATTTTTTATAATTTTATACTATGTATTTGTTTCATAGTTTTTTTGTTGGATATGTCATTGTTTATATAATCTTAAAAAAAAAAAAAAAACATTTCGGAACCCAAACCTACTTTTTCTATGTGATCTGAGTTTCTCAGAACGCGGCATTTTTGTGGAACCTAACATCCTCGTTATACGAGGATTACCTGCATTTAGAAATTTATGCACATTTAATTATACAAATACAACATTTATTTTACAAATGATATTCTATCTTTTTCAATTTAGTTGAATACAAATTCTACCCTACGGTTCTTCTTTATGAACTGGTCAATAACATCGTCATAAAAAGTTGGTTGTAACTTAATTTTCCCAAACAACACACGCACACTTGTAAAAGCTGGCTGAAGCTCACTGGCTAGATCTACTTTGCGTATGGCCTTGTGTTTAAGACGACGTGAAGGGAGCGGAAATGGTTATGCGCGCGCATGAAATCACAGTGCCGCAGCGAGGGACTTGGAAGCGCCTACAACCGAGCAAGTCGAGGTAGCTTTGACTAGACGAGCAAGCATCGGCCTTCGATACACAACGCAAAGCTCAATTATTGCCGCGCAAGCTTAAGAGGTCTTCTGTCTACAAAAATAAAAGCCTAAATGGAATGCTTATAAATGCATGCATTTATTAAAAAATAAATATTACTTCTTTCTCAATTAATGAGCTTGCGCAGCAAGCATGGAGAATTCGCCACTGATAGTGTAGTATACTTTTTAACATATGTTTTCTCAAGTAAGAAAGTACATTTTGAAACATGAAAGTAATTAAACCTTCTTTCTTGGCTAACTTAGCCTCAAAATTCCCAGTTCCGCTTTATTGTTCTGAGTTTGTCCATAACGTGGACAAACCTTCATTCTTTATGGGATTTGGTGTATACCCACGTACAGCCAGAACTGTTGAGAAATCTTTGTTGGAGAGTTTTCTGGAGATCTTAGAAACTCTCCTATTCAGCTTTCCCTCTATCAGGAGCACGTTTCATATCATTCTACTCATCCAGTAAGTCTTGATACTACTTAAGAAGTATTTTAATCCAATCCCTCGATAATATATGGAGAAAGTTAGTTAAAAAAAATATGTACATCGCGTCTAACCATCAAAGATGAGTTACTCCATTCAGGTAGCCATTGCCATTGATTGTATGTAATTTTCTACCATTCCATGTGTTTAAAACACGCATTTTCAGCTGTTGAATATTCGGCGAATTCTGTTTTAGTTTAAGTTGTAATGGCATTGTTAGACATAAATATGTGAGTATACTTCCCTTATTGTAAAACAACAAAATTAAAAATAGGACGGCTGGGTGTGATGTTTGCACATCACGGCACTTGACCGCACAAAGGAAGACTTGGTTTCAAGCCTTTTTTAGACCGGTTTCCGAGTTAGTCTATCTCTGGCACTGATAAGTGGTTTTTTTCTCCCGGAAACTCGGGTTTTTTGGCCCGTTAATTCAAAGAAAATCGATCGTAGAACCCACACAATTTCAGACATTAAACATATTGTATTAGAGTTAGGGACCAGGAGATGGCGGCACTTGTTGAGCCGTCTCTCCACGTCTTTCCACTTAATTAGTGATAGCCTTGGCCCTGCTATCTCTGATTGGTGTAGATTGAACTGCCCACTCAATCTCCAAAAGTTAGGTAGGGCTAAAACGGCTTCGCGTACACCCTGTACGGAAATAAAAGGCATTAGCTGATTTTTTTCCCAGCAAACTATCCTCTTCACTGTTTATTGCTAATTGCTTTTGTCTGTATTTCAACAAAAGTATAAAATAATTATACAAATATTTCACTGATATAGACATTTTTGTAACACAGTATCAGTAAAACATGTAGTTAAATAAAATATTTTAATACAACTTTTAATAAATCTAAAAATGTTTAGTTTCTTTTAATTTATTCATCTGTGTACATTTTTTCCCAATTTTCTTCGGATACATCCTCTCCCCTTTCCGTGAAGATGGATGGCACAGTCCTGGATCCTTTTTTCCTTGAAATTAACTCCAAATGTCCAAAGAAGATGGACATTATCTCTCTCTATCATATTCATCATTGTTTTACTTCAGGACAACTGTCTATTTATCTGTGGGACTCAAGAATTAACTAACTGTATTCAGGGCCGTATTAATGCACAGGCACTTGAGGCTCTAGCTGGGAACCCCGAAAATTTGGGCCAATTTAAGGTCTCCAAACAATGAGGTGGGATCCCAGAACGCTCTAGCGGCTTGGTCCATGTTCGCCTTGGATAAAGTGTAAGTGCGGTCCTGACTGTATTTCAACAAAAAGTATCTCGATATATAATACGCTGGAGGTAATAGCTGATATTATCAAAAAGGGTAAGAAACATATGTTGAGTCTAGCTTAAGTTCACCTTTGAAATTATAAAGATCGCATAAACAATATCAAATCAAGTTATATGTTAAATGTAACTGTTTTAAATCATGTGAAGAAATAAAACTCAGCTGGTGAAGTTTGCAAACAAACAGTTTCTTTAATGATATACCTTATGTTGTATATTAGGGGGGGGGGGGGATTTGTGTTTAACTGACACGGGATGGCGCCACAATCAGGCTTGCTCATATTTTAATAACGTTATAATAATGAAAGCAATTTATTATTATTCAAAATAATTACCAATAAGGAAGAAAGAAAATAGGCGCATGACAAGCTTTAGAGGAGAACGTTTTAGTTTTCGATTTTAAATACGACTTATAACAACACAACGGCGTAGACGTGTAGTATATATTCTTAACAGATCAACATGTATTGGTATTACCCCATCCGTTGGATCTGAACTGCATGCGACCAGTAGCTACTCATTTCAGTACTGATTCTCTTTTTCTCGGAATGAGCCAGAAAGTAATTCATTTAAACTCCTCTGAACACTGTGAAAATTAGCTCGCAGTAAAACCATATTCCAAAATAAAGCCTTATTCTTTCGTAACGTTTGCATGCCAGGAGTGCACACAGTAATACTGGATGATACGCTATCATACATGTATCTCATGATAAGTGTCCATCATTATTTTTATTGAATTTCTGCCTTTAGACATCAGAATCCTCAGGTAAATTGTATAATACGCATTGCTGCCATGTTTGGTCGTATGAGAAGAGTGTTATATGGTCTGCATATCCTCTTGAAAATTTTCATTATTATAGATCTACAAAAGAAAGGCCTAATACGTTCGATATTCTAGTCATCGATTCAGATGAACTGCACTGATTTCCATTAATTCAGAAACAAAGATAAAAATCACGATAACTCAGGGGCAGAGGAACATATGAAAGTCGGGTACATTTGTAAAAAATGACGCTGAGTCTAGTTATTTTAGAAATGAGTGGCGCTGTCAGCTGTATATGCAAATGGGCCGCTGCATAAAAGCGGACGGTTTGGAGTGGTTTTCTATTTCACGTCTCGAGTCGAGAACGTGATTTTTCCTGATAACAGAATTTTTGGATATGACTGCAAGACATTATTTAATCAAGGAATTCAGGTAGAGAGCCATGGCTAGATGGTTGTATGTAAGTCGTGATTCTCATGTTATGGAACCAATTCCAACAGTAACAAACATAATCCTGGAAATACATTGAAGGAAGGCTACCGACTACAACCACAGTGAGTGACTGATATCTCCAATTATCTGCTCGCCATGCAATCAATTACCAATGCAATCAATTGGTAATTGATTGCATTGTGTGCAGAAGGCTTCACATGTAAACTAGGCGACAGGTAATCTACATACATGAAATGTCCGAGGGTCCACGTCAACTGAACCCAAGACCAATAGGGATAGGTATCGTTTATAGACAAGTCTCGATTTTCTCTACAAAGCGATACCATGCCTACTCTGATCTGGAAAGAACTAGGGACACTTTATCCTTTCTCTAATATCCATAAAAGGGACACGTGGTGGAAACTATGACACTACAAGTGTCATGGTTTGGGGAGGCTTCCATCGTTGGGTGGAAGCACCATCCTGAATCCTAGTGGAACCATGAATGCTTCAACTTATAAAAACAAGGTCCTGAACCCTTTTGTCCGATGCACGTGCTTTAGGGGAGACATTTGTCCTAGAAGACGATAATGTTTCCTCATTAAGAGGAAACATTATCGTGGACCATATCTTCAAGAAAAGGCAACTGGTAGAAAAAATATCATGCGTATGGACTGGACAGTCTGGTCTGGGATGTTACTGTTCTGAACCCCTTCTCTAAAACCTTGAGGGATTTAGGTGAGCTTTTCAGGAGCAACCAACTGAGCTCCTAGACACCATTATTAACATATGAAACATCGCTGCAAGCATTGTATTGTTGTGATCGGTGACCACATTCTTTATTGAGGCACTTTGAAAATCTCATTTTGACCTCTTGTTTTCATTATTGGTACCCATTTTTTACTGGATTAAACTATTTTTTAAATTTTATATCATAATGCTTCTCACAGTATTATTTTTTAAATTATCGCTATTTTCTTTGGTCCTTAATTTATGAAAACCAGTGTATTTTGAGGCTTTCTTTTATTTTTATTTATTATTATTATTTTTTTATCCAGCTCATTCCACAATCGATGTTTGTTGGAAACAACTAGGAATTTTTCTCCCGGAAGAAGTCTGTAGTTTAATCTTGCAGTTCATCAAAACTGATTTCAGACAATACGACCCCACAGATATACACTCTCTGTCCAAAAAGAAACCGAAGTTTTCGAAAATAAAAGAAACTAGTGGTGCGCCTGTTGTATCTTTTTGTTGTCGAAAGCGGCAACCTTCATTAGTGTTGTGTCAACTGTTTATAACATTTCTTTCATTAGAAGCCGAGTTATAGTGCCCGGAGTGACAGTGTGTTTTGACGAACGGTCGGAAAATTAATTTCAAACAGAGAGCTCTGATTGCCTTTTGTGCTAAACTTGGATTTCAAAGTGGTCGAGAGACGCTTGAGGATGACGAAAAGCCGTGCGTCCAAAATCCGGACGGAGAGTAGTTAACATCCAAAAAGTGCGTGATTTCATCAAAGAAAACCCGAAATCGTCCGTGAGATTGGTTGAAGATGAATTGGGGATTCTAAAATCAACTCTGCACAACATTTTACTGAGAGTTTAGGCCTTCGTAAATTGAATTCGCAATTTGTTCCCTAGAAGTTAACCGACGACCAAAAAATGTATCAAATTGAACACTGCAAGGACCTCATTAAAACGCTCTTAAGGACTCAAACTTCCTTGAAACGATCGTTACTGGTGATGAAACGTTGTGTTTTGAATATGAGCCCGAAACAAAGCGCCAGAGTCTGAATGGAGAAAAAAAAGTCGCTCGGAGAAGTCAAAGGTAAAGACAATGCGGATTTGTTTCTACAATTCCAAGGGCATTATCCACAACGAATTCGTTCTTCCTGGCCAAACGGTCAATGGTGAGTTTTATCTCGAAGTTTTGAAGCGATTGATAGCGAGAATTCGTCGTGTACGGCATGAATATCGTGACGACCGACCGTTCGTCAAAACACACTGTCACTCTTGGCTATAACTCGGCTTCTAATGAAACAAATATCATAAACAGTTCACACAACACTAATGACGGTTGCGGCTTTCGACAACAAAAAGATACAACCGGTGGCGAAACTAGTTTCTTCTATTGTCGAAAAGTTCGGTTTCTTTTTGGACAGAGAGTGTACATGAGCACATACAAATAAATACTATTTATAGTCAGATAGCCCCTATTATCTACCGTATTTACTCGAATATAATTAAATTAACGAATAAAATGCATTCGTCCTACCATATATCTTGCACCCCTCATTTCATTTTGCAAAAGAAGGAAATTAAAAATTTCGCATATACCTCGAGATGAAAAAAAAGTTTAATAGGTCAAAAAATATATAGTGAATGTTGTTATGGCAGTTTCAGATATTTTGGAATTCGGTTGAAGAGAATCAGCATTTCAGCTCAACAATTGTCGGTTTCCCTTTGTCGTAGAGTCGTGCAATCTTTTGTTAATACCGCACCAATCATATGCACGCATGTCTTCATAGCTGCGCTATCTCTACCGGCCTACCTTTGCTGTTCGTTTCGTGCTCCGCTTTCACTTCTCATTAGTCATTCGTGAAGGATTGTTCATAACATATCCCAAGTGTTGTAAATTACTGGTAATTTTTGCTTGAAATATGGAGAAACGTTCAAGTTACAGATCTGGTTTTAAACTCAAAGATCATATGATTCCGAAATGATAAAAGGACATGCGATAATGAAATTATTTGTTTTAATTTCATTACAGAAGCCTTGTCGCTAAGATTCAAATATATCGCGTGATGAAGGTGAACCGCCGATCGCGTAAATAACGTTGATAATTACGATTTAAATGCATTCATTTTATAAATAATGTGAGCAATTATAATGAATACTGTGGATTTAATTATAAACGTCAATTCAGTTTTTTTTTTGTTGAAAAGCTTTAGTTTCCGAAAATTCCCGCATATATCTCGCAACACATTTTTTAACTTAGTGCCAGTTATATTAGAATGCACTCAACCTCGATGATGATAAAAGTGGAGAACGATACGTACTAATTTTAAAACTGTTCAGAGTAGTAGTAGTAGTAATAATAATAAAGGACTTTCTGTTCTTTTTGGTGAATAAAAAGTCCTCAGAAAAACTGTACTTTTACTTAAATGTAGAGTTACACGATTTGGAAGCATTTTTTCCCACAAAAGTACATTAGAGATTTATTATAAATTATGTAAGCTTCAGGAAATCAGTGGGGTTAGGTAACAGCAGAGAGAGAGAGAGAGAGATCTAAAAATGTGTTATGTAACAGAAAATGCGTACATTGGTTTTCAAAAACATAATTTTCACTTTTTTTACCCGCTAATCGTCCTTTTGGGATAAGGCTGAACAGAGGCGGCTGCGGAACTGCAGCACCCCCAATTTTTCTCGATATATTAATATATTTATTTATATTTGCTTGTAATATTTAATTTTATCATCAACAATCCTATACCATTCTCTTATTTTGTAAAAAAAAATAATAAAAATCCATCTTGTAGTACTTAGAAGGGCGATGGACGCTAGAGGCATTGTGTTTCCACAGTGTCATATTGCTATGCGCGCAAGCATATGCACGTCATAGTGAGATGCGACCTATTAGCGTAATGCGGCACTGTCCGTCACGCAGTTCTGTTGTTTATATGCAGTTTGCTCCAGGAAAGCTGCTGAGTGATAATTGCCCAGGAAAGGTCAAGCTCTTTGACACATTCCCCCCCCCCCCCACACACACACACATACAGCAGTCACAGAGGAAAATATGGATGACATGAGTGAAGAGCCCATAACTCAGACGCAATCAGATTTTGTACACTCCCCAAGTATGGAAGATACTACATCCCAAGACAGCAGTTATCATACCTTGAAAACAGATACAGAGTTCCAATTGGTCAAAAAGAAGAGGAAAATTTCCAACAATGTGGAAGAACCCAAACCAACAGGGATAGATGCACTCAATGGTCCTAAAGAAAAGATACCACCAGTCATTTTAAGGGGTAAGGAAAAATGGATCCCTGTCTCATCAGCCCTCAGAAAACAAAACATCTCATTCTCATGGGCTAAAAACTCAGATGAGGGAGTTAAAATACAACCCACTACTGTCTCGGATTACAGACAGATGACCAGATTTATGGACAATGCTAACGTCTTATATCACACCTTCTTTACCCAGCGAAAAGAACCTGAAGGTAGTTCTACGACGTGGGATAGCTGAAGGTATCACTCCTGAAGATATGACCACTGATCTCTCCAGACAGGGCCTGTCCCCAGTTAAAGTGAGCAGAATGCTCAGATCAGATAAAAGACCAATGCCTTTGGTGCTGGTGGAAATAAATAACACACAAAAGCGGATCTATGAACTGACTGTAGTATGCGGTCTCAAAATTTCAACTGAGCCTCTTAGGAAAAGAGCATCTGCAGGTCAGTGTCATAGATGCCAAAGGTTTGGACATGCCCAAAAATTATGTAAGGCAGCCTTCAGGTGCTTGAAGTGCGGCGAGGGACACCAGACCATCTCTTGCACCAAACCTCGCACAACTCCAGCATGCTGTGCAAACTGCAGAGTTACTCACCCTGCCAACTACAAGGGATGCCTTTCCGATCCAAAAAATCGAGGACCAACAAAAGTCAATCTTGCTCCGCCATGTAACAACGTTTTAAGCAACCAAACAAATCGTCTTCCAGTCCGAAACATCTTGCCTTCTACCTCACAAGAAGGAACAACCATGACCAAAACATATGCTGAGGCTGCAGGAACTAAGCCTCCTACATTTCTCAAGCTAGAAAGCTCCAACATAACATCCGTTTTAACAGCCTCACTTGCCACTATGCTGCAAGAATTCAGCAAGACATGCCCCTAAACATCTTCTAGAAAGAGATTCCTGCAAGGCACTCAAAACATTATAACAGCCATCTGTCATGAATAATAAATTCAAACCAAAAGCTCTTAAGATAATAGCATGGAATGCAAATGGATTGATGAACAAGATTTTGGAACTTCAAGAATTTTCAACTCGTCTCAGTGCTAATATCATCTTGATTGGTGAAACACACCTAAGACCAGCTAATAACCCAAAAATCCGTGGATACACTATGTACAGAAACGACAGAATTGGCACAAGAGGTGGAGGCACAGCCATATATATAAAGAGTTATTTGAAACATAATACAATAGACAAGCCCAAAACAGTAAACCTGGAGGTGACCGTGTGGAGGTACATACCTTCAATGCTGGGAGTCTCAAGATCTATGCTGCTTATAACCCTCCAAGCATTCCTCTGCTGACAACAGATCTGGACTCCATACTTGGTCCAAATGACTCCATAATAATAGCAGGAGATTTCAACTCAAAACACATCTTGGTACAGCTCATCAACTAACACCAAAGGCCACACACTTTTCAACTATGCAATGCTCAACTCTGTTGTTGTGGCCGGCCCTACCGAGCCCACCCATTTCAGCCCTTCGGGTGGCTCGGATGTGCTGGACATTGTCATCTTTAAAAATTTAAGATACCAATTCAAATTGGAAGCAGTCAACGAATTATCTTCTGACCACAGTCCCATAGTGCTTAATCTAGGTTCATCAGATCAATTCTCTCCTCTGCACACATTCATACCATGGGACAAGTTAGCCAAGGTTCTTCTCGATCATATTGGTCCAGTGCCCAATATCAGTAAAAAGGAAGAGATTGACACAGCAATAAATAACTTAACCATACAAATTCAGAAAGCAATAGAATCAGTCAGACAATCCACTGTCTTCAACCCAACCAACTGTATCCCTGAAGAAATCATGGATCTAATCAAAGCAAAAAATAGAGCCAGGAAGAGATATCACAATACCAGAGCCCCACAAGATAAAAAAAAGTATTGAACAATCTAAACAGGCAGGTCCGAGAAGCTCTTCAAAAACACAGAAACCATCAATGGGAAACCAAATTGGCTAACATCAATACTGAAGATCATTCTGTATGGAAATTCTTAAGAACAATCCGCACCAAAAAGCAACTCATACCCCCTTATACAAACCAAGAAAGGGACAGTTCACAAAGATGAAGAGAAAGCCAAAGCACTAGTAGATAACCTAGAATCTCAGTGCAACCCATCTTATACAAATCTAAATATCAACCTTATGTACAAGATTCATCGTCATGTTAGGACAACCTTAAAACAGAACACTGTTAACTCCGAACATATCACTCCTACAAATCCAACAGAAATGATAAATATCATCTCCCATCTAAACAATAAAAAAGCTCCAGGACCGGATGGCATAACTAACAGAATAGTAAAACTACTTCCAAGAAAGGCCATAGTCCATCTCGTCAACATTACAAATGCTATCTTTAGATTCCAGTATTTCCCTACTACATGGAAAACAGCCACAATCATACCACTGAAGAAGCCAGGAAAAAATGCTCACCTTCCCGAAAGTTACAGACCCATAAGCCTATTATCCAGCCTCGGAAAGGTGACAGAGAAAGTGATCCTCTCAAGATTCCAAGCAGAAACAGATAAGTTAGGAATTTTGCCTAATGAACAGTTCGGCTTCCGTACTGTTCATTAGGCCCATAGTACAGCTCAACAAGTGCACCGGCTTGTAGAAATCATTACTAAAGGTTTCAACTGGAAACTCAATACAGCTGCCATCTTCATCGACGCAGAGAAGGCGTTTGATAAAGTATGGCATCAAGGTCTTCTCTACAAATTGATAAAATTTAATTTTCCAGTCAGGTTAATAAAGGTAATATATTCTTTCCCGAAAGACAGATATATGCAGGTCAGAGTAGGCGAAACGGTTTCGACCAGACGCAGGCGTACCTCACGGATCTCTTCTAGCACCTCTCCTGTTTTCAATCTATGTAGCAGACATCCCTCTGAACACAAGAACAACATTCACTACATTATATGCAGATGATACTGCACTGATGGCAAGATCACTGAGCCCAAAACTGGCAACTAAAAGACTACAAACTAGCATACACACTTTAGAAAAGTGGATGGCAGACTGGAGGATCCAAGTTAATCCCCAGAAAAGCTCAGTTATATTGTTTACTAGAAAGAAAATCCATACCATGGAGGATATTTATTTATTGGGAGTAAAGATTCCATGGAAGACTGAAGTTAAATATCTTGGAGTGATTCTTGATAGTAAACTCCTATTCAGCAAACATATTAGTTACATTACCTCAAAGATATCCAATGTCTTAGCACAGCTCTACCCTATGATCAACACACAAAGTAAACTGGACACGCAAACAAAATTAACAATTTACAAGATGGTAATTCGACCGGTTATCACTTACGCATCCCCAGCTCGGAGCCACACTGCAAATTCAAACATTCTAAAACTTCAGCGATTACAGAATAAGTGCCTGAGGATGATTCTGGATGCCCCTTGGTTCATAAGAAACACCCAGATCCATTGAGAAGTTAATATCCCTTATATCTCTTCCTTTCTCATAAATCTAGCTGAGAAGGTCTTTACCAAGGCAAGTAACCATCCAAACCCGTTAATTAAGGAAGCCTCGGAATATAATGAAGAAGAAATCAACAAATATAAAAGACCAAAATCTATTTTAAGTTCAACTGAACACAACTAACTTCACTGCCCTCAATGGGCAAGCATATCGCTCACAAACACTCCATTCAAAGTTCTTCCATTTCAAGACAAAGGGGAATATGAAAAGCAATTTTGCTTCACCCATCTAGCCAGAAATGTTAATGTTAATGAGTAAGAGTGTTCGTAGTGCTTATCGTGTTTACTCCGTCTCTTTAAACATTTGGACATTACTATTAAAGACATAACATTTATTATAGTAATTTTGAATTATACTAAACTGTATAATTTTATCGATAATAAGCAATGTTTTTTCATGAAACAAAACAAGAATATATTTTATTCTTCTTGTTTTAGAAATCAAAAAAAAAAAAAAAAATCAGCTAACGCCTTTTTTTTTTTTTTTTTATTCCCGTATACGTGGAGTAGGCGAGGCCATTTAGCCCTATCTAACTTTTGGAGACTGAGTGGGCAGTTCAATCTCCACTGGTACCAATCAGAGATAGATGGCCCAAGGCTCTCACTAATTAAGCGGTACACAGTGAAGAGAGAGACGGCTCTACAGGTGCCGCTATCTCGTGGTCCCTAACCCTAAGACTCGTATTTAATGTCTGAAATAATGTGGGTTCTACGGTCGATTTTCTTGAGTTTACGGGACGAAAAACCCGAGTTTCAGTGAGGAAAAACCCGCTTGCCCGTGCCAGAGATCGACTAACTCGGGAACCGGTCGAAAAAAGGCTTAGAAAATTTCCTCTAGTCGCCGACTAGACTCGAAACCACTGAGCTACACAGGCTCCGTTCTTGTTTTAGTAGACATGATAATTAAAATTATAATAACGGAATTATTCACGTAAAAATATTATTTATTAGTAGAATTTTCACCGAGTATCACAGGCATCTTAAGAATATATTTTATTTTTAAGTAATTTTGAATTATATCAAACTGTATAATTTTATCGATAATAAACAATATTTTTTCATGTTTATTTATTTATTTTTTAATTTTTACCATAATTTTGATGTTTTATCCAAACACGTATACATTGTACTTACAGTGTGTAATGTATATTTCGAAAGTTGCTGCATCCCCACGATTTCAAGCCACGAGCCGCCACTGAGGCTGAAGCAATTAAGCTCAATAACAACTATGCATCTTTCTTCTTATATTCTGGCATTGATTTAAAAAAAGAAAGGGGGAAAATGCCATAAGGCTACACAGACACTTTTTAACACGGATTCTGGTTTGGTGTATAAGTTCTGTCGAACCTGTATGTTCAAGTGTAGTCAAAAAACACTTTTTTTTCCCAGAAATTTCCAGAGGTAGTCGATCTTTCGTACAGACAGAGAGAGAGAGAAAAGGATAAGTGGGGTTTATTCTTTTGGCAGAAATTTTTAAATCTTCTAGTCCGAAAAATCAATTATAGACCATATAATTTAGATTATGCAGTGCAACATGTTCTTCTTGTTCTGGACTCACCATTTTTTCTATGCTTTTCTGGTCACGTTGGCCAGAAATGTATTCAACTCACTGCGATTATGATGAATGGAAAGTGGCTGCAAACCGATTTTAGAAAGTTAGTTCAAAAAGATTTAGGGCTTTATTTATTTCTGATAATTTCAATGTATAAATTGTTTTACCACGTTATTTTAAAATAGATAAACTATGAAATTGTTCAGACAAATAATAATAATTATTATTATTATTCGTGACACCTCCAAGGAGTCCGAAGACTCATCACGGGAGGACACCTACTATACAACACTCTACTACCAATCAACGCCATCTACTGCCCACCGCCACAGCTAGTATTTTTGTCTGTAAATTGCGTGTGTTCTAAAGGGCCGATTTGTCTGTATGCGGGATAAAAAAAAAACCGAGTTTCCGGGAGAAAAAACCCTGTTACCTCCTTATGAGATCAGCTAGCTCACCTTTCATTGAAAAAGTCCATATAAAGATTCCTCCCGTCATGACGAGAATCGAACTTAGGCCTTTTTTAATCGAAGAGCGCAACGTACCGTCGTTCTTCCAATAATATTTTATTTTCTCAAAAGCATCTATGTACATTCAGACGAACTATTTACATATATACAATAAGTACATAGCATGCTTATTTCAGTTATCAATTTTCATTTACAGCATGATAATGTTGTAAAATAATACAATATACAATAACATATATGCAATAAGTACATGGCATGCTTATTTCAGTTAACATTTTTGATTTATGTATTTATTTATTTATTATTATTTACTTTTCTTTTTCTTTTTTTTTTTTTACTACAACATGATTACATGCCCAATATCTATTTTCACCTAGAGTCCTGTGCAATCTTTTGGGCAGTTATTTTGTCATTTAACATCCATTGAAATATTAAAATATTTTTACCTTAACTGAAAATTATAAGACATATACTTCCTCTTATGCAAATAGATATATTCATTACTATACAATATTTCTACACTTATATATATACATATTTACATTATGTGTTCAGTTTTCTATTCCTTTATTTTTTCTTTCAGAGTGAATTGTATTGGCTTGTTTTCATGTTTTTCTTTATGGTGGGTCTTTTATTTCTATTATTTGTATGTTTTCTTCATATTCATTAGAGATAAGGCCTGTCTTCCACCATTGGTGTTTGGTTATCTTTTTTCTGTTTATTGTGTCTGTTATGATTTCTTTTAGTTGTTTGTTGAGTTTTTGCATTATATCTGGGCCTGTATCTCTTCCATAAATTCTGTCACATCTGTATGTCCAGATGGAGTGCATTGTTGTTATAATTATAATTGCTTCGGTTATTTGTTATGTTTCCGTCCTTTAGCCAGAATAGTGTGTGTTCTGTGACCGGTTCTTTGTGTTTTATAAATTTCTGAACAGTGTTCCATATTGGAGAGGTGTGGGGGCAGTATAACATTATGTGATATAGTGTTTCTGGTTCAGGGCAGAAGTAGCATTTGGCTGAGGCTTGAAGTGGAATACCTTTGTATGCGCACCACATTCTGGTGGGTAGGCAAACGTGGTGAACATTGTAATAAAATGTTTTTAGTTTCGGGTGTATAGGTAATCTGAATGCCTTTTTGAGTACATTGGATAATTTAATTTTACCTTTTTCAAACTCTTGGTGTTGTGGTGGTGGTATAACTATTCGCGTGAGAGTGATAAGTGCAATTTTTGGTTTCATTTTGAGGAAATCTTTTATTGCTGTATGATTATTAATGAATTTGTACCCCTCCGCAACTTCAATGAACATTTTTGGTATTTTGCCATTCGATTGTGGAAGGGAACAAATTATTTGGTGGGGCATTATTCTTTGCATGTAGTGTATGATATATGCACTCCATGCTTTGTGTTCCGAGTAAGCTCTCTCTATGATTTTTGCTCTTGCACTTAGAGTTTTTAAATGTACATTTATTAAACCAAGTCCTCCAGCTTCTATATCATGAAATATTGTACACCTTCGTATGGGTTCGTATTTCGAATCCCAAATAAATTTTGCACATTCTCTGTGAATTTTGTCAACTTCGTTGCCATTGTAATTAATGTTGGCTACAAGGTACCATATTTTTGATAGTAAGAACTGGTTACATATTTTTGCCCTGCTTCTAATTGATAATTGTCTGGGTCTCATTTGTGAAATTTTTTTTGTAATTTTGTTATGAGCTACTTCCCATTGATTGTTATGATGGGTTTGGTCCCCTATGGTGATTCCTAAAAGAGGGAGGTGTTCATTAATTTTAATTTCGTTCGGCACGGTTGGCTTATTTGCCCACCTGCCGACGAACATCACGTGACATTTATGAAAGTTGAGTTTTAATGCGGATGCCTTTTCAAAAGATTTAAACACATTACAAGCAATCGTGAAGGATTCTGCTGTGGTTAGCGTTAACGTAACATCGTCGGCATAGGCTAGTACTCTTGTTTTACCTTCTCCTATATGAGTACCCGCTATGCTGGGATGTCCCGATATCACTCGTATCACCGGGTCTAAGGCAAGAGCAAATAGGATCATAGATAGGCTGTCTGCCTGTCTGACCGAGCAGTCAATTTTAACAGGTGCAGACAATTTCTTGTTGATTATGAGTCGTGACTGTGCAGTGTTGTATATGTTTGACATTAAGTTTTGAAATTTCTTCCCGAAACCTGCAGCTTTAATGACTTCTTTCAGGTAGTGGACTAACCGAATCGAAGGCTTTTTCTATGTCCAGACTTACCAACAGGCATGGTTGTTGTGTGGCCTGGTAGTGTTCATATATGCATCTAACTGTCAGAATATTATCTTCTATTTTTCTGTTTTTAACGCCGCAGGTTTGGAATCCTGATATTATTTTATGTATGTGTATTTGAATTCGTTGTGATATGATTTTGGATAAGATTTTATAGTCTGTATTGAGGAATGTAATGCCTCTCCATTGTGAGTTTGTGTTGTTTGTGGTGTCTTTATTTTTTGGTATCAGTGTTATGTAACCGAGGTTGAAATATTCTGGGATGCTTTCCGAATTCTGTATTTCGTTCAGCATTTTCACAAATAGTGTCTCAAATAGGGGGTAGTAAGCTTTATAAAATTCCACCGTGAGACCGTCAGGTCCTGGAGATTTGTGTAGTGACAGGGACTTTATAGTATTTTTGCATTCAGTTTTTGTAATGGGTGAATCTATAATTTCAGCGTTTTAGCCCTAATCTAACTTTTGGAGACTGACTAGCAGTTCAATCTCCACTGGTAGCCAATCAGAGATAGCTGGCCCGAGGCTATTCGCTAATTAATCGCTACATAGTGAAGAAGGCGGCTCGCAAGTGCCGCCATCTCGTGGTACCTCACCCTAACAATATTTTTAATGCTTGAAAATAGTGTGGGTTCGACGGTCTTTTTTCTTGAGTTTATGGGGGGAAAAAACCACTTGCTCATGCCAGAGATCGACTAACTCGGGAACGGGTCGAGAAAAGGCTTAGAAAATGTTCCTCTAGTCGGTGACTAGACTTGAACCCCAAGTCTTTCTTCGTGCAGTCAAGTGGTGTAGAGCAGCACTTCCCAAACTGTGGGTCGCGGCTCCCTTGGGAGCCGTAGGTTTTGTTGAGGGGGGCCGTGAAATAATGAAAACAAATTTAAAATGTTTTAAGACTAAGTAGATTTTTTTATTTTAAAAGAAACATATTTAACTTTTATTATTTCTTTTTGTTATTTTTTATATTTTAATTGAAAATTTCACACATTGGTGTTGATTCACAAACTTTGCTTCCTGCGTATTTCGGCGCTTAATGAATATTAGTAAATATTGCTTATTTATATGTTTCATTTCAAAGCAGTGGTTAATTGTATTTACTTCGAAAGCTCTCCAGGGAAGCTCCAAATCTTCCTGTCCCTTTCATCACGAGTTCCTAATCAGGGACTGTTGATATTGACTTTATATACATATCAAAACTCGTTTTATATTATCACTGTCATCCGAGCTAGTTTTCTGTTACCAATAAAAGTTTCGCATATACTTCACACATGAAAAAAAGCTTAAACAAGTTCATGTGGGGAGATAGCAACTCCTTGCAGTGGTAAACAACACATCCACTATACTGCAGAGGCAATAAAAACAAGTACTTTTATTATGCCAGTGAATAAGGTAAGAGGAGTCTGTGTAATATATTTCTCAACAAATAGTGCAATTAGAGACAACTGCGATAAAAACGCACTAATTAATGAATCACAGGTCTCCTCATACAGAAACTATGCTGTATAGACTGAAACAAAACCATATGTTGCATGGGCAAACACAGTATCTAACTAAAAACTATTGTTATTAATTAGATGTGTGTGAGTTCGATTTCCAAAAGCAGCAATAAAATTCAACCGAACGTGTTAAAATTCGCAAAAGTGTTAAAACTAAGTAATATATATATAATGAATGTTATGGCAGTTTCGCATATGGAATTCGGGTGAAGAGAGTTAGCATTTCAACTCAATTGTCAGCTATGCTTTTATCTTTCGGTTGCATGATCTTTTGTTATTACCGCACCAATCACATGCACGTTTTAATAACCTTCCTTTGCTGTCTGTTTCGCGTTAGGCTTAATTACCGTAAAGGGAGAAAAGTCACAAAAGAGGAAAATGTTCCTGGTCCGGGGATTCCCTTATTCGGGTAATATTCACTAATTTCATGTTATCAGTCTGTGGTGTGCCAGTATCGGTACGTGGTGATATTATTTGATCTATTCTACGTTAAAAAAATTTAACCCTGAGATGGATAAGTGGCTGATAAAAAATAAAAAAAAATTCCCGCGAACAATCAGAAACAGACTCAAAAAAAAAAAAAAAAAAAGGACAGTATTTCATATTTTACCAGAACAGCCCGCATCGTCTTCAGAACCAAACGGTAAGAGGCAAAAAATGTAATATTTGCATTTGATTTTTACAATATTCGCTGTGTATGTTTTGTATTGAATATAAATATTATATGTCTATATTGCGATATTTTTTCGAGGGGGCCGTGAAATATTTTAATTTTTGCAAAGGGGCCCTGACATCCAGAAGTTTGGGAACCACTGGTGTAGAGTGCAAACGCCACTTCTACTGAGCTATACAGGCTCTTTAATATATTGAATATATTCATATCTTATCTTTGCTGAATTCGTTGTTAATACACCAATGTATTTGTTCACTTTATTCATATTTAACCAAGCCATTACCACTTCTTACTCACAGAAAATTAGTCTTTCCTCCTGTTCTAGACGATACTTGATCTGGCGTAATGCTTACCATCGCGAGAATATTCTTGAAAGCGATAGATATCGCGGTGCTCAGGTCATGGTGTGCGGTGGCAGCATGCTTAAAGGATGCACGGAGCTACAAGTGCTGGAAAAGGGCACTATGATGGTGGTGAACGATATTGCAATGAAGTTCTTGAAAGTCATGTTGAAATTCTGTGGTGCTGTAAGCAAATAATTCATTTTTATGGATGACAATCTCACTCCACGCACCAGAGCAATAGATACTTCTAGAGACCAGGGATATTAATCGAATCGAGTGGCCAGCACGCTGCCAATCCCATGAACACGTTTCAGGCATAATTAGGAGATGCATTGCTGCTCGAAATTCCCCTCCAGAAAAAAAAGCCTTTTGCTAGATCTAAAGGAGGCGTGAGCCAGTTTACCTCAAGAACTCCTGAATCACTTGGTGCAAAGCATGGTGCGACTTTGTGAGAGTATCTCAGTTTGGAGTGGACATATTCCATACTGAATGTCTCTCTGCATAGTTTTCTGTAAGCGCTGTACATTAATTCCTTAACATCCTTAGGAAATTTGACTTTTTCCAAACATATATTGCAATTTAATTTGTAAGAAATTTCTAACACATTTTTGTGTGATATAATTTCTTAGTATGCTGCCAATAAATTTATGCCCACATTTGGTTGTAGTCATGAAATTATTTTCATGACTATCGACTAGAATTTCGACAATCTCTGAGTTTGTCGAAATTCGAGAATTTCGACAAACCATCGAAATCTTAAAGTAGCCATGCCTCTGGTAACATTCCTAAAATCTTTGCTGTGCAATATGGTGTCATCCTGCCAGAAACAAGAAACAACCTTTAACAGACAGATAAACTATAAATAGTTCAACTTCCTACCTTAGTTGCTGAACAGCAACTCACCTCATTCCAAAAAAAGCTAGGTTGGGTTGCGATCCATTGATGAAAAGGCCTGTGAAATCTTTAAAAAGTAGCCCTAATGCCTCTGGTAACATTCCTAAAATCTTTGCTGTGCAATTTCTTGCTGCCAGAAGCAAGAAACAACCTTTAACAGACAGATAAACTATAAATAGTTCAACTTTCTACCTTAGTTGCTGAACAGCAACTCACCTCATTCCATAAAAGCTAGGTTGGGTTGCGATCCATTGCTGAAAAGGCCTGTGAAATCTTAAAGTAGCCCTAATGCCTCTGGTAACATTCCTAAAATCTTTGCTGTGCAATATGGTGTCATCCTGCCAGAAGCAAGAAACAACCTTTAACAGACAGATAAACTATAAATAGTTCAACTTCCTACCTTAGTTGTTTCAGCCAACACATCTAAGGAAGTTCAGTGCATCATGTCTGTTAATTGCATGTGTAGCCAGTTTGACTGTTTTGCAGAATGACACACCTAAGTATCTGGTTGATTATTATGATCACCATCATGTGATGCCCTACTAGTCATCCAGCTTCAACTCATGTCCCCAACAGAGTGTTTACTTTATCAAGCACTGCACATTGCATGCCTTCCTTAGTTGTTTTCTTTTTATTTCTTTTCTAAATGGCAGACAAGAATTCACTGTACTGATGGTGTTTTCCTGACATGCTGTGATAAATATCTACTTAGCTATCATCTCTCCTACGGCATCGAAACCAGCCCATGCACATTATTTTAAAAGTTATGAAAAAAGCAGCCAACAAACTCGCATTCAGTTTTCTCAAAAATCATGGTCATTATGATTTGCTAGTATAGACACTCCATAATCCAGACCAACTAATCTTAGGGATGGGTAAATTTTCCTAATTAAGGGTCACAGTAAATTAATGCAGCTGTCTCGCCACTCTTTTTTTTAAATTGGAAGAATGTGTTGCTCACAAGACAGTGCAACCATATCTGGATAAAATAACTGAGAAGGGAACCGATGGAGTTTGAAAAAGGAATTGTGATGGGATACTATGTAATTGAAATCATGTTCAAATTAGATACCGAAAATTCTTGTGGTCCTCGTGGCATTTCTCAGACTGTTTTGAAAGGTTTGTGCTCTACAGTTAATTCTTGTTCTGCACTGCCTTTTCACGATTTCACATTTCTCACAGTCTGGAAATTAGCCCACATACAACGAATTCCTAAGCAGGATTTACAAATATTTACCATTAAATTACCATCCAATTTTTCTCGCATCAGTTCCCTCTAAAGCAGGAGCCAGCAAACTACAGCCCACCGCCTATTATTGTACGGCTCATGACATAGGGATGGCTTTTAAATGAATTTCGTGACAAAGTCATGAAACTGATATTTCAATATCCATAGAATAAATAGCGTTAATGTGAGGCAGCCATGTCCATTCGTTTGCATATTGTATGTTGCATTCTAATTGCCATATGCTGCATCCGATGCTGCTGACACTGAGTGCTAATTTTTAGTGTTTGGAGTACCACCTATTTCTTAGTCGTGCTTATCACGAGCCTATCTAATGATTATTTGCAATCGATTTTGATAATTGGGAAAACTAACTTTGAACCCCCAATCAAGTGTAATTAGATCTCCAAAAAGAATTCCATACTTCTAATTACTCGGAAATCCGTTTGTATGCAATCATATTCTGCATTTTGTTAGTAAACAAGGTTTACTCAATTTATTATTATTATTATATTATGCTGAGGCACGGTAGCAGGGAATCTAGAGGTGTTAGGAGAAATTCAGTTAGTGTGGGTCTGCCACCCCTGGGACAAATGAATGTGAGTTAAGAAATTATTATACAATGTCAAATACGTTTCAAAGTTTTCGAATCCAAATGGGTTAGTCATTACATCTTGCAAGGGTAGTAATTATGGGTCCAAAGGCATGGTGATATTCATGCATACAAATACCAGAAGCATCTGAAATAAAGAAGTTTGGGGCATTGGAGAGATATTGGCATAAATGCAACTTGGTTGACAGAGGATGATACAGTTAGTGAGAGAGAATATGATGGGATGCTGTATATTTATATTTAAGGAAGATGGAAGGAATAAGACAGGAGGAGGTTGCTAATGACATCTGTAGAATTTCAACCAACTAAAATAGGAATGAGGTCTGAGGATGATGTGGTTCATTTGAATCTGTACTTTGCAAGATTGAGGTTAACAAGATCAAATATGATGTTGGTTGCTGCTATAGGCCAGGTAGTACTCAGAAAGATATAGAAGCCATATATCAGCAGATTAGCAAAATGGGTGCAGGTCATGTGATAATCATGGACTTCAACTATGATGATGTACATTAGAAAAAGAAACAGCATATGGTAGGATGGAAATAGAATTTATACAACTACTAAGGTATTATTAACTAAAAGAGCATATGACAAAAACAGCTACTAAGGTATTATTATTATTCGTGACACCTCCAAGGAGTCCGAAGACTCGTCGCAGGAGGACACCCAATATATACAACTGTCTCCACCACTACTACCAATAATCTCCATCAACGCCATCTACCGCCCACCACCACAACTAGTATTTTTTGTCTGTAAATTGCATGTATTCTGAAGGCATGAGAGTGCTAGACCTAGTAATAGCATCAAAGGCCAACTCACCTCCAATCGGGCAAAGTGGTCCTGTAGTTTTGTTCTGGGAGGTTGCTAAACATGTGGATTTCTTGATTAAGAAGGGGGTTTTATGTGGAAGGCTTAAGATGCAGCTTGCAGGAAAGTAACTGAAGCAGCAGTAGTGGAGTTACAGAATAATCACTTTGCAGTGGTGTATAATCTAAGTAGAGATTTTGCAGAGAATTGAGGTAGGTGAATTAGAAGTAATCAGAATTGTTTAATGTAAGTCTCAGCTCTGTAGGATTCCACGAGTAGGAGGATAAGATAGTTCCATTATATGAAGGCAGGCCCAAGATGGACGTAGCAAATTACAGATCGATTAGTAGTTCAGGTGTAGTGGTGGTTAAGGCATTGGAAAAGTTGGCTATTGGTAGAATTCAGAAATAGGTGGATAAGAATGATATTCTACAGTGAACAGCATGGCTTTGTAAAAGGTAGGTCTTTGAGTAATTTGTTCACATTCTACAATAGTGACAGTAGAATTGTATAAAGAAAAGGCATTTGACAAAATACCTCATGGAACATTATTGCTTAAGTTGGAGCATATGTGAATGGATATCAGGAGGCTTAGATAGGAGGGGGGGGGGACTGACTGACATCAGAGGGTGGTATATGGTGGAATGGGGGTTTATGAGAATTCAAGTAACTAATGGAGTACATCAAGGTTCTGTACCAGAGCCACTTCTGTTCAATTTGTATATTAATGATATAGAACAGTGGTCTCCAAACTTTTCGCCGTGAGGGCCACATTGGGTACTTCAGCCCATTGTTCAGCGGGCTGTAGTAATAAAAAACTCTAGAACTAGATATGAGTTTTATTGAAAGCAGATAAAAACTGATTACAGAGTATGTGAAATTAAATTATCATATATTAATGACAATGAATACTATCAGCAAATTCTCATATTTTTATCATAAATTATAATAAAACCATTGACGTGAATGATGTAACTGCGTTTGTGTTTTTAAAATCTTATTAAAC
This sequence comes from Typopeltis vanoorti, assembly GCF_054136105.1. NCBI lineage: Eukaryota > Metazoa > Arthropoda > Arachnida > Uropygi > Thelyphonidae > Typopeltis > Typopeltis vanoorti. The sequence goes on along the minus strand of NC_143555.1, from coordinate 90,496,416 downwards.
TCAGGTTCAAATTTTGAAGTGCTAATTACAAGTAGCGATTTCAAATGTTCATCGGATTATTTTGACTCAATATATTTCATTCGGGAAAAAGTTTGTTCGCATACGGTGTCCCAAAAATAGAGATAAATTTACAAGCAAATTTCTTCAAATTTGGGAACTACTCAGAGTTATCTTTAGTGAATCACCAGTTGTGATTCATTAAACTTTCTTTTCCACGATATTTGTCCAATGTATCAATAGATGAAGTATGGATTCTGCTACTGTCGATCAGCAAGGGATCTGCTCGTATGTCACTCATCTTTGGACAAATATCATGGAAAAGGTTAAAGTTTAGTGAATCACAACTGGTTATTAATACTTGATATACTTACATAATGGACCTTTGTACCAGGTCTGGTACAAAGGTCCATTATGTAAGCTTCCATCCAGTTTATCATCTGATGTTTTCTGCTTGTTTGCCATATTCCAACACTGGATGCACATCACACATGATAGTTCCTTTTCTTTGTTACTAATGCTGGGGGTTCTACAAGGCTTTGTGCTCTCACCTACACTCTTCTATGAATGATTGAGTTGACATTTGAATGCTGTTTTGTTGACAAGATAGCAAACTCTGCTCACTTGAACCTACTCTGTCAATAATCACTACTTCCAGAATATCTTCTACTATCCTAAGTTCTGGTCTCCAAACAATTCTTCAATGGGTTTGATTCTAGCAAAATTATCCCATGTTATTCACATAGGAAAAAAAAAAGGATTTTTTTTCCCTATGTTGGGGGTGCTGCAGAACTGCAGCACCCCCAATTTTTCTCAATATATAAATATATTAATTTACTTATATTTGCTTGTAATATTTAATTTTATCATCAACAATCCTATACAATTCGCTTATTTTGTATAAAAAATAATAAAAATCCATCTTGTAGCACTTAGGAGGGCGAAGGACGCTAGCAGCATTGTGTTTACCACAGTATCATATTGCTATGCATGCAAGCATATGCACGTCATAGTGAGATGCAGCCTGTTAGCGTAATGCAGCACTGCCCGTCACACAGTTCTAGTTGTTTATATGCAGTTTGCAGCAGTGGTAGAGTGTTCGTAGTGCTTATCGTGTTTACTCCATCTCTTTAAATATTTGGACATTACAATCAGACATAACATGTGTTACAGTTTTTATTTTAGAACATTATTGGGGTTATGATAATGGATTTTATTTTTAAGTAATTCTAAATTATACTAAACTGTATAATTTTATCGATAATAAATAATTTTTTCATGTTTAACTTTTTTTTTAATTTTTACCATAATTTTGATATTTTATCCAAACACATTTACAGTGTGTATGTATATTTTAAAAGTTGCAGCACCCCCACGATTTCAAGCCACGAGCCGCCACTGATATATATAGACAAGAATGGACTTCTCTTCATAGGATTACCCTAACATTAAATCTCTTACCACAAACATTTATGCTAAGAGATGGGATTCCTCTTTTGTTTAGGACATTATTTTACTTCCAAACAAAGCTATTTACGTTATATAAATCATGAGTCCAGCTCACCATTGAATACTGTTCTCACATTTGAGATGGTACTCCTAAGAGCTCTCTAAATATACTTGATTCAGTAAAGAACAGATAAAGTACTGACTTCTTTCTTTCACCAATTCACACAGTCATGCTACTTGTTCCTTGTACAAATGCTGCCATGGTCATTGTTCATATGAACAGACATCAACAATTCCATTCTTACCAAATCTGTTGAATGGTGCAGCAGATACTCAACTTCTCACAGTTCAAACTCACAAATTTTCTTCTTCATTTTTTCTGCTGCTTTCTTCTGGAATACTCTCCCTCGCACGTTTCCCAAGGAGTGTTATGTAATAATACAATCCACAAATCTTCAAATCAAATGTGAATGGGTTTCTTCTCAAATTTCTACTCATTCATATTACTGAGTACTACAGGTGACCAATTTCTCATGTATGAGATCAATAAATAAAGAGAATAAATAACAAAAAGAATAAATGTAGACTACATGTAGACCAACCTAATTTTTCTACATTTTCCTCAAACTATGTCATAATAGCATCTTTTATGGGTTTTCATTTATGAAACCCATACAGGGTCTATTTCATAAAACTGTTACATTGCATTTCTGTAGGTGTCGCAGCTCAATTTCCATGACTTCAAAGCATTGCACCTCCATTCCCAGACTTCTTCACAATCAGAAGCAAAGTGCTTAAGTATTAAGCATGTCCAACACTCACACTTGCCTCATTAGCAAAAGGAGTATAATTTGATCCATTACTCCATAGTCTGTTGATTGATATGGTTGATGTTTGGCTGATGTACAGCATCCATGTAAACTGAGACTGTGAAGCTCTTTAGTATCCTGTACTCTTTGAACACCTAGTCAATTGTTTCCATTCAATTGATTGCATTTTTTTTTTTTTTTAAATACTGTCCTTAAACTTTAATGTTAGCTTGTTGTGCTAAAACTATGGGATCCTGCTTTTGCAAATGGTCTACTTTGGCCAAACTGGAAGAACTGATAATATCTAGGATGAATATATAAAAAATACATCTGTACTATACCAGTATCCATGCTACAGCCCCTTGGTTACTGCAGACAATGCAATTGATTTGGATTAATATAAAAATAAATACATTTTCTATACCTTTTATTTTCCCAGAAGCAGAACTCTTCAACCCCAAATTTTGGATATTGCTTGGAGTCTTGTTTCCACCTCAATCACCACCAGTATTGAGTTTGTGGCAACTGATGTATAGACTTTTCAACCAAGATTATGGCAGATAACTCTGTTTTAAAACTCAGATTTCAGGAAAAGAAACCCTACTTGCTTTCCCCCAAATCAATTTGAATGCTTTTGCAATCTCTCAGATTTAACTTTCCCCAACTTTGCATCATCTGCAAACATCTGTATAATCACCACTTAAGCCCCTTCCAATGTTTGTAATGAAATGCCTTGTGATATACTCAGTCATTGATATACTCAAGTCATTCCTTGTGATATACTCAAATCATTGCTGCAAGATAGCAGCAGTGATTTCCTTCCCATTCACAATTCCTTATTCCATATCACTGCAAGCTATCTTGAGTTTGTCATAATCACCCACTTTATATATAGTTCCATATATAACCCTTTCTCACAAATCCTGATATGGCTGGGCACCACCCAAGTGATCACTTTATGGTCACTTTCACCAACTAGAAGATTTCACTACAATAATACCTTCTAATGAGAATCAAATCCAAGACTTTTGATCCTTATGTAGCTTCTGTTACATACTGTTTAAGATTTTTGTCCATTTGGAATGAGATATTTTGCTTTGAGGTTTATACCTCTACATTTGTGTTTGGTACTGCAGTCACAAGCTGATTGCTATACTATATATATATATATATATATATATATATATATATATATTACTATTATGTGACACCTCCAGGGAGTCTAAGACTCATTGAGGGAGGGCTTACTCCACAACTCTGTCTCCACCAACTACAATGAACCGGAACTACACCAACGCCATCTACCGCCCACCACCACTAGTATTTTCTATCATTCCCATGGGTTTCTGTATAATGTAATAGTTGCTGCTGTTGCATCAGAATTTTTTATGCTATAAATAGGTGTCAAGAGCTAGTTTTTTGCATTTTCGTGCTGAGATCACTATGGCTAGTTGCATGCAGTTAACACCTCGCAGAAAAAAAAGTGTGATTCAAGCTTTGAATAGAGAGGCTATTCCTCTTGTGAAATAATTAAAAGGGTGTCCTGTAGTCAATCTACTGCCAGATAGATTGATTACAGGATTTTCTTCCTGTCTCCTCCTTCACTTTTGAAGGAGGAGACAGGAAGAAAGCCACTGACTACATTATGCCATGATTGAGTCCTAAAGCAGCTCTGCCTCGTCTGGAGAACTGAAATAGGACTGGGAAGAGCAAACTGGAGTTGTGGCAAGCTCTGTCAGGAGAAAACTCATTCAACAGGGACTGATAGCCAGGTGCCCTAAAAAGAGATCCTTATTAAAAAAAAAAAAAGAGAGAGAGAGATTGGTTTGGTTAAATTGGTGCAAATAGCATGCCAAATGGACCCCTGATCAGTGGAAACGAATGATTTTTTTTTTTTTCCCTGACAAGAAAAAGTTTAACCTGCAGGGTGCCAGCAGCAGACAGTTTAAAGACAATCGAGGGGAAAATTCAACCTTCGCTATCTGGTATCAACAGTCAAATTCTCAGATGATCTGGGGCTGCATGTCGTATCGTGGTGTTGCTTGCTTGCATTTCACAAAAGGTTCAGTGAATGCACAAATTACCAGAAAATTGTAGAAGAATTGCTGCCTACTATCAGTGATGACTTTACTGTAATGACGAAATGAATCTTTCAGGATGACTCTGCCCTTGGTCATAGGGCAAAAAGTGCAAGTAATACTATTATAACCCTAAAATGTACCATACAAATTGAGTTTAGTACTTAAGTTTTCATTTTTGTTGCAGGTTAATAAGTGGCTCAATGCACACTCGATTCAGCAACTAGTGGCCAGGAAACAGCCCAGATCTCAACCCCATTGAGAATTTGTGGTACCAAACTGAAATACACAAGAAGCCAAGAAGACATAAGGGTATGGAACCTGAATGTTAGTAAAACTGTGTAGTTGAGCAACATTTTGATACTGGTATTTTTTTCCAGTGAAAATATCACTGTCCACCCCATTTTGAAATATTTGTTATCATTTCCTAATTATGTCACATCTTTTACTAAAACCCAAATATCAATTAATCAATAAAAATGTTATTTTACCTTCATTGTTTGTGACAATTATTGTGTCATCCCTTTTCAAATAGGCATTCAAATTTAATTACCAAAAAAAACATGGTTATAGCAGGTGATGTGGTTTCTATGAACACAAGTGAATATATATATATATATATATATATATATATATGTAGTCTCAGTTATGCATTGCCTAAGATAATTGTCCATTTGGAATGAGATATTTTGGTTTGAATTTTATACCTCTACATTTGTGTTTGTTACTACAGTCATAAGCTGACGGCTGCACTATATGTGTGTAATTTCTGCTTTTCTTTCTTTCTTTTTTTTTGTGTCATATATATATCAGAATTATGTCTGAATTTACACAGATTAATCATAATGGGGATGTTTATTTATTGTCATACTCATGTCCTACTGCTGCAATTTATTTTATAAGATTTTCATTACTTGACAGATGGAGATGCCTCCATCCTTTCAAATTTTCTCCATTTCCAAAGGAATGGCTTCAAGTAATCATTTCTGATGTCTGGGCACCCTTTGAAGAGGTAAGCCTTCATTACTTTAAATAGAAACTTAAGAGTGCAGTACTGCTTCAGACAAATAAATTGAAAGATCTGGGATCACCTCTATAGGGGCTAATGATATATTATTATTAAACAAGACCTCATGGAGTCAAAGACTCGTCTAGGAGGTAAACTAACAGATTTTTAAAAATCTCAACTATATAAAACTTTTTATTATTATTTATATATATCATCTTACATATGAGAAGCCACAAAGGCCTATAAGCAAATAAATGCTGCATGCAGGCTGATTAATCAAAAGATATTACCACAAGAAACATCCTCAATAAAGGTAAAAATAACTGTTCTGATATCCCTCCCTACTGCCTTATTTACCACTGATGTTTTATATATAAACTGTATTTTCAGAAGAAAGATATAAAGAGTAAGTAGAAAAATAAATCATTCTCAATTAAGAACTCCAGAATATCTATAATTACAAAAATATATAACCAGGTGTTGACAAAAACTAAATTATTTCTGGCGCATATCAAGTAGCTTTTATTTCAATACACTAATTTAAAGGAAGAAAAAAATCAGCAACAAGATAAATTACCTGTAGGGCAAATGATAACTGAGCAGTAAAATTTAGTGTGTTCTTACATGGATAAAAGCTTTTTACTTCCAGAAAGCAATAGAACCATTACTATTTGAACAGACCTGGAAAATAGTTTTTACTTCAAATCTTGCTTCAAAGCATCAGAACAAGTTATTTAAATATTCAGCCCAATTTTTTTTTTAATTGAATTCCACTTGTGATAATGATATATGAAACTGGATTGAACTGCATAACTGGACTATGTAAAATTTCATTTTCCAATTCTGTTTGTGTGTTAATAGAGCAAATAAAATCAATTACTACTGGATATTCTAATAAAATAAAATATATAAAAATAAAAAAAACTTCTCAGCACACCCACAATACTAATATAATGTAGGTTTACAATCTTTTGTGGGTGGGAATCACAAAAAAAAGGAGAAAAGGGTAAATACTGTACTATTTTAGATGCAAATAATTTTCAATTAAGACTGACTGTGGCCTGCCTGAAACTATCTTAGAAGACACCAAAAACAACATGTTAAGGGCATGGAATTTTTAGTCTGGCAGTGGAACTGAAAGTGCTTGGTGTGTCTCTCTAGCTAGGGATTTCATTATCATAAAATTTCTATTTCTAGCTACCTGTACAGTGAATAACTTGTTAGGACTTTTTTTTTTTTAATGTAATCTCACTACATACAGCTGAAATGCTACAGTACTTTGTGAAATGGTCAAACTCAGTTCTGGGGAATGGTTTGAATCTGCTTCAGTGAAAGAAAGGAGTGAGAGTCACACTAGGCAGTAAACATGTACTAAGTAGAATATAAATTATATATATATATATATATATGTATGTGTGTGTGTGTGTGTGTGTGTGAATTCACATAATTATATTAACTATTTAACAACCAATGAAGATTTTTCATGACTAACAATATATTTTTGTAATGAGAAAGTGTCAGTAGAAGAGGTTGTGCTATTCAAAAGATAATTAGAACAAGATTACAACCAGATGGGATAGTAATGTATAATGTGACTGACAGCCTCAGCAAGTGAACTTCTTTCATATTTTTATAAGATATTATTCTGAAGTGATGCTCATTTACTTACAGGGCCATCTCCATAGTGACATTTCATTCTAAAATACTGAAAGCCAGTGATGAGTGGGTTGTAGTAAATGTCTATGATCAAATACCAGTTTACTCAAACATCACTTCCAATCATGTACACCAGATAAATTATATGCTATTTATCACATGTAACAAAATTATCAAGGATTGCAACTCTTACCAGAGATCCAGTGAAGGAATTATTACTGTTGTTAAATGTACTGAATGGAATGCATATTATTAGTTCACTGTTGCTTACTTATACTTATCATCAAGCCATTCCTAATACTTCTGTTCATTTCAGTCTTAAATAAGGGGCAAAATTTTGACAAAATCTATTCATGAGTAGATAATAAACACAGGATATTTGCATAACTGTTCATTATAATCAGGTGTCATAAAGTTCAACAATTATTCTTCTAATTCTTGTAAATATCTATTTTATGAGTGCAAATTCACATTTTGCTATATCTCCTCTCTAATCCAGTATTCAACACTAGTAGATTTAGACTACATAATTATTATTATTATTCAGGCCTTCGTGGAGTCAAAAGACTCATCATGGGAGGTCCTTCCTAAGAAACACAAAGTCTATCATACCACTCCTTAAACTCATTGACCGTTCTTGCTCTCACCACTCCATCAGGCAATGCATTCCACGGTTCAACCACCCTCCACGCAAAGAAACCGCTCCTCACCCTCTTGCTCACAGTTTCCTTTCGTAACTTCCAGGGATGGCCTCTTGTCATCACTCCTTCCCATTGTCAACCCTGTAACCACCTCTCAACAGTTTAAAAGTCTCAATCATATCACCTCTCCTTCTTCTATCCACCAAACTCTGCAGTCCACATTCCTCAGCGATCCTCATAACTATCCTTGTACAGTCCTGAAACCATCTTTGTCATTCATTTTTTTATCCTTTCCAGAGTTAATTTATCCCCTTCAAATCCTGGGGACCAAATCTGAGAACAATAGTCTAAGTGTGGTCTGATCAGAGACTTATACAACAGAATGATAACATTTTTATCTCTGCAGGTCAGTGTCCTTCTCATAATTGCAGCAATCCTCTGTGTTACCTTCACCACCTTTGCAATATGTCCCCTAAATTTCAGGTTTCTATCAATCATCAACCCCTACCTCCTCCAGTATAACTCCTCCCATAGAGAATGCAGCATCCCATCGATGTTTCCCAAACCTCAAGACCTTACATTTTGCTGCATTAAACTGACACCCCCATTCATTTACCCATCTATCTAGCTTATTCAGATCCTCTTGCAGGGCTACCACATCTGCACTATTACTAATAATCCTTCCCAGCTTCGCATCATCCGCAAACAACTGAATATCCCCTTGCAATCCACTGGCAATGTCATTGATATAAAGATTAAACAATATAGGTCCTAGTACTGAGCCCTGTGGGACCCCACTTGTAACCCTCTGCCTCCTTGAAACTGCTCCACCATACACAACTCTCTGATACCTATCAGACAGCCAATCCTGAATCCAGTTGACCAATCTGACATCCAGACGTGCTGCAACTTAAATATCAGCTTATCATGTGGCATGCTGTCAAATGCCTTTGCTAAGTCTAAGAAAATTGCAGTATATGCCTTTCCCTCATCTAATGTTCTTGTAACTTTATTATAAAAGGCTAGCATATTGCTAAAACAAGAGCGCCCTTTCACAAATCCATGTTGACTCTCACAGATAACATTACCCTCATCTGCCCAATGCTGTATACGGTCCCTCACGACCTTTCTCCAAGATCTTAACTACTACTGATTACACACAGACTGGCCTATAATTAGACAGTTCCAGTCTGTTACCACCCTTATGCAATGGCACTATCTTACCTTCCTTCCATTCCATGGCCACCTTTCCAGCAGCCAGACTTTCATTGAAAAGCCAGGTCAAAGGCACTGTAAGTTCCCTAGCACATTCTCTCAAAACTCGTGGTGAAATATCATACAGTCTCACAGCTTTACTGACATTCAGAGTACTCAGTATCTGAAACACACTCTCCTCCTGTACCTCTAAACCTCGAACCAGCCCTATCTCTCTAGCATTAAAACTGACTCCTCTAGGATGAAATACTCCAATAAAGTTGAACAATTCCACTATGTCCTCTGCATCAGTCACTCTATTCCCATTTTTATCCCACAATATCATTCTTCCACAGTCATTTCTCCTCCTACTGGCCACATAGCTAAAAAATTCCCTAGGATTTTCTTTGGATCTTAGGGCCAATCTCCTCTCATATTCCAGTTTCACTTTCCTTACCACACTAGTCACTCTTCTGGCCTGTGTCTTATATTCTTCATGCATCTTCTCTTCACCTGTCTCCTTATATCTCTTCCATAGCTCTTTTTCGCATGCAATTCCTGTTTAACATTGTTTGTCATTCACTTTACTCAAATTGTGTCCTCTTCTTCACTTGTGGTATACAACTTACCATTGCTGCTAACAAATATTCTTTCACAATTTCCCCACGGACTAATGATATCCTGGCCTTCCAATTCCTCCCTCCATGAAACTTCCCGAAGTTGACGTCTAAGACTATTATAATCACCTGCTTTATAATTCCACATAAGTTCCCGTCTCTTTGATACTCCTGCATATCTATTCATTTTCCAAGTCAAAACCATATGTCACTCTCTTCAACTGGTGGGAGAGATGTCATCTCAGTTATTATCAACTCTTCTGATGCTATAACCAAATCCAAAACTCTTGAGCCTCTTGTTCTCTCTGTTACATGTTGCCTAAGACATTTCTCCCTCAAGAATTCTAGAAATTCCATTCCCCTATTGCTACATGCATCTTCCTCACTCCAATTTATACTACTATAGTTAAAATCTCCCATAACAATCATTCTTCTTGCACTTGCCAAACTTAACTGTCTAAACATCTCCTGGTCCCCATCCTCTGTGCTCCTGGGTCTGTAGCAACACCCCACTAAATATCCTGTCTTGCCTACCTCTACCTCACACCATATTCTCTCAAAATCACTTGTCTCACTTCCTTCCAAAGCCTCCACTCTTAGAGGACATAGGTTATCACTTATCATAAGCAGTACACCACCACCACGCTTTCCCCTCCTATCCTGAATCAAGCATAAACTATTAATTATCTCAACTCAATGGAAATACAAAGTGTGAAATGTGCAATTCAGTAGGAGAAAGCCAAACTGGGATTGTTACTGATGAAAATAAGTTCATATAGCATACGAGGGGGGGGGGGGGTCTGGAAAGTTCTGAGAACCTCCTAGAACAAAAAAAATGATATTAAAGCAACTGATATAACTAAAGAACACAAGTTACCTTCATAACTTTGCTACTAGTATGTTCTTTCTTGTGGTTATATCAGTTGTTTTAATAGCATTTTGTTCTAGGTGTTATCAGAACTTTCTAGACCCCCCCACCCCTCCCCCATCTTGTATAAGCTCATTTCTATCAATACAATATATCATGTAATGGAGGTATGAAAGCTGCTAAGTAAAATTTTTTTTAAATTAATCCCTATACTTTTTGCTGAAAGTTTTTGTATCTGCAGTTCTTTTAACATTAAGTTGATCACAAGTATTCCAAAGAGAAAAATGTTATATTTGTTATAATTTTGTGTTAACAGCAGATAATGGATTAGAAAAAGATTCATAATTATGATTAATCATGATTTATAGTTAGGAATCTCTTTTTATAATCTTAATTACTAATGATCATTAAAGCAAGATTAACATAAATTATGAAGCGTTTGATATTTATTCCCACCATACTTTTGTATGTTAAGAGAATAGAGGTCACTATTATTCCTTGCGAACCTGTGATTAATTTATTGAAATCTTTTTTTTACAATGAAAAACGAGCATCTTACTTCTAAAATCATGAAACAGTTTGCTGAAGAAAAGACAAAGCCAAGTTCAAGGAAGTGTTGTAAAGTTAACATGCTCATAGTGCATCGTTTTGAATGTTTTAATCCTTATTTATACTCAGCTCATGATGTGGAAAATATTATGAACCATTTATAGAGACATTGCCCTACTTCTTTGCAAGATTTCATGAATATTCTTGTGTCTTTAAGACATACCTATTATGAAAATTCAATTGTACTGGCTGAATCACTATAAGATGCCTTATCCACTAATTAATAATTCCTGTGTTGATCTATTAAATCATGAATTAACACGGTGAACATATTTTTTTCACCCTTCATTAAAGAAAATCATGTCTAACAGATTATCCTTATTCCTCCACATTTTTATGTATTGATCACATACATGAAGGTTGAGGGACCTATAGGCACATCAATGCCATGTGTGGGAAGCAAGAGGACTGAGATAAAAGTTTATTTTATTTTTTTAATGAGTTGCAGTTTTTTAGGAATACTTCTTGAGGAAGGCTGCTCTAGAGCATCACTTCCCAAACTGTGGTCCACATCCCCCCCTTGGGGGGGGGGGGCATTAGTTTTGCTGAGGGGGCCCATGAAATAATGAAAACAAATTCAAATGTTTTAAGACTAAGTAGATTATTTTTTTTATCTTAAAAGAAACATATTTAATTTTTATTATTTATTTTTTTATATTTTAATGGAAAAAATCACACATTGGTGTTGGTTCACAAATTTTGCCGCTTAATGAATATTAGTAATATATGCTTATTCATATAAGCTTCATTTCAAAGGTATTGATAAGGAGCACAAAAAAGCTTACAAATGCAAAATCCTGTGATCATTTAAAATGACCATGTTTTTTGCTCATTAAATGAATGTTTCATTGTGTACACAGGTGCAGGCAATGTGTGGGAAAGAAATATGCTTGGGGTGCAGGGAGACTGCACAGATCACGTGCAAATTTTTTTTTTTTTTTTTTTTTTTTTGTGGGGCTGTGAAATATTTTAATTTTTCCAAAGAAGCCTTTACATCCATAAGTTTGGGAAGCAGTGCTCTAGAGAACAGAGGTGGATGGAATAAAAGAGGATGACTAAAAGCAGGTTCGGGTTTGTTTGTTTGTTTGTTTGCAGTTGCACAGTAAAGGGGGAACTAGGCAGCTGTATTATGTTGGAGGTTTAATGGATTTTTTACAACACTCAAAAAGAATTAAAATAGAATTTAATACTTCCTATATTTCGTCCTAGTCACTAGGACATCTACGGGGATTACAAAGACAATTAATGTAACATGCAATTGTCTTTAGTGTTTTAGTGCATGTTACATTAATTGTCTTTGTAATCCCCGTAGATGTCCTAGTGACTAGGACGAAATATAGGAAGTATTAAATTCTATTTTAATTCTTTTTGGGTGTTGTAAAAAATCCATTAAACCTCCAACATAATGTCCTCACAGCACTTAAGCCTCTACACAAGAGTAGGCAGCTGTAGCTTGTCTATTTAATAGGTGCAACAGAAACTGAAGGAATGATAGTTGCCAATTCACTGGAGCAGTGACTATGGAAGTACCTGTGGAATAGACGTTACGCTGCACCTATGAGATAGAGGTTGAAGTGAGTCTGTATGAGAGGCTAATTTATGAGCCTAATTTTAAGGAAAGTTTTAGGTGCACCATTAGTCAGATTCTGATCTAAAAATTATGAATATTTAGTAACAGCTATTTACAGCTACCATAATATAAAATCTACTAGTGAATTTCCATAATCTATCAGGTTGTTACTTCAATAATTCATGCAAAGACAAATCTATATTTTCTTTAGAATTTGCTCTATTATGGCTGCAGCTCATTATGCAGTACCTAGGACACTACTTTATTGGCTTGTTAACATCTGCATCAGGCAGAATTCCTTCTTATCTTATGCCTACTATATTTATGACAAGCAGCAGCCAAGTCAGTACCATAATACTATACTCATGAAATATAATATAATGGGATGCTTAGCCTATGCATATAGTTTATTCCTTTTCATAAGTAAAGCCAAAGTCCAAGCCACAATATATATAAACATTAATTTTGCTCATCTTAGTTGTCTCATAGCTATTTTTAGAAATAGCTATGAGACAACTAAGATGGTGTCATTCAGCATGTCATGTCTGTCAGTTGCATATATTCTTAGACTGATTTGTCTGCTATGGGACGAAAAACTAAATTCTGAGAGAGAGAAAGGAATGAATCATTGATAATAAAGCACACTGTGGTGATTCAACAACACTACTAGAGATGGGATACTAAGCATTTAGTTATGTTCTATCTTCAAGATGATTTATAAGAAATTTCTTGCAATCATGTTCGTTCATTGCAATTCAGAAATTATAAATCAAAATTCATTAACTGATTTTTGTCATAAGTTTTCCCTTTAGTAGTTATGTGTAAATGTGACTATTTGTTAAGTAAAATATCTTAAATTAAGATATGTTCGTCAGTAAAATGAAGAAATGCAAGATTATCTTTTGATGTATTTTCCAAAACATTTGTGATGGTGAAAATGTTTGCATAATCATATGAAAAAAACAAAAACAAATCAGAATTCCTTCAAGCATTTTATTGTTCTAATTTTTTTCCCCATTTCCAACCATGCAGAAATGGCTACATAACTGATGGAAAATCTCTTTCTCTGCATATGTTAAACTTTTTTTTAAACTAGATGTGAACTCCAGAAAACTTTTATTTCAGTGTCATTCATCATTAAAAATGTGTAAATAGTTAGGGAAAAAATTTTGTTTACATCCTCTAATCTTTTCTCCATATGCTGAAAAATAGAATACAATAAATGCTTTAAAACTGATAATCTTCCTTTAATGTAAACTCTAAATTTCTTCATCTAGCTGTATGCATGTTTTTAATCGCATACCCTTAAAAATATTAAACTTCGGAGTTATTTCAAGACAGAATTTTTGTGAGCTTAGTTCAATAATCTAAACTAAATTGCCAAGAAAATTTCAAAATTAGTGTTAAATCAGTAATTTAAAAATTTCTGTTTTATGTAGTTCCAATAAGTAACAACTTCACAGTAGTAATTCTTCATTACTACTATGAAGAATTTCCTGCATTTCCTTTTTTTTTTTAACTGCAACTTGATTTTACACTATAATAATTATAAAGGCATGTTTTGTAATTAATTATGAAATAACTGCCACATTAAGATATATACTATCCTCTAGTAGTATCTGATGAATCAGTCTGTCAGAGAAGATGCAATAGTAAGATATACCTGTCTACTCAAACAAGAGATCAAGTTACTAATTACTGTGAAGAAACTTGCTTGTAATTATTCCATAGTTATGATATCTATGAGCCAGATACCATGCCTCAAGAACACACTCCTGCAAGACAGTTTCTTGTACTGCTTTTTACTGTGCAAATTAAAAAAAATACCTCCACATGGAACTATGAATAAAAGGAATGATTTCTGTAAACCTAAATTTCTAGCCAGCATTAATCTTTACTATGGAAGTCAACCCCCACCCCCCCATCCACACACAGGATGATTTAATGAGCCCCACAGAAATAAATGGTGGTGATGATGGGGGGGGGGGAGAAGACATTATTAGAGAATAGGAAAATTTACTGTGATACTTCTTATTTTATATTACAGTTCTTCACTCACACTATTATTTCTAAGTTCTCTGATGACTAATCAACTCAAACTCTGGACTTTACAGGTAACTGCTTATTTAGAAAAACTATATTCAGTTACCTTTAATTCTCGCAAAAACTAATCAGAAGATTACATACTACAAAATATAAAAAGACCTGATACTATCTGTAAAAGTAGTATTAAAATATCTGAAAATGATATTATTATAGTATCTTGTATCTCTTCACATAATTACTTTATTACAGTATAACACACGATTGATAACAGAAGTTCCACTCAATATCTTGTAATAACTGTATGCATATTAATGAGTGTTTTATAACTTTGAGATGGTGTAGACTGCTAGTGGAGCAATAACACTATGTGTATAAAATGCAAAAGTTATTAAAATTAGCATTTTTGTTGCTTGACCTGCTATCAACACAAGCACTCACAGCCAAGTATTCATAAGGCTTCCAAGTGAGGAGGTCTAACTGTTTAATAGCCAAAATATTTATGGGTGACTTCACAAAAATTACCAGAGTATGTTTCACACCATTTCCTGATCAGTTTTTCTACAAGAATTATTTCATTTTGTTTGTAGACTACATTCATGTGTTGATTTAATTCTGCAAACCAAGCATGCTCTGTTTTAATTACTCATGCAATAAAAAAAGTAACAAAAAGGTAGGTTTTCTTATATCTTTTCAATGTAGTATTATGATAAAATAATTATGTTATGAGAATTTAAATTATATATATATATAAAGTTTCATAAAAGATGTAACAGCAAGAATTTTAATAACAGTATTGGTAAGAGAAGTCCTTAACATAAAAAAACATTAACGCTATAAGTACCATTACTTTTTTTTTAAATGATGAACAAGTAACATGCTTGATAAGCAGAAGTAGCAAAGTATGTAACAAATAATGCAATTCATACTGTAATTGATAGCAATCGATTTGACATATCTAAAGACTGATGAAAAATAAATAAATCCTTACAGCTAGACAACTTCATTTTACTCATATGTACAAAAACAACATATAATCCTGTAGGGATAAGGAGGTAGTGGTGCCACACATGGACTATTGTGCTCAAATTGTGAAGTGGAAACACTAGAGGAGCCAGAGATGAATGACTAATATGAGGGAATGTACACTACAGAGTTTGTGAATAGGAAGGGAAAAACAAGAGCAAAAACAAAACAAAATGAAAACCAGAGGGTATCTCTGGAAGTTGTGTAAGGATGTGATAAAGGAGGCAAGGAGTTTGGATAAATGATTTCAATGTTAAATATAATATAATAGCCATGCTGCTGGTTAAGTGGGCTTCCCACAATGAGTGACTTCATGGAAGTCACTGTAATAATAACAAATGAAGGTACCAGTCTATTCTTGTTATGAGTTTTACAAACATTGCAGATGTAGGTACATTACCTAACAGGTTGAAGTTTTGTGATTAAATTTTTATGACTGGTTCACTCTTTTTTAAAGTGATTAACAGACTACCTAGCATCATTAAAGATTCACTATGCATTTTCTGATCTCTCCACTGTGGGGCTAACTGGACAAAATGCATATATTCAGTATTTGAAACGGGGAAAACTAATCTGGCTATATTATCTTTTTTATTTGAGGATAGAGTATTCAGTATAAAGAATTCTTATGCTTTACAACTTAATTTTTTGAATATGTATGTAAAATTGCTACTCTTCCATTTGATGATTTTTCCTCCTTTATTGCATTTCAATTTCTACAAAGAAGCTCTAATATCCCATCATAGCCTTTATAACTAACACACTTTTAGTGAGAACAAAATGAAATGACAAGTAGTGCCTTTTTTTTTTACAATCACTTCTAAAGTCTACAAAATATAAGTGTGGAGTTCTGAATATTCAAACTTTCTTTAACATGAATACATACCTATACCCTATCAATTCAAGCATGTCTTCCAGTATATTTTTACCTTACTTCTCTATAGATGATATGTAGCTATTGTTTCACTGAACATTAAAAAGATTAATGATCAGCTGACGTTTCGAATGATCACAATCTTCCCATATCCTCAGTGAAATGTGTGTGCACGTGTTCAGGCCAGACATGAAAGGTACAAGCTGTAGGCCAGCAACGAACTTCTTAGCATGGTCCTATCGTTATTAGATAAGACCATAAATTATAATTTAAATGGACTTACAAACTATCCATATTGGATTCACAATTCAATGTTTATACTCTAAATATTGCAGCAGGTACAAAATGGCTAATCTGTGTTTATAAAACAACTATATGGTTGATTGTTTCAAGTTTTCACAACAAAATGTTGAGATTCTGACAAATTTCTTCTAAAACACGCCAACAAGTGAACCTCTGATATTGTGTTTGTTTATGTGTCACTTAAAAAAAAAAAAAAAGGAGAGGAGTGCCACTATGGGAAATGATTAATTGGCATATATTATACTCTTGCTATGCTACTGTTATCAAATCCATCACTACAGGAAGTTTCCAATATTACCAATCCTTACCATATTATTTATGATGTGATCACTATTTCTCTTTATATATATATACATAAACTACAGAACTACTGAAAAAGAGAAAAGAACTGAAGGAAATTTTATACAATACAAAATTATCTGTAAGTTACTAAGGAAAAAAACATACTAATATATTGTAAGTGGAGGTTTACATGGCATATTCTGGTAATTGGACCACATTTTTTTAATAAGCTATATAAAACACAATGCATTAATAAAAGACCCGACAAGTTTCGTAAGTTGTTTGACTTACATCTTCAGGGGTAAAAGGTAACTTAAAGTTTAAAACACAAAGAAAAGAGAAATTATTAGTAATAGTTCATGCTATACAGTTGTATCCATCTGACTATTCATAAAATTAAAAATCAGAATGCAGATGCTGAGTTTAAACAATGCTGGATGATGCCACGTTCTGTGGTTCACGTTCATAATGTCCGAGGTCTGACTGAGGTATATTT
The DNA here is from genome assembly GCF_054136105.1 of Typopeltis vanoorti. Lineage (NCBI taxonomy): Eukaryota > Metazoa > Arthropoda > Arachnida > Uropygi > Thelyphonidae > Typopeltis > Typopeltis vanoorti. The sequence goes on along the minus strand of NC_143555.1, from coordinate 90,478,895 downwards.
TTTATCAAAGCTGACCAAACTTAGTGGAGAATTAATCCTTGATTTTTATTGCACTGTGTTGGTATTTTAAGCATGTTTGCAGCTTCTTTAAATTTCCTTATGTAACAGTTTTTTTCTATGTGCGACATGTTTGTTTTCTGCCAGAGATTGGCACATCCTTTTGGTGTTCGTTCATGCGAATTTCCCCAGATCTTCCTGTCTGTCCTACGTAGCAGATGCTGCAAGAACAATAAATTTTGTAAACTCCTTGTTTTTTTTTAAAGGATGATGAGGATGATCAGGGGATGTAGAAATCTCAAAATTTTTTCCAGCAGCAGAAAGGCTACTTTGTTATATTTGTTAAGTAATTTAGCCATCTTGTCTGTAACATTTTTGATATATGGAAGCGTGATAGCATTTTTGAAATCTTGTTTCTGTGAGATGCTTGTAAGAGATGTGTGGAGGATTTTTTTGATAATCTTGGTTTCATAACCATTCTTTTGAAGGATCTGTGTTAAATATTCTAATTCTTAATTTCTCTGTTTTTCTGTGCTAGAAATGTTATACGCTCTGTCCCTTAGGGTTATTATTAGACCTATTTTTTGAAGGGTGGTGGTGTGAGGCCATCATATGGCCAGGAACAACAGATGAACTCATTGCTTTCAAAGATTACCTAAATAATTTGCATAATAATATAAAATTTACTTTAGAATAAGAAGAACTTAGGAAATTGCCTTTTATAGACATTCTATTAGAAGTCAATGAAAAGGATAATAAACTTTCTTTCTTGATATATAGAAAACCCACCAACACAGGAAGATTTCTTAATGCAGCCTCACACCACCACCCTTCGCAAAAAATAGGTCTAATAAAAACCCTAAGGGACAGAGCGTATAACATTTCCAGCACAGCAAAACAGAGAAATTAAGAATTAGAATATTTAACACAGGTCCTTAAAATAATGGTTATGAAACCAAGACTATCAAAAAAATCCTCCACACACCTCCAAGCATCTCACAGAAACAAGATTTCAAAAACGCTATCACACTTCCATATATCAAAAATGTTACAGATGAGATGGCTAAATTACTTAACAAAATATAACATCAAAGTAGCCTTTCTGCCGCTGGAAAAAATTTAGAGATTTCTACATCCCCCGAAACCTCCTCATCATCCTTTAAAAAAACCAGGAATTTACAAAATTTATTGTTCTTGCAGCATTTGCTACGTAGGCCAGACAGGAAGATCTGGGGAAATTTGCATGAACGAATACCAAAAGAATGTGCAAAACAGAAGAGAACACAAATCAGGTCTAGCTTTCCATACCACTTCCACCGGCCACAACGTACTCTGGCAGAAAACAAACATGTCGTACATAGAAAAAAACTGTTACATAAGGAAATTTAAAGAAGCTGCAAACATGCTTAAAATACCAATGCAATAAAAATCAAGGATTAATTCTCCACCAAGTTTGGCAGCTTTGATAAAAAATATACCTCAGTCAGACCTCGGACATTATTATTATTATTACGGGCGACTGCAGGGAGTCCTTAGACTCATCGAGGGAGGTCCTAAACATCATGTCCACACAACTATATGACATTCTCACAGTATCTATTATACCTTGCCTTGAACTCACTCACCGTCATAGCACCCACAACAGACTCTGGCAGCTTATTCCACTCATTTACCACTCTAAAAGTAAAGAACCCAGTTCTAACACCCTTGCTAACCACACTCTTTCCCAGATTCCATAGGTGTCCCCTAGTTCTCCAACCACCAGTCATCTCAAAAATATCCTCTGAATTAATCCTATAGAAACCCTTTAGCAATTTGTATGTCTCAATCATATTTCCCCTTTTCTGCCTATCAACTAATTTCTGCAACCCACAAATCTTCAATCTGTTCTCATAAGGTTCATTCCATAGACCTGCTATCATCTTGGTCACTCGCCTCTGGATCCTCTCCACCTCCTCCCCATCAAGAAGAAACCTAGGTGATCAGATCTGGGCACAGTAATCAAGATAGGGTCTTATCACGGCTCGATACAGAGGAACAATAACTTGCTTGTCTCTACTCGTCAAAGTATTTTTCAACAACCAAGTAAGTTGATGAGCTGATTTAGCCACTTTTGCAATGTGCCCCCTAAACTTCATCTCCCTATCCACCAACACTCCCAAGTTCCTGGCTTCATCAATCTCCTGGAGTACAGTTCCACCAATGTGGTATACTGCTGCTAATCTTTTCATCCCAAAATGCATAACCTTACATTTTGTCACATTAAATTGACATTCATTCTCCTTAGCCCAGAACTCCAATCTATCTAAGTCATCCTGCAAGATTTTGACATCTTCTGCATTCACTATTGCCCTACCTAACTTTGCATCATCAGCGAACAAATGAACTGTTCCTCTTAGATCCTTCCCTATATCGTTAATGAACAAATTAAACAGCACTGGTCCAAGCAGAGAACCCTGCAGCACACCACTAGTCACAGGCCGTCTTTTGGACTCTACTCCTGAATAAACTACTTTCAGATCTCTCCATCCCTATATCCATTCCCATATGTTGTAGTTTATGGATTAGAATTCCATGTGGTATCCTGTCAAATGCCTTAGCGAGGTCCAGCAGTATCACTGTAAAAATTATGAACGTGAACAACAGAACGTGGCATCATCCAGCATTGTTTAAACGCAGCACTGCTTTGAATCTGCATTCTGATTTTTAATTTTATGAATAGTCAGATGGATACAACTGTATAGAATGACTATTACTAATAATTTCTCTTTTTTTTTTGTGTTTTAAACTTTAAGTTACCTTTTACCCCTGAAGATGTAAGTCAAACGACTTACGAAACTTGTCGGGTCTTTTATTAATGCATTGTGTTTTATATAGCTTATTAAAAAAATGTGGTCCAATTACCGGAATAATAATATACTTTTCTTAAGTAGAAAAAGGATAGAAGAAATTGTGCAGAATTTTTATAATGCTCTTTATGCAACTAAGTGCCAAGTCTCAAAACCTATCATTCCAAAACCAAGCAATATATATACCTGATGTACTTTTCAGAAGAAATAGAAACATGCCTTTAAGAAAATGTGCAAAGGTAAAGCCTCAGGACTTGATCATGTTAAGGCTGGAAAAATTCAACAAGGTGGAACAACCATATTTAGCCTTAGCTGCCAGATTCACGTGGTACTTCATAGAAAGAAAGAAAGATTCCAGAGGAATGGAAGACTTCAAAAATCATACTTCTATTCAAAAAAGGGAACAAGGAAGACAAAAAAAATTGTCCAATCTGTCTACTCTCTCATATATATAAAATGATTAACAGAGTAAATACTGAACAGAATTCAAAACACTCTTGAAGACAACTCTAGTAGACAGCAGGGAGGATTCAGAAGAGGCTTCTCCACAATAGATCATTATCCAGGTCATTTCACAACTAACAGAAAAATGGAGAGAATACCGAATTCCTCTATGTTTCCTCATTATTGATCTTAAAAAAGCATTTGATACCATAGAACACAAGCAGTCATCAGTGCCTTACTGGAAATAAATGTGGATCCTACTTACATCCACATGATAAAAGAAATTAACAAAAATCAGACCACACAAATAACCCTATTTGATCAATCTATAAATATAAAGAGGAGTCTGCCAAGGTGATGCAATCTCCCCAATATTTACCAGCACTTTAGAATACATTCTGAAAAAAATAGACCCAAACTGAGGAATAAGCATAGATGGTAAAAAACTACAAATCCTTATGTTTGCCAATGATCTAGTACTGATATCCCACAACCCAAAAAACCTAGAAGAAATGAGTGAAAAAATATACACAAATAGCAGTAAGATAGGCTTAGAAATGAATCTAGAAAAAAAAAAACAAAATGGATTAAAAACATCTACACAAGTGACAGTCACCTATGTATTAATAACATCCCTACAGAACAAGTCAACCCCTACAATTACTTAGGACAAAAAATAAAAATGAATAACGATTTATCTGAAGAACTAGCAAAAAGAAAGACAGCTGCATGGCTATCATTCAACAGATTAAAAGAAACACTTACTGATCCAAATCTTGACATCTCTGCAAAGGCAAAACTATTTAATAGTGACATTCTTCCATCATTCATATATGGATCAGGAAATGGAACATGACAAGAAAAGAAGAGACTCTCAGAATAACTCGGCATACAATAGAACGTAGGATTCGTAACATCAGAAACATGGAACTAAGAAAGAGATCAGGCATAAAAGATGTGATAACTGCAGTATATGAAAGCAAGATGAGATGGGCAGGTCATGTAGTCAGACTCAGGGATAGCAGATGAACATACATATAGAATACTCAACTGGCAACCAAGAATAAAGAGAAAACCGGGAGGCCAAGATGGGAAGATCCATTAGTGAAATCTATGGGTAATAACATGGAAGAGAGAGAGGCTCAAGATTGAGATCATTGGAGGCATCTTTGTGACCTGCACTCATGGAGAAATTCTGAGTGAAACACGGGTCCATCAAGGTTATATACATTATATATACACACACACAACTTTTGAGTATTGCATATTTATCAGAAAAAAACAGACTATAACATAATCTGCTGAAAGGCAGAGGGATTAGAGATACAGAATTTTACATAGCAAAATACTTTCATACAGAATTAAATAATATAATAAATTATAAATGATAATAATAAAATGCTACCTTTGATTGCTCTTCCTTGATAATAACATCAACAGATTTCTGTCTAAGAAACCAGCCTAATGCAGGTGGGTACAACCACCACCACTCTCAATAGTACATGATGATTAAAACTTTAGCAAACAGGGCCAGAATTCTATGCTCTATCCATTTCCTTCTCATTTATGAAACAAAATCATATTCATAACTTCTTCGATAATGGCTATTTTGGTCTGCCACACTAAAAAAAATATCTTAATCTATGTTCTCCTATCACAAGATCACAGTTAGTCCACTACCATCTCATACATCTAGGACACCTCGAATAGAACGTCTTTGTTTGCCATTTTCATATATAGTACATGCACATAGCCCACAATTTGGCATACAAAAAGCGCCAGATTTAAAAAGTGAATAAAATCAATATACTCAAACATGTATCACTGATCAGAAAAAGAATAATAGCACAGCAGTTCTTCTAACAAACAGGACTCTGTTGGCAGTATTCCTTATATTTTAATGATGATTTTTTAATTCCCAGTGCTAAAGAGCTGCAATGATATCTATTCAGTCTACAATGGGTTTATTATTTATAACAGCACTGCCTAAAAGGGACGACAACTATATAAAGTCGATAATTTAATTTTTTGCAATAAGAGAAATGATAGACAACTGTAATCAGAAACGAGGCTCAACAGGAACAAAGAAGTATACTTCCATTCAACCTGAAGTATAATTCAGGTTGAATGGAAGAATAAATATCTGAAACAAGGAACAAAATAAACAATTTGATAACTAAATATTCATATACATTTATTTTGCTAGCACAAGCTAAACATCAGATAGGAAGAATAAAGCAAAGCAATGAAATTTGTTTAAATTCAAGCTCTCAGTTCTGTTGCAATTTTTTTTTTTAAAGTTCTGTAAGAAATGGTTCAAGGTCTTCATGATTTGAAGATTAATTTGTGCAATAACTTAGTTTTCTCCTACTGATAGTGATCTTTATCTAAGATACACTGCATTTTTTTATATGGTCTTTCTTTCTGATCATGATAGTCTATCCATAATATTGGGTACCAAAATGACAAGAATTGTGTAAACACTAAGGAAAGAGATAGGATCCTGGGAGTCTAATGTGCTTCAGGTGGATAGAAACTGTCTAATAGTTTGTAAAATGTTCTAATTATGTGATGGTTCAGAATGTAGCTAAATTAATCAGTTGCTCAGTTAATAAAATGCACCTTTATATGTACGCCATGTTCCTTATTAATCTAGTTTGACTTCTTCATTTTTAGATGTTTGGTAGATTTTTTTTTCTTTCTTGTATCGTTTCAACAAATGATTAGCATCTGTTGTTGCAAATAGAGTGGTAAGGATAAAATCTGTTCTGCTCTGGAAATTCTTATTTTCTGGGAAAGAATAGTTGAAGTGGTATGTTGGTAAATTCCAGTATCTGCAAGTTTAAATAGACTGAACACAAAAAGGAACCTTCTGACACATCAGGATATGCAAATAAATAAGGAAAAGAAGGAAAAAAAGAATTTTCCTTCTGTTTCAATTTGAACTGGAAAATTAATTCTAGGACAGATAAGAAATAACAAGTCAAATAGCAAAGTACCTCACCTAAACTTGGGGGGGGGGGGGGGGGGAGAAGAGTTCCAAATGTCTTTCAAAAGATTCCATGTATAAGTTAGCAACACTCAGATATATACCCAGTGTGTCATCTACCAGAATAACTTACATTTTATATCATAGTACATAATTTTGGATAATCATATGTGTAAAGTTTAAACTCATGACAACATTTAACTGGTTGGTTGACATATAATAACTAATCACAGCCATTGATTTCTGGGTGCTTTGTCTCAACACCTACCCTGCTTTGCCTTCTGGGTGGTTTAAACCACTGGAACACTAAGAATTTGACCTACTGTGCCATCTGTATGTCTGTTCAAAAGGCTCAAAGGTGTCTGTATTTGTGACTGCACACCCGACTATTTATGTGAATGTGATGCAATGTTTACGCATAAAAAAGTGTCCTCTTCATGAAGTATTAGTATATTATGTCTAATTTTAGGAACCACGTGAAGCCAGGAAACAATTAGGGAACTCTTTAACAGGAATAAATGCAAAAATATCAGTAATATTGCTATTTGGTGGGTGCACGCCCTGAATATACACCCCATATATATATAGTATAAAGAACCAAAAGTGGATAAGTACAATATGCCTTAGATAAAGATGACTTTATCTGATGAATAAAAGCCAAGTTATATATAAATTATACACTTCAAATCACAAAAGAGTGCTACTAAATACTTGAAAATTGCATCAGAATTGATGATTTTAAACAAATTTTGGCTTATTACTCATCTTTTCACTAGCTCAAAAGTACTAACTGCAGAAGATCACCACGAAGAGCACGACTTACACAGCATCAAGCATGTTCACTAGATCAGTCATTTCAGCTTATGTATTTGATATTTGATTTGCATGTTACAATCAACTAGAAAATGCTAGTTTGAACTACACCATTCTAGAAATTTCTATGGCATGTTAAATGTGACAGTTGCACAAAAGTGCTAAATCTGGTCAGTTTGGAGTGTCTTACAGCTTGTTGAGCTCAGGTTGTTTATGCTATTATGAAGTAAAAGCATAAAGTCTTTAGTCAGTTTTGCACATTTTATGCAGAATGAAAAAAAACAAAGGGAACCCTACCACCTCCCTATAAGACTATATAGCTCTTATAATTCCTCTCACATTATGCTGGGAATCAACTGGAAACTGTGTCTTTCCAAAGGATGCCAGTTACTGATTGACGAGAAACGCTTAAGTTACATGCATTTAATTTTCACTGGACAGACTAAATATTTTAATCATTCAATGGTCAGTCAAGAAAGAATGCTGTAATTTCACTTTTGAAGATTGATGATTAAGCATGATGAACTTAAAGCATCAAGGAATAAGAAACAGTGCATAGTGTCACTGAGTAAATGGCATTTATCTATATAGCTGAAATGGAAGTAGCTAACACTCCACTTCATGATATCAAAAATTACAGGGTTTTTTGTAGCTATATTATCTGCACAGCTGTTGCCCTTGATAAATGTTCACTTGTTTATACAAAGTCTTTTCATCATATATTAGCTTGTTAACTAATTCTGCCTATTTCAGCATTAAAACTTAGAGTAAAATTGTGCCACCACAGCACCGATGGAAGAATGAATAGAACACTGCAACCTTCTGCTAGAAAAGACTCAAGTTCGATTCTCACCCTGACAAGAAAATTCAAAATTCTTTGTATGATCTTTTTCAACTGAAGGTGAGTTAGCCCTCACATGAAGTGGGAGAGGGGACGAGGTCAGGGTTATTTTTCTAGAAACTTGGATTCAGCATACATGCAAATCAGTCAGAGAACACACATGCCATTAACAAAAATACATACTACAGTAGAATCCGCTTATTGTGATCGTGGATAATATTATCAATTGGCTACTGTTATCAAAATCAGTGGGTCCCAAAACACCATTTAAAATGAATTAAAAATAATCCGTCTATTATAATCAAAGTTCCACTTATTATTATCAAAATCTTCAGATGTTTAGCCTTTTGCATCTCAGAATTCTAAGAAATAAGGGTTAATCAGGAGAAAATTTGACAAAGAATATTTGTCGAAATCTGACTTTTGTTAATCTTCCTTTAATCTTATTTTTCCATAAATCTTATATGTTCCAGGCAAATGCAGGTGGGTAATCTTAATCTTCCGTAAATCTTAAATCTTTGAGGCAAATGTAGGGGAGGGTTTATCTTTTTAAGAAAAGATAAAGAATTTTGGAGTGCTATGATAAGTTGTCCAAAATGAGTCATTGTAGTGCAGCTGTACATTTAAAAATTTCACAACCACACACAGAATATTAAAAACCAGATCAAACATTGAAACTTCAGCTCTTACTAATGAGAACATGGATCAGAAGAGAGCCAGATCTACTAAGGATACTCAAGTTGAATCAGCATTAAAAATTTAGTTTACTAATGTTCGTGGAAAGAATGTTTCGATTAATGGGAATTTGATGAGTCAAAAAGCAGAATAACTTGCAAAATCAATGGGCAAAGCAAATTTCACCACAAGTGATGGAAGTTTAACAGGTGGAAAAAGCAGGAGAATATTGTGTACAAGCATATTCATGGTGAAGAAGAAAGTGCTGATTTTTTTTATCAGCTGATGCATGGATTAAGACCAAGTGGCCAAAAATTATTGCTGCATATTCTCCTGAGGTTATTTACAATGTCGACAAAACAGGACTATTTTCATGCAATGCCTGGGCATACTTATTTGTTTAAAAATGAAAGTACTAAAGGATTTAAATCTTCAAAAGAGCAAGTGACTTGTTGTGCTAATATGAGGGGTAAGAAATCAGAGTTCGTAGTGATTGGAAAAAGTAAAAATCATTGGCGTTTTAAAAGTTTGCCTGTTGACTACTGTTCTAGGAAACACTTGGATGACTAATGACATTTTCAACATCAGTTAGTTAACTGGGATCTTAAATTAAAGGGAAAAATTGTCTTGTTAGTAGACAACTGCACTTCACACACAGAAACAATTTATCGTTAAAGAACGTCAAATGTAGTGTTCGAAGGCAAGAAAATTAGATTGTTAATTCAACCATGTGACCAAGGCATCATACGAGCTTTTATAGCTTATTATTGCAGGGAAGTTCGTGTGAGAATTATAGCTGAACTTAATTATATAGAAGACCAATCTGATGCAAGTGCAATTGCAAAAAAGATTTCCCTTCTTGATGCATTGCATTTCAAGTCTCAGAAAAGACTAGAAGACACTGAAAACTGCCTTCCAAAAAAAAAGTGGATTTTAAAATCGACTCTGAAACTCCTTCTTGCCCAGATGCAAGAAGCTCCACAAACACTTCGTCGCAGTCTTCAACATAGAGCGACAAACTTCGAAAGGCATTATGAGTATGAGCAATTTATTCATGAACTACTATATTCAAAGGTCCGAGTGGTTACATGCTCTCTGCAACCTGGGAAAGGAGTGTCCTGCATTCGATTCTCTCACTGACATGAGGAACTTAAGGATTTTCCTCAGCCATAGCCAAGTTAGCCAGTCTTGGGCGTATACTGTAGGGTTTTTCTTCCCGCAAAGCAGGCAAACCGGTCTTAAGAACACAACTTCACAGGCAATTACACATGATTGAGTAACATGGGGGTAACGACCCCACCTTGTAGTGAGTTATGAAACCCAAAAATGGGAGACCAAGGCCCTACATGGGGCTATAGTGCTAAAGAAGAAAAAGAAGACTATATTCAAAGACTAGACAGACCACACTAGATAAGTTTTTAAAATAAATTTTATGTTGCTCATACGAGCAACATAATTATTCATGAACATAATTAAAAAGTTCTTTATAACAATAAAATTAAATAATGTTCATAGGCGAGATGCTAAAATATATATAGGGGAGAATCAGTTGTAAAAGAAATACATAAGCTATGTAATGAAATATAGAGATCAGGGTATGCCCCCGAAGAGTGGAAAAAATCTGTCTTGGTTGTTCTTCATAAGTAAGGCAGTGCTTTAGAATGCACCAATTACAGAACTATTGCATTAATGAGTCATCTTGGCAAAGTGCTGATTTAAATACTAACAGAATGCCTGAAGGGTCATATGGAGGCACATCTTCCTGATCAGCAAGCCGGATTTCGACAAGATCGAAGTACAATGCAACAAATACTCGCTTCTAAGACTAATAGCAGAGAAAGCTCGAAGAAAGAACAAAAAGATATACTACTATTTCGTGGTCCTCCAAAAAGTATTTGATAATATTGACCAAAATATAACATGGGCTGTCTTGGAGTCCTATGGTGTGGACAATAAATTGATCCGCCTACTGAAAGATATAAACAGCCAAGCACAAGCAAAAATCAGAATAGCAGGTGAGACTGGAGATTGGTTTGCCACTAGTCAAGGCACAAGACAAGAGGACCCAATATCACCAATATCTTCATCACATATCTGGAAAGAACACTAGATAAGATTAAAAAAGAAGGTGGAGGCATTTCAATAAATGGCATGAGAATAAACTACCTCTGCTTTGCAGATGACATCGTCCTGATTGAAGAAGACACAGAAGGCTAGTCAGACATTGCAAACACTATACACAGAAGGAAAAAGATATGGACTAAATGTCAACTTTGAAAAAACTAAAACAATGATATTCAGACAACAGGAGTCACTGAACAGAGTTGATAAACAGATTTCAACTGAAAAATGTGGAACACTTTACATATCTTGGATGCCACATGACTTGGACCCCCCCCCCCAAAAAAAGTGATAAAAATTAGAATAGCCATGGACAAAATATGGAAGAGCTGAGCTATAAAGATGCAAACTAAACTGCACATTGTAGAAACCTGTATCTTCAGCAGCATGCTCTATGGATGCAAGGCCTGGGTACTCCTGAGAGAATCTGAAAGGAGGATATTGGCATTTAAGAGGAAGTGCTATAGAAAGATCTTGAGAATAAGCTGTATACAGAAAGTGACAATGAGGAAATCTACAGAAATACAACCAAAAGAAAACCTGATCCAGAAAATAATCAAAAGGAAACTATGTCTATTTGGCCATATATGTAGAATGAATGATGAGAGAAAATTAAAAACGTTGCTGTTTGGAATGATTGAAGGAAAGAACAAAAGAGGAAGACCAAACAGAGAATGGGGTGATGACATCGTCAAATGGTGTGGAAACTCTATACACACACTGAGTCATCTTGCACAAAATAGAATGCAATGGAAGAATCATATCAAGATGGCATCAGACACCTATGGACATTGGACTCATGGTTGTTGTTGATGATGAATGTTCATATAACAATAAATTGAAATAAATGATGCAATTTTTCTATATCCATTGCTTAATGTTATCATCTGGTTATTGTTATTGAAAAGTGACAGTCCCAAAGTGATCACAATAAGCACATTTACTGTATTAGTGGAAAATATAAATAATATTTTATAAATAATAATACCTTTATAATACCCATATATATAATAATACCTTTTAATATAGAAGCTGTGTGAAAAACATCCAGTATGTGTTACTTGCTTTCCAACCAACAGACTGTGGGTTTGAATCCTGCTGTGGGCATGGATGTTAGTAATTATCTTTAGGTGGGAGACGAATTTTATCAGTCAGCGTGAGAGCTCAACACACACTTATTGGAGGCCTGAAGTAGCTTGAAAAAGTTTCATGTTTGACCTTGAGAGCAGAGTTCCTGGACTGTATAAATAAAAAATAAAAGTTATGTATACAAAAAAAAAAAAAAAATATCTACCCTATATATATATAAAATGCTAAGCCTTTTTATGTCACATCTTTTGAAACGTTTTGAAACTCAGGAGCTACCCTGAGTGTCGAGTCTTCAAAATTCGAGTCATCAGAATTCAAGAAGAACCAGCCTACCAGTCCGGAATTCGGGGGTTGGGCACAGTAGGCACCAGTGTGGCAGAGAATCCCCCTTTCAAGAACCAGCCTACCAGTCTGGAACTCAGCGGGGGGGGGGGGGGGACCTAGTATATATATATAAAATCAGTAAAAGCCCACTTACACTACAAATGTACTATAGGTTTACAAATAAAATCTTTCATGGGTAAGAGCCACATTAAAGCAAAATGTTGAATTTCATAAAGTTTATTTGTAAAATAAAATCAACTTCATGGAAAAGTATCATGACATTCCGTTCAGTAAATTTGCTATATTATAAATTGGAAAGCATTTTTTACTGCATACAAATAAAAAAAAATTAATCAAAGTAGTTTAAATACGAGACAGCAGGAATCTTATAAACCAGGCATGTTTACTAAACTTAATTTTTTCTGCTTTATGTGAGTGAAAGCTATTACTACATTAACTACATGCATGATTAATATGATTAGCAGAATTTATATTAAAATTTGTGTCAAATAATAAGAATATTAAAAATACAAAATGACCAGCAAAGAAATACTCTCACACTAATTAGTGGCTGTGGCATATGCCCTGACTAGCATCACATAGACTAGGGAACCTAAACACAGAAGTAACAGAAACCAGTACTGGAATGCTGGCTGGGAAAACCTGTTTGCAAATTAGGTATTTAAGTGCCAGTGCACAAACCGTGTAGACAATTTCATTCGCTGTTATTTTGATTTATGAGAATCCCATCCATGAAAGGTTTACAACCTATCATGGGTGAAATTAAGGTAACCTCCACACTTAACACAGATGGGTGGGCTAAGTCAGATAACCTGGGAAATCAAAACTTAAACATGAAATGTTTTCAAACCTAAAAAAAAAAAAGGCAGTTTCACACTATGGGATGAGCTTTCATTTAGGTGAATCTCACCAACAGAACACTGCAAACCTATAGTATATTAGTACTGTAGGTGGCTAAGGATTAGATAATTTGGAAACTCTGCTTTAAAGATCAAGCTGTGTACTTTTTCAAACTACTTCAGGCCTCCAATAAACAGGACAGTGGTCACACACACACACTAAAAATCATCTACTACACAAAAAGCATCTCTGATGATTCAAAGCAATGCCTCTGCTTCTTCTATACTAGAATCTTCTATGGGTATAAAGGTAGGAAAGAAGTCCTATCCATTTGAAGAAATGTTTCTTATTTAGGAAACCCTTTATAATATTGGATCAAGTGACAATATCTAGCTTATACAGGGTAGACCATAAATCATGAAGGGATTTAAACATTACATAACTTTTTATTATTTTTTTATGTTATAATTATTATTATTATTACGGGTATCTCCATGGAGTCAGTAGACTCATCGCGGGAGACCCAAACTAGCAAAACAATATCTGTCATATCTCTTCTTGAATTCATTTACAGATGAAGAGCTCACAACAAAGTCAGGCAATGAATTCCACTCATTCACCACCCTCCAGGCAAAAAACCTTGTTCTGACACCTTTGTTAACCACACTCTTCTTTAATTTCCAGAGATGACCTCTTGTTCTTCCATCACTATCACACAGCTGAAACATTTCCCCTGCAACAATCCTATAAAAACCTTTTAGTAATTTGAATGTTTCTATCATATCCCCTCTTCTTCGCCTATCAGCCAATAATGAAATACAGAACCTCTAGGTTTCTTTTATTGGTTATGAAAAACCACATCAATGCCTTCCATATTTGGCTTCACAAAGATAAGCACATTCCATGACAGCTGTTAATGTTTCTGGTTGCAGCGCTCTAATTTCTGCAAAAATGTTCTTCTTCGGGTAACCCCATAGAAGTTGGGAACTGTTCAATCAAGCAACAAATCATTGTTCCAAGAGAGCATTTCTAACATTAAAATGGCAGCGATATGCTCTTTTGCATTAGAATAATCAAATGCTGCTTTTCAAAATAAAACTGCACGATTTAGGTTTGTTGTTGGGTTGTGAACTTTAACATAATTAATTGCCCAAATCTTTAGGATATCTGAAAAAAAAAAAATTAATAATGAAAAATTTATTCAATTTTAAACCCTTTGTGATTTATTGGCCATCCTATACAAAAATTAATCTCTACAACTGCTTACTTGATGAGTTAGCAAATCTTGTAGATAAGCTTATACGTTGGTTAGACGTACTCTAATTTTTTAGGAAATGACAACGTAAATTAAATTATTAATTATAAAAACTTTAATTAATAACTATCTATATTTTGGCAATGTTACATTACCATTTTCATCATCATCAAATTCCTGACGTGTACAGGATATGATAGTACTACATGAAAAATTTACATCATTACTAACTTCCTATCTACAATTTTCCTCCAAATCAGTCTGTTACTTGTCAAAACTCCAATATTAACATTATCAGATCTTATATTTCTATCGTCTAAGGCACATTGTACCATATCAATCCACCTGTATCTTGGTCTTCCTCTGGGTCGTTTTCCTGCCAACCTGGCAGAGAACACTCGTTTTGCTAATCTTTCCTCGCCCATTTTATATATGGGTACTATGAGAGCTCTACTCCAATCATTGGGAATTCGTCCCTCTGTCCAGGCATTCTGAACTATGCAGTGCAGCCACTGTAGGACTTTTATACCACCATACTTCAGCATTCTGGTCGAATATCATCTACTCCTGCTGCCTTTCCACATTTCAAGCCTTTGATGGCTTTTTCTACTTAAAGTATGGATATGTATTCCTGACTGCATACCTGGTCAGTGTTTTTTTTTATCACTGTGGTGATAGCACTGCTTGTTTCATTTAGCAAATTTTCAAAGTAATTACTCCATACTTCAAGGATATCTTTTTCTCCCATTTTCATAACTCCTTTTACAGCACTCTTTCCTCCATTCCAAAGATTCTTCAACAACCTCCAGAATATTTTGCCACCTTCTTGATATTTATTTTGTATGTTCTTGCCAAAGTCCTCCCATGACTTTTGTTTAGCTAGTTTTATATACTGTTTAGCTTTCTTACATTTGTCTCTGTATTCTCTAAGAGCACAAGCTGACTTATTTGCCAGGAACTTTTGATATGTTTGATATTTGCCATTTTCAGGGATCACAAAACAATAATATGTGCACGTAGGTGGTACTCACACTAAGCAAATGAGGCTGAAGAAAGGCAACTGAAGTCAGTCCCAGAGTCCTAAAAGGTGTTCCTGGGCTAAATTGGGTTGTCTTGGAACTAACGATCTTAGAATGTATGCTTCCCAAATTTGAGGCAGTCTCATGGACCCAAATTTTTTGAGGTTTGGGAAGTTTTTCAGAGCAGAGGCTGATTCAAGGAATAATCTTTCATACTTGTACTTGCTGTGGTGTAATAAAGTGGCCTTCTTGCAACATATTCTGTGGCTGTGTCCAATGCATGATCAGCAAGTCCTGATGGCCATACTGGTGGGACTGGATGTAGTCCTTGTGTTCGGAAATCCTGATATTGGCTGTCCTGCCTGTTTGGCCATAGTAGGACAGTTTGCAACGGCTAGGGACCTGGTATACTCCAGGTAGGTCTAGGGGAAGTGGCTGGTCTTTGGCAGAGCAAATAAGAGATATTAATTTCCTATGTGGTTTGCAACTAGTTGTGAGATCATATTTTCTTAGGGTTTTTGCTAGTTTTTCAGATGTATCCCAGATATATGGAATGGCGTTAGATTTAGAATAATCTTTGCTATGAAGGGAGGGGAGTGGGGCTGGTTTTAACATTTTTTTGGATTTTCTGGGGATTGCAGCCATTGGCTAAGAAGGTGTTAAGGATATGGTTAAGTTCAATAGTTAGGACACTGTTATCCGAACTGATTAATTTTTCCCTATTATACAGTTTTTTTTATAATCCCATATTATTGGTGGGAAAGGCAGGGGTGACTGCTGGTGAATGTATGTACCTGTATGTGTGTAGGTTTTATGTAAACAGAGAAAGTCAGGAATCCATCAGGCTGGTGTATAATCAGAGTGTCTAGGAAAAGGAGATGTTGTTGTTTTTCTTTTCAAAGGATGTTCATTGTTTAAGTGTGTGTTCATTGAGAAATTGTGGAATATATCCAGGCCATGCGGCCAAACAGTGGGTTTATGTGAGACAGAGTTTAAGGCTTTTTCTTCAAAGGTCTCAAGTAGGCCAGGGGTTGAGAGAGTGGAGAGCCCATGGCTGTCCCCTCTATCTGTTTGTAGAATTTTCCTTGCCAAATGAAATAGCTTGAGTTCATGGTGAACTGAAATAGGACTGAAATATCGGGGGGAAATTTGGCTTGGATGAGGTCTGAGTAGGACATTGGTGAATAAGGAGGAGACAACAAAACTGACCATTATGTCAGTGTGTTGGAGGTTTTCTATACCGGCTTTAAAGTGGGCTGAGTTGTTTTTTTTTTTTTTATGTGTGAAGGTGTGTTGCCAGTATATTGTGTGAGCACTTTGGCTAATTTGTATGTGAGGCAAATCAATGCCATCCCCAATGGGACATAATAGTACATTTTGTTTATGGATTTTTGGTAGTCCATATATCTGGGAGAGGGGGTGGGAGATCTAGAGTTAAAAGGTTGTAGTCTGTTTGTTGCTTCCACAGGCCAAGAGATAACCATCTTAAAGAGCCTATGGAGTGTTCTGATATGGGTGCTGGTGGGATCATATTCTATAGGGAGGTAGGTAGAAAGATCTAAAAATAAAGAGGCAAGCTTACCTGTGTAATCTGATTGGTTTAGAATGACAGTAGCATTTCCCTATAAGAGAAATATTTGGCTAATTTGTATGTGGGGAATCAATGCCATCCACAATGGGAGACATATTCACATTTTTGGTTTGAAGTTTCTATTTATGAGCTTAATCTTATTAAAGAAGTCGTTTGCTTGTTTGTTAGTATGTTCTTCTATTACTTCATTTGGAAGTTGGACGAGATTTGACTTGTGCCTATAGAAGGAATTGTGAGGTTTATAGAGTGTAGCTGATGTATTTAAAAAAAAAAATTTTTAAAAATGAATCCAGAGACAAAGAAATGTTTCAGAAAAATTTGGAGAAAAAGAACAAAGCTAATAAGTACCTATTGGATTTCTGTTCTGCAAATAGACTAGCTGTTAGTAACACCATGTTCCAACAAAAATTCACATGGAGGTACAAAAGTCTTACTCTGTTATATTATTCAGTGATATCTTTAGACTGGTTCTGGACACAAGAATACAGAAAAGATTTGAATAATAGGAAGAGATCACCATTTAGTTCTGAAAAAGATAGACATTAGTTCTAAAAACAATCAAAGAGCTTTCAGAGATAAACTGGAGATCCTAAGTCAAAAAAAAAAAGATCCTTAAAAAGAAGAAATCATACAAGTTCCTGGCAAGTGAGTCAACAAGTACTATTGGAGAACACAGAAAAAAAAATGTAAGAAAGCTATCCTTAAAAAGTAGCTAAATAAACTATAGGAAAAATGTGGGGAAACATATAAAAGATAAATGTGATGAAGGTGGCAATATGTTTGGGAGGCTAATGTAAAAGAAACAAGTGAGAGAACTGTGTTATTCAAAAGGTTGAATTCCAGATTATTGTAATAGAGCTCTCTATTAAAATTATCAAGAATTCAGCCTTCTGAGTAGGTCTCATGTAAACATCTTAACAAGAAAACAAGCTGAGGCCAGGCCAAATAGGAATAAGGACTGTATTTTTACTTTATATAGCTGAAAAATTATGGAGAATATAACAAGGACTTGCATTTAAGCTCTGTAGGTCTAGAAAAAGGCTAATGAGATGAGATGCCAAGAGAACAAGCTGCTCAAAACACTACAATTATATGATATAAATGGACATTACATAGAGCATTATATAATATATTGCTAAGTGATGCTACAGGAACATGGTTTGATGTAAAGTCAGGCATAAGACAAGGACACATTTATCTCCACTTTTAATTATCATCTACATGGTTCACATCATGAAGGAAAATAGTATTAACCCAATATCAAAATCAGAGATATTAAACTCAGCTTCATACAGATGTTAACTCTAATAAATCTGCTAAAGAACTTCTGTAACAAATTTCATATGAAAATCAGCAATTAAACAAATTAAGAAAGGAAACATAATAGAATAAGAACAAAATTAATACTGTGAGGAGCTAGATGAATAAGTTTATATGGAATAAAATAACTTCAGATGCTAAACTAGCAGACAGTATTGAAACCAATTATATCTTATGAATGTAAAAAACTGAAAATATACCAAATAGTTAACAAGCAGTTCTTTATATTTTATCGATTATTGATCATTATTTCAGAAGATAAAAACAATATCTTGTCATATTTTATGGAAATATCTTCCCAAATGTAGTGCAATCCATTACTTGCTTCCATAATGTAGTACTGCCAAAAATATTTGGCACATGAAATTGAAAATACAAGAGAAAGCATTTCTCCACGTTTCTCTTCAAATGAATAATTATCTTCCTACAGCTAATTATATAATAAACCTTCTCCATACAAAATAAGTTAAAATGATGGAAAGGATTGTATCAGCCTTTTTTAAACAGTTATAAAACTTTAGATTAGGTGAAACCCCAAAAACATTTTCTGGATTGTTCCTTTCTTAAATTTATGCTGAACTGACAATTATAGATTAATAACCAAATTATAGAAAAATTCAGAATTAAAAGCTTATATATTTATATGACTTAAAAGCTGTGGACTAATTCTTCCAGCACAGTAAAGCAATTAAACCAAAAGGAAACTTGTTTCATTTTTGCAATGTGAAATTTCAAAATGTTACAACTGCACCCGAAGCCTTTAAAGAGAGAATTCTTCATTATTATTATTTTGTACTGGGTTCATCTCACTACCAATTTTGTTTTTAAAGCCTTACTCATAACTCACAGTCATGAAATGACAAATTCTGGATGGTTTTTCTCCAAAAGATGAAAGAACCTACATCATAAAATAAAAATAAAATAAAAATTACAGAAACACCATGAAAACAAAACAGAGCTATATCTATGACATCTACAGAATAAAGGCGTCAATGCCACGTTTTAATGTCAATTTTTGTAATGCAATAATTATTGAAATATCCCAAAATCCTGAATTCCAGTTGGAATTTTATGCATTTCAGTATTCAAAATGCATTTGAATTGATTATTGTTTCAGAAGATAAAAGTAACATCTGGCCATATTTTATGGAAATATCTTCCCAAAGTGCAATCCATTACTTGTTTCCATAATGTAGTACTGCCAAAAATATTTGGCACATGAAATTCGAAATACAAGAAAAGCATTAATTACACACCTGAGTTTTTCTCTCCACATCTCTCATCAAGTTTAGTTTGCTTAGGCTATACTTCCAATAACTAAAGTGTTCTGCTATAGTATTCATATTATTCAAGAATGAAATCAAAAATGCCAGTTATTGATGTAATGGCTTTTCTTATTTTATTTTCCTCTGCATCACTATTTATTACATTTTCCTTAAACATTTTCTTTAAATAAGTGTTTATAATTCAGCAAAGATAAAATTATATTACCAGCCTTGGAGGAAATACGAGTTACGTTATGTCCAACAGCAAGTGCAAAATGGATCTATTTACATCAGCACAAAGAGTCAATCCGTGTGTGTGTTAAACAATTTTATCCTTATGCTAAGCTGCCTTCAGTCGGATAGACAAAGCCCTTTGGTTAAAAAGATCTGGGTTTGAATCCCTATCTGTGATGTGAGGAACCTTTAACAAGGATTTTCATTCCTCAAAACAGACAACCTGGCCCTATGAATACATATATCTACAGACATAAAGTACTTACCCTTAAAGGAATGCAGTAGAGGAATGGCAAGCTGGCTGTATTAAATTGCCTAACACATCTAATTAGAGGATTCAACCAATCTAAGGACAGATGAGAATTCAGATGGATAAGTAGCAATTTCAAAGAATTAAGCAGTTAAGATGTACAGTTTTTGTACAAAGCTGATAAGTATAACTATATTAACTTATGTTAATAAAAAATCCAATACATTTCAAAAACAACAAAAAATACTGTTTTTAACAAACAAATCTTTGTTCAAATCTAATAACATTTTTTAAAGAAACAAAAGAACTTACTTACTTTCCAGCTTGCATTTCACAGAAAATGTAACATTTTCACGCTGTTGAATTCTGCAAGCAACTTCATATGGGTCTAACTACTTCCTGAAATTCCGTACTTAGTCTTCTTCACAGATTAAACAAATTCTAAGCTTCTTTTTTTTTTATTATTGTTATTGGCAAAAAGAAAAAAGGCATGCTTTCTAACCAGAGAAATTAATATTTGCATAAAAAATTTAGGCCATGTAAAAAAGTATTGAAACCAGTTGTCTTGCATGGCTACAAATATACTAAAAAAAAGTGTTTCAATCAGAAATCATACTTATCAGCCTGAGTGCAACATATAAAAATTCCAACTACAAAACTAAATTTTACTACTGAAATGTTCAATAGAATATTTCAGTTAGGATCCATACCTGAGTGCTATTCTTTTAGCCTTTAGCTGAAAAACAGCTACATGTTTATTTTTGTCTGTTTAATAGCTGGAGATCTTTGGATTAATAACCTTTTATATTTTAATCTAACAAGGCTTCTTCACATCATTACAAAATGTATTTTGGATGAGAGATCCATATAGTCTCTGATTTGGTTTATATCCTTGGCAGAACACAGTAAAATCATTTTTATGGGAAAAAAAAATATCCCTACACAGAGTTTATTATATATTCAGCTTGGTCTAAAAAGTACCATAGATCTTAGTTTTCTAGAATGAACTAAAATTAACCAGTTACATTAACCAAAGTCAGTCCACTGCTTAACAAGAAGAAAAAAAAAGTTATCTGCATAATTTGATTTATGCATTATAGTAGAAACATGCCAAGAGGGTCAATGAATTTGAAGATAACCCTTTAAAAGTCAACTCAATGGGTGTCAAACATTGAAAAGAATGAAAATCAAAATGGTTGCTGGCTTACAAAAGCTAAACAAAATCAATTTATTACTGAAATAAGAGAATAATAATAATAATGAAACTGGCATACTTAAGCAAGGCAGAGAGAGAATAATGAAAAAACAGAATGTTAGTTCTTTCAGTATCCTCAAAGAATGCTTCAAATAGAAGTATAACACTTAAATCAGAAAAGCATTTGGAAAATCTCACAAATTAAAACTGAAACTTGCTTATCTTTTTTGTATTTTACCTGTTATTTAATAACAGGTAAAATACAAAAAATGAATATAAAATGTTTTAAAAGAGAAACTTTAGTGATGAAATATGCCAAAAAAAAAACTCAAGTTGATTGCATTTATCTTTTGAAAATCATCTAAAAAGAATTAGCAAAGCACCACTAATAATAAAAACAAAAACTTACAGCAGCCAGTTTATCATGACAGCATTCCTGTAATATTTAAGGCAGTCTATTTATATTTGATATATTCAAAATTATATTTATTTTTTCAGCCGCTTTATTCTCTAAAATATGAAATAATACTTTTCTTAAGTATGTGATACATTAATCCAAAAATATATATGAATATATGTGAAACCTCTACATAAGTATAGAAATTATAAAAACAATTATAAAGCAATTTTCTGTATAGTGGTTGGATCAAGACAACTGAACATGAACTCTTGACTAAAGTATCATAAATTATTGCTAGCTATTTTTTTCATTTCACATTCATAATTTTGCACTAAAACCCACCTGATTTTAATCAAAATTGAGATATACTTTAGTAAAGATCCTAAATATAAAGTCTTCATTAACACTGCATTTGACCAGAGCAGAGTTATTATTTTTATAATTATGGCTATTTTGCCTGCTTCAGTTTAGGAGTGCCCCTGTTTAAATGTCATTGGCTATTTATTTACTCATGGATTCTTAGGGCATTGCAGATGTAAATTTACCAAAAAGTATATGTAGCATAAGGAAGAGAAATTTATACATACCTTTTTCTGGGTGTTGCAGTTTTTCTTCTTTCTGCGATGTCTGAAAACTACTGAGTGTGTGGAGGTGGGGGGGGGGGGGTAGGCAATTTGGGAGAATTAAATTAGAAAATAAAATTAGAAAAACCCGTTTTTTTTCAGTAATATATATATATAAACATATATATTATTTCATTATGTTATATAGGGTGGGGGAAAAGGTGAAAGGGTTGATTTTTGATATAGGGAAGGGGAAAAGGGGGTTGACGGGGTGCGGTCCATTTCGACTATTTTTGAACACATTGGGAAAGTGGAAGCAGGCAAAATAGCCGTAATTCTAATAGTTTATTAAGAGGAGTAACATGGGAGTTTTCCCAGAAATAATATACGTTATTATTGTTATTAATATCTGACCTCCATGGAATCAAAGAAACTCATCGTAGGAAAATTTTTTGGCAGCGTAGGGATTCGAACACACCTCAGAGACTGGTACCTAAAACCAGTTCCTTAGCCCACTCAGCCACACTACCACACAAAATATAGACGAGCCAGCCAGAATTAAAACCTGGAATCTTTTGATCCGTAGTCAAAGATGTTATCCATTGCATCACTGGCAATAGATAAAGTTATCAGGGTTACTGATAATGTGATAAGTTGAAAACAAAAGTGCTTCGTGCAGCTTAAATTTGTGCAGAGAATACTGACAAAACAACTCTAGTTTTTTTTTTTTTTGTTGCCGAGTTGTTAAGCATTTTATGAAGTGCACCTAATAATTAATAGTACCCTGCGAGTTCTTTTTTAACATCCAACTACAAAATTAATAGCTTTTGTACATTTGATTAAAAAGTAACCATAAATTGAAGTGCCAGGCTTATTACATTTAAACTGCAGCAATATCATAGCTATTAAACAAGCTCAACTGGTACTACACAGACACCTTAAATTCCTGATTTCAGTCAGAACTTAACATTGATTACATAGTCCACACAATTCTGAAATCACTTTTAGATTAGATTAAATAAAAGTTGTAAGTCTATTTTGACAATAAATGTTTGGAAAAATTTCCAGAAGCTGTTAGAATTCTAGTTATCAATACAGAAAAACAAAATGGTATCCTAAAATTAAAACAAACATAAAAAAAAAAATAATCAATCCTGAAGATGAGAAGAGCCTTCATGTTAAAGTTGCCACAGTTCATATATGCTTATAACTGTATTTAATCTGAAGTTTTTCAGAGCTAGAACACCTCACAAACACTGATACTATAGAGAACTTTATTAATAAAATACAAACTGCAGCACAACATCACAATAAGTCCAACCAATAATCTTTATGTCATGATCTTATAGCCCTAGTTTGTAATTAATACAGGTTTAACTACTGTTAAATTAATATTAGCACCAATTGCTCAAATGATGCATTAATAAATAATTAATGTATTGATCACATCAACCTCCATAGTCAGCAGATCAATGTTCCCTCTAAGCTTTGCATATGTACACCACTCAAAAAGTGATTGAACACACATAGTAACTGCATGCACAAAATTTTTCCTTTCAGAATTTCTAATTTACAGTCAATTTTTAAATTATTATTACTTATATGGGTGCTCCATGGAGTCAAATAGTGCTCCAAATAGTCCATTGCAAGAGGACCTACTCTATTCATTAACACAATACCTATCATACATCTCCTTAACAATCACCTCTGGCAATCCATTCCACTCATTCACCACTCACGAAGTAAAGAACCTAGTCTGCACACTCTTAGACAACTTTGCAAGTGTAACCCCTTGTTTTCCTCCTGCACCTCTCCCATGTATTGAAATTTTTTTTCTGTGTCAATCTTATAGAATCCCTTTAGTAACTTAAGTTTCTATCATATTCCCTCTCCTCTGCCTGTCAACTAAACTCTGCAACTAACATGACCTCAATTTATCCTCATAGAAAACATTCCACAGACCTGTCACTAGCTTAGTCATTCATCTCTGAATCCTCTCCACCCCCTAGAAACACAGGTGACCAAATCTGTGCATAGTAGTTAAGATGTAGCCAAATGATGTACCATAAAATGTAAATACCAAAGAATATACCATAAAAACAAATTATATGATAAATCATACTTGTCACTTATTTTATTTAGTAATAAGTGTCTACACTCCAATATTACTCTAACCCATTCCAACTTAATGCACTAATTAGTTAATTTTAGCCTGTTCTGTGTGGGTGAAGTGTTGTTTAATGTCTGCTGTTTAGACAGTACAATCACTTGAACTCATGCAGGATGGTGCTGGATTTTTGAATCTATGCAAATTACTTTAGTTTTTGCAATTTTATAGGTAATAGTTGGATGAAAAAAGGCAACATTATTATTATTATTCAGGCCTCCATGGAGTCAAAAAGACTCATCGTGGGAGGTCCTTCCTAAGAACATAAATTCTGTCAAGATTCATCGAGGGGAGATCCCCCTTAAGAAACACAAAGTCTATCATACCACTCCTTAAACTCATTGACCGTTCTCGCTCTCACCACTCCATCAGGCAATGCATTCCACAGTTCAACCACCCTCCACGCAAAGAAACCACTCCTCACCCTCTTGCTCACAGTTTCCTTTCGTAACTTCCTCTTGTCATCACTCCTTCCCACTGTTCAATCAAGCAAAAGAACTCCCCAGTGTTAACCCTGTAACCGCCTCTCAACAGTTTAAAAGTCTCAATCATATCACCTCTCCTTCTTCTATTCACCAAACTCTGCAGTCCATATTCCCTCAGCCAATCCTCATAACTATCCTTGTACAGTCCTGAAACCATCTTTGTCATCTGTCTTTGTATCCTTTCCACAGTTAATTTATCCCCTTCAAATCCTGGGGACCAAATCTGAGAATAATAGTCTAAGTGTGGTCTGATCAGAGACTTATACAACGGAATGATAACCCTTTTATCTCTGCAGGTCAGTGTCCTTCTCATAATTGCAGCAATCCTCTGTGTTACCTTCACCACCTTTGCAATATGTCCCCTAAATTTCAGGTTTCTATCAATCATCAACCCCAGATCTCTTGTCTCCCCTACTTCCTCCAGTATAACTCCTCCCATAGAGAATGCAGCATCCCATCGATGTTTCCCAAACCTCAAGACCTTACATTTTGCTGCATTAAACTGACACTCCATTCATTTGCCCACCTATCTAGCTTATTCAAATCCTCTTGCAGGGATACCACATCTGCACTATTACTAATAATCCTTCGCATCATCCGCAAACAACTGCATATCCCCTTGCAATCCACTGGCAATGTCATTGATATAAAGGTTAAACAATATAGGTCCTAGTACTGAGCCCTGTGGGACCCCACTTGTAACCCTTTGCCTCCTTGAAACTGCTCCACCATACACAACTCTCTGATACCTATCAGACAGCCAATCCTGAATCAGTTGACCAATCTGACATCCAGACCCATGTGCTGCAACTTAAATATCAGCTTATCATGTGGCATGCTGTCAAATGCCTTCACTAAGTCTAAGAAAATTGCAGTATATGCCTTTCCCTCATCTAATGTTCTTGTAACTTTATTATAAAAGGCTAGCATATTGCTAAAACAAGAGCACCCTTTCACAAATCCATGTTGACTCTCACAGATAACTTTCTCCAAGATCTTACTAACTACTGATGACACACAGACTGGCCTATAATTAGACACTTCCAGTCTGTTACCACCCTTATGCAATGACACTATCTTACCTTCCTTCCATTCCCTGGGCACCTTTCCTGTAGCCAGACTTTCATTGAAAAGCCAGGTTAAAGGCACTGTCAGTTCCCTAGCACATTCTCTCAAAACTTGTGAAATACCATCCAGTTACAAAGCTTTACTGACATCCAGAGTACTCAGTATATATCTTAAAATTCTTAACACTCCCAGTAAGCATAATGCATACCACTCACCCATAATTCTCCATGTTAAAAATTTACTCCTCACGCCCTTCTAACACCACAACCTGTACACAACTTCCAGGGATGACCTCTTCCCTTCTCAACATCTGCCTTTTTATAATTCCCTTAATCTGATAAACTTTCCTCACTAACTTAAACATCTCTTTCATATCACTTCTTTTCTATCTATCCACCAAACTCTGAAATTTATATTCCTTTAATCTCTTTCCATAATCAACATTCCATAATGTTGATTATGTTGTTGTGAAATCCACAGTAGTCCAAGTGTGGTCTGATCAGTACTTCTTATCACAGCAACAATACACTGTGAAATATGCCCTCAAAATTTCAGTCTGCTACCAATTACGTCTTCAGATCTTGAATCTCATTCATTTTGTGCCAAGGTAAATGAAAGAATTCTTGAAATGCACTTTTCATCTTTTGCTATTATTAGTAATACAGCATTGGTGTAACAACTATTTCTCCCTTCCCCCCAAACACACCAACAAGCTTTGAATAAGGTAAAGATCCCTGTCAAGTCTACTTAGGCTCTCCCCTCTCAATGCAGGATGGCATGGTAATGGTAGTTACTCCTCTGCTAACAAGACCTTTATGAAATCTACAGTAAATATTGACCTGACATCTATGTGAAATGCAAAGTACCACACACATGCACTATGACACTGCTCAATATCCAGTGCAGAGATTCATTGCAAAATACTCAACCTATGCTTGATTATTAAAATAAAGTTAACTGTAAATTAATCTATCAGTTGCAACAACCCATGAAGCAAAACATTTCAACATCTCATCTGAAGTCAGAAAACTACTAATTCCCATCCTTCTTACTCTTGAAAGAACTTCCATAAATTCATCCTAATTAAGTGTCAACATGAGAAATCCCCTCCCCTACACACACACACACTTCCTCTAGCATTCCTACATGCCTCAATAACCCATAATCATACTTTGAAGCAACTGCTATTATAACATTTTTATAAACCTGTGCTATTTAGTGCTCCTGCATTTCTCTCTCTTCTGTAGGTCATCTTTTGAAAAGTCTTCTATATATATATATATATATATATTAGTATTTCTGGTGTGGTAGTGAAGATTTTAGAGAAGTTAGTAAGAACTCGCAGAAGGTGATTGTCTACCCATTTCAATCATTCATTGAAATGGGTAGACAATCATTCTATACTCTGCAGGGAACAGCATGGGTTTACTAAAGGAAGGTCATGTTTTAGCAATTTGCTCATATTTTATAACAATGTTACGGCCGAGTTGGATAAAGGAAATGGATACACTATGATAATGTTGGATTTTTCTAAGGCATTTGATAGGATACCACACGATAGGCTGTTGCATAAACTGGAGAATATGGGATTGGAACATAATCTATTGACTTGGATCAGGGGATGGTTAACAGACAGATATCAAAAAGTGGTATACAGTGGGTGTGAATCTACCAGATTTAAGGTAACCAGTGGTGTACCTCAGGGTTCAGTCCTTGGGCCATTATTGTTCAATCTATATATTAATGATTTCAAGCAGGGTCTATCATCAGTGCAATTGTTTGCTGATAGATAGGCAGAGCAATCAGGGATGCTACTGATACTCAGCAATTACAAAATGATTTGAATAGACTGGAAATCTGGGCAAACGAAAATGGCTGTCAGTTTAATGTTAGTAAGTGTAAAGTTATGCACTTTGGCGTGATTAGAGATCCAGTGGCATATTATATTAGCGGGGTTATGCTACAAGAAACTGAAGAGGCAAGGGATCTTGGTATATTGGTGGATAAGAATTCAAAGGTCACATAACAAAAGTTGCAAATACAACTCAGAGGATAATTTCTATGCTGAAGCGAACCTTGACATGTAAGGATAAGGAAGTAATATTGTCTTTTTATAAGGCTTTGATAAGACCACACTTGGATTACTGTGCTGAGATTTGGTCTCTCGGGTTCCAAGGGGATAAAGAAACTGTGGAAAGGGTGCAAAGAAGAGTTACAAAGATTACATCCAGATTATGGGATTTAGATTATGAGGACAAATTGTGAGTGTGGATTACAGACTCTGGAGAAAGAGGGATGATATGATAGACGTCTATAAACTTTTGAATGGGTGTTATAGCATTTCAAATTATGAAATTTTTCGTTATATGGAAGGCTGGGAGAGAACATGGGGACATCCATGGAAGTTAAGGTTGTTCTCAATCAAGAAAGGGGTAAGAGCTTGGTTTTTCTCTCAGAGAGCAATGAGTGAGTGGAATAATTTGCCCTTAGGGGTAATGAGTGCATCTAGTGTAAATGAATTTAAGGGAAGGTATGATAGCTGGGTTGGATAAAAACAGCCTCCCTCAATGAGTCCTCGACTCCCTGGAGGTCTCAGATAATAATAGGTACATACAGCCAATTATTTTCGTATTAAAAGTAAATATTCACAAGCTTGACATCCAAATATGAAAAAAATAAATAAATAAAATAAAAAAATTGAAAATCTTATACATTAGGCTTAAAGAAGAGACTTTTTTTTTCACAAGAATATAATTAAAATATCTGAATTTCTAAATAATTGCAAACCCTAAAAAAAGATGTACTGCATATTCTTCATGCAAAGAATATGCAGTACATATTCACGCAAAGAATACATACTGCATATTCTTTGCATAAAGTGTATGGTACTATCACTAACCAGTTTACAGTGATTACTCAGTCATTTTCAAATAACAAGCTCCTTGAATGGACTAGTTGGTTTAACTGACTTCTGGTAGAGCACCATGTAACTGTACCTTCATTTACCATTATCCAACTGATTTTGCATCAAACGAGGGCTATTCCTAATTTAACTGAGCATGCATCTGAAACACTCATATAAAGACTTATTATATGGCAGTATTATTATTATTATTATTATTACATGACACCTCCAGGGAGTCCAAGGACTCATCGTGGGCGGGCACACTACTCTTCGCTATTACATCTCATCCTCTCCAATACTAATTAATTCTCCAACTACAACACTACTACCATCAACGCTATCTATCGCTCATCATCATCACCAACACAGTATTTTTTGTCTGTAAATTGCATATGTACTGAAGACTGATTTGTCTGTATATGTGGGATGAAAACCCCGAGTTTCTAGGAGAAAAACTCTGCTACCACCGTATGAGATCGGCTAACACCTTCAATTGAAAAAGCCCATATAAGGATTCCCCTCGTCACGACAAGAATCGAACCCAGGTCTTTTCCAATCGAAGGGCACAATGTACCGCTATTCTTCGAATTGCACTACGGCGCCTTAGTATTAAAGTAAATATTTAATTAAATTTTTATTTTTTATAATATTAAGGATGTGAAACAATATTATAGGTTCTTGTTCTATCTGAAACAGCATAATTAATGCAACTTTAAAAACAGTAGCGTATTTGTTTCAGAGTGCTTCCATTACACGGAAGTGTAGTTAAAATTAAAAGAAACATGTATTAACTACAGTGAAAATTATTTAATTGTAAATATTTCATCCTAAGTATCTTAGGACATCATCAGTACAATAGTTTAAAACAATAATAGGAATAACATACAGTTAGGGCGCATGATTACGATAGAATCTCATTAAATGTGCATAATGTGATAGTGTAGATGCGATTATTATTATTATTTTATTTTATTTTATTTTTTTTTTGCAGTTCTCATATTTTTAAAATGCTGATATTATTTTGGACAAATTATACAACCTCTAGTCTTAGATTATTAATAAAATCACTTGAATGAATGATGAAACCTAAATGCACTAATAAAAGGCAAAAATATGGGCTCGTGGGCTGAGTTTATGTCATTTAAATAGCACTAACCAAGGCAATCTCCATGCCGAAAGTTACATTCTCATAAACTCTCAGAAAAATTTTGAATCAAGAAGTTTATTTGGGCTAAAAATATAAATTTTTAGCCAGAATAAACTTCTTGAGATGTGTCCAAAACATTTGAAAGAATTTATTATTGTTATTACATGACACCTCCAGGGAGTCCAAAGACTCATCAAGGGAGGGTACCTACTCTGCAACTTTCTGTCTCCACTAACTACAACGAACCACAACCACCATCTACTGCCAAACACCACCACTAATATTTTCATAGACAATCACAAACATCCATGGCAGGATTAGAACCCACATCTCTTGACTGCAGAGTGGACACGCTAACCACTTGGTCGAGCATTCCCTCGAATATCCAATTTTTATGTTAAATAGCAATCTTCTTGATGCACCCTATAATACAACAAAGGCAAAGGTTCATACTAACTTTTTTGGCAACACAAATTATTTATCTAGTGCTTGATTGCCTTTGAAGTATTTCTAGGCATTTATTCTACTACCTCCCTGCCCAATGCAGCCACTTTCTTGCCATCTCTTGAATGTGTGCAGCTGTCTTGACCTATTCCAATGATGATATCAAAACCTTGAGGTATGACTTAATTAAAGTGCAAGAAGAGGTTGCTAGAAGAAAAGTCAGGTGAGTGCAGAGGTTGTGACGAAGATAACACCTACACCTTGTTAAGCTAGGTGTGATTATAAGTACCACTCAGCATGTCAAGTACTGTATGTTGAAAGAGAGATGGGTCTCACGATAACTAGTATCTAGAACAGAAGTTTTAAGACCTTTCACAAACCTGCTTCCCTACCAACACATAACAGTTATCAGTTTCTTCAATAAGGAACCAGAGTTACTGGAACATGAATTCATGTTTCTTCTTAAATTAAGGATAATTTCTTTTGATTCAATAACTCTTCCATCTTCATAGGTTTTCTAGCCTTCTTTAAAACATTTAAAGTTGGGTGGGTCAAGTGATATGCCCATTCAATATATTATAACATTCTACTGGTAATTTCTCAAAATTAAATGCAAAAATTTTGCATGTGATTCAATATTTCTGTTAGTACTAGTGATGCAGTATAAAAGCTCAAAATAGTACGTGCATTTTTTAAGCACTATCAATCCCATCTGTAAAAAAAGCTAGAAAGCCAAGGTGCCACTGGGTAGACCAAGTGTCACAATCTAGTTCTAGATCTCACAATCCTACTTTAGTTTTTTTTTTTCTTTGTTTGTTTGATACCAAGTTATTAATAAGAGCAGAGTGGCAGTTTCAAAAGGAAAAACATAGAATTCTAATCCACAGCCTTTGCTAACAAAGCAAAGATGCTATATATACAGGGTGTTCGGGATAAATTTGACAGTTTCGTAAGGAAAAAGAAAATCTTCTTTGTATCTATTAAATTTAATGAATTGACAAAAAAACATTACAGGCAGAGTTAATTACAATACTATCAACAAGATTTACTCAAAATAACCACCATTAGCATCGATCACAGCTTCAATTCTGCTTCGGAACCTCGAACAAGCTGATGCTACAGTCTCCCTGGGAAGGGCCGCAAAAACTGTTTTAATTTTATCCATTAACTGGGCTTTTGTATTACTGGAAGTGCGATTGGTATCTTTTTCAACTGCGCCCCATACAAAATAATCCATGGGGTTGAGGTCTGGGGAGTTTGGAGGCCAAACATTTGGACTGGTGAAGTCGTAGAAATTTTCAGACAACCATTTTTGACTTTTCCCAGAGGTGTGGCAAGGGGCCGAATCCTGCTGCCATACATACGGCCTACCATTGGCTACCCTTGTTATCCAGGGCTTGACTACAGTTAGCAACTCCACGAACAAAGCCCGAATTCCAATGCCAGGGTTCTTCAACACCTGTTCCTGCAGATTTGCGAGGAATTCTGCTGTACGAACGCAATCAGATCGTCTGCTAGGGATCTTTCTTCTTGCTACATCCTCGTAGTCACCATTGCAAGTCTCTAGTTCATGCCTGATTGTTTTTACTGTATTCAGGGAGCATTGGGCAGCAGTCGTAATATCCTTATTTTGATGGCGGGCACGAATCATCATGATACAAGTTATTCTCTTCCATGATTCAGGTGGGTTCCAGCTATCCATCCTTTCTGACATCTTGTATATGAATGAAGAAGGGTCCAAACTTTTAAATGAAGAGAAGTGTGTGTTAATACATGTAACTTACGGAAAAATATAATTAATTATAAATATGTCAAATTTATCCCGAACACCCTGTATATATATATATATATATATATGAAAAAGCTTTAATGACTGATACCGAGAGAAAAAAGATGACATGGTATATTTGAAAAGATACTACTAGTTTCGTTGAATAAGATCAACTTCTTCAGGTATCACAATCAAAGAAATATATAAAGAATTACAGAGACTTAAAATTGTAATAACAGAACAAGTACAAAAAAGACAGTAGCGTGTTTGAAAACAAACACGCTACTGTCTTGAGTTCCAAACAAACGTATACTATGCGCTGTTGGAGCCAATACTGAACAGAGGCAACGTGTGCGTCAGAGAGATTGAAACTCAGGCTGTTATTGATATGAGAAGAATATAGAGAAATTTCTCTAGATTCGACAATCTTTCTCTCGAGTTCGTCATAGCACACATGGATGTTAGAAGTTTGAGTCCAGTTCACAATGTGTTGGTGGCCTTCATCAACACATTGACCTTTACTTACAGAAGAAACAGAAATTTTCAATTTCTGTTTCTTCTTTAAAGTAAAGATTTTGCTCGATGAGCTAAGGTGGAAATAATACCAAATTTTTGTGGGGGATAGTGATTGGAGGAAGCACGAAGGTGTCTATCAGTATGAGTAGGCTTTCTAAAAATTGAGATTTTAATACTCTCAGCACATTTTTACTTACAGAAGAAACAGAAATTGAAAATTAACTCCTTTTTCTTAAAAAAACTTTTATTAATAATGGTTTCTCTCCTAAGAAAATTGACAAATTTCTTTCCCCCAGTCACTTAACTACTTCTGAAGATCTCTCTTCCCCCAGAGCCTTCATCTCTTTGCCTTACATCAGCTCTCTTTCACCAAAACTGTCAAAAATTCTCAAGAAGTTTAACTTCAGAACTTGTTTCATTACGCTCCCAAAACTTCATTCAATACTTAGTAAACCTAAAGAGAAACATCTTCCAACTCAGTTTCCAGGAGTGTACAAGATTTTATGTGATTGTGGAAAGCCAGACTGCTAAATCCATCCTTCTACATTTGGAAGAACACCGTAGAGATATCTCCTATAACATAACAGGACTAGAGACAGCGCTCTCTCTAGCCACGTTCTCTTTTCAGTTAACTCAGACTAAGGCTGCCAACACATTATGAACTGGACTCAAACTTCTAACATCCATGTGTACTATGACGAACTCGAGAAAGATTGTCGAATCTAGAGAAATTTCTCTAGATTCTTCTCATATCAATAACAGCCTAAGTTTCTCTCTGACGCCCACATTGCCTCTGTTCAGTATTGGCATACTCGCAACATCGCATAGTATACGTTTGTTTGGAACTCAAGCTCGCTTTTTATTTTCAAACATGCTACTGTCTTTTTTGTACTTGTTCTGTTATTACAATTTTAAGTCTCTGTAATTCTTTATATGTTTCTTTGATTGTGATACCTGAAGATGTTGATCTATTCAACAAAACTAGTAGTATCTTTTCAAATATACCATGTCATCTTTTTTTTTCTTCTCTCGGTATCAGTCATTAAAGCTTTTTCATAATATTCCAACTGAGTAAAAATTAATTCTGAAAAAAAAAAAAAAAAAAAAAAAAAAAAAAAATATATATATATATATATTTTTTTTTAACAGCTTATTTTTCTACTCACTGCAGGGTGAAGGCCTCACCCATTATGAGAGGTTTTTGGGTCTATTACTCCCATGGTGACTCAGTCCATATTGGGAGAAAACAATCACAAACATCCATGTCTATGCAGGATTTGAACCTGCACCTCTTGGCTCGTTAGCACACACACACACACACACACACACACACACACACACACACACACACACACACACACACACACACACACACACAGAGTTATCTGACTAAGCCAGCATGCTTTGCTAAGTGCTCACCTAACAAGAGGAAAGGGGGAGGGATAGTTTACACTTTATAAAAGTATGTATAAAAACAATATTCTGTTCTCATCATGTTAATAAAAATATGGAAAAGATTATGTTCTTTCCATTTTACAAGCTGATTTTTAAAATGCAAACATTTCTGCTGATTTATATTCCAATATTTACTAATCTGCCTCCTAAAAAAAAAAAGAAGAAAGAAGTATCAAGTCATAAATATGAACCAGTACCTCCAAGTTGAAGCATTTGTAACATCAATTTGCATTCAAATAGTCATCCCTCGACTTATATCCGTGATCCCATAATGGAATAATTTTCAGCTATACTTTCGAATAAGATGCAAGCGGGCATAAGGAAAAGCATGCACAATTGCAACTGTGCTTTCAATGTCAACCTCCCTCGGCAATCAGCATGTGCCTTCAACAGTTCCTCTGTTGATTTTGTGTTTGAGAAATGGGTTATTTGTATATTTATTGTTAAATATTTCATGATGTTTTGTGCAACAATGGCCCCTACAAGCCCAATCAAAAAACCTAGTGAAGAATCACAGAAAAAAAGAGGCAAGCAATTGATTTTGAAACGAAGTTGCAAGTTATAAAGCAACATGAAGCTGGTGAGCCAGTCAGTGTGATTGCACGACTTTGGATGGTCTCATTCTACAGTGACAACCATTTTGAATAATAAGGATGAATAATAAGGATAAAATCGTAGAAGCTGTGAAAGGATCTGCTTCCATTAAATGGACGATAGTGACGAAGCAACTACAAGATCGTATCGGTGATATGGAAAAGCTACTTGCATCACGGATAGACCTGAACCAAAAGCGCATACCCCTTAGCACTTTGACCATAACCGCTAAGGCACTAAGTCTCTTCAACATGTTGAAGGAGAAAGCAGAACCTGATTATGACTGCAAATTCAATGCTTCTTCCGGTTGGTTCATGAGATTCGAGCAGCGTTTTGCACTGCATATTGTGAAAATGTATGGGAATCTGCCAAGGAGTTTGTGGAAAAATTGGATAAAATTATTACAGAGGAAAATTATTTGCCATAGTAAATATTTAATATGGATGAGATGTCCTTGTTTCAGAAAAAAATGCCTGAGCGGACATTCATCCACAAAATCTATACTTAGTTTCAAAGCTGCTAATGCCCGTATTACGATTCTGTTATGGGTAATGTGGCTGGATATAAACTGAAACCATTTGTGATATGGAGTGAGAATCCACAAATTCTCAAAAACATTAGGAAGCATACTCTTCCAGTTCATTAGTAGAGGTATAAGAAGTCGTGGATGACTCAAAAATTGTTTGAGGATGCCTTAATCAACTGTTATGCAAGAAAAGTAAAAAGCTATTGTGTGAAAGAAAATGTAGAATTTAAAATTTATTAATTCTAGATAATGCTCCAGGTCATCCGTCTTATGGCAGTGATCTTCACCAAGTTCAAGGTCATGTTTCTCCTTCCAAACACTACTTCATTGATTCAACCGATGGTTCAGGGAGTTCTTGCAGTGTTTAAGGGTTATTATCCACGGAGAACTTTTTCACAAGCCATTTCTGCTACTGAAGGAAATGACCAGACTCATGCAATTCTGGAAAACATTCAATATTTATATACTATTAAAAATATTACAGTGGCTTGAGATGAAGTAACCTCTCATTATATGAGTGACATATGGAAAAAGACATTAAAAAAGGTTTATGCATGATTTTGGAAGTTTGTAATAGTAGGCCTAGCAAACAATCTGAATCGCAAAGTGAATGATGACGACACAATTCGACTCATAGAAAGTTCCCCTAAAGAGTTTATCAACGAAGAATTGGTCAAACTGGAGAAACAACTATTGCAGTAGAGGAAACATAAGAAAAGAAAAAAACAGGAAGAGGTAGTTAAACATACAGTGAAGGGTCTTGCAGAAATGTTCTTTGCAATTAGTGATGTTCTCAAAATGGCCGAAGACATGGACCCCAATGTTGAACGCTACTTATTAGTAGAAAGGAAAGTACACAATGCGTTTGCTTGCTATAAACAAATTTATGATGAAATGACGAAGAGGAATAAGCAAAGCACATCGGACATTTTCATAAAAAAAAAAAAAAAAAAAAAGGTTACACCAGAAGAGCTGCAGCCTGGTCCTTCACATAGGGAAGGTAATGAAGATGTGATTGTGGAGGAAGATTTGGGTGATTATTCTCCTATTTTATAGTGGCAGAACACAGTACAGTTTTATAATAAGGTTTAAAAATTAAAATGACAGTATACTTATTACGGTTAAGTCCCTAACCCCTATAACTCTGCTGATTTAATGTATCGACTTACGTCCTGCCGGATGGAATGGAACCTGGACGTAAGTTGAGGGACGACTGTACTAACTGATAAGTGACACTTTATTATTTACACTTGATAGTTCTCCAGTCAAACTATCAATGGCATATGCAGAAGTTATAACACTATTAAAATACTCAGTATTAAGCCATAAGACAGATAGGTGCCTATTTTCATTATGCATATACCTATTAGATACCAATACTGAAAGATTAAAATCATGCCGTTCTCTGTACTACCATAAAAATAGCTAATTGGCATCTAAAGGCATCCCCTAGTCGTGCAGCGTATATCCCCCCCCTTTATTTTTTTTCACTTGTAGATGCATGTAATGGTTTAATAATATTTTAAGCAGCCATATGTCAGTAAATGAACCTAAAGCATTTATTTACATCAGATACACAGACAAAAAAGTTATTCTGAATAATATCACTTGAGGTAACATGGCAACCAGTTTGGTCATAAATCTAAACCATTAAGTCTTTATATTTTGGCAATAAGACTGTCACATATACAGATTACTGTAGCACTTCACATTCACTAAGAACCTTATCTTTATAAAAACAATATGAAGTAAATTCAACTTGCAACCTATCTCAATATTTGATAGACCATTGTCACTAAATTTAATCATTTTAACTTTAGAATCTAATGTAATATATTTACATGCCATATTCTTTTCACTGGAAACAACAGCACACTTACTTTGAACTTTATCTGCCATTATTAACAATAAAATGATTCGCAGTGACACACCAAAACAGAGAAATGTTACAAGCAATAATGTTGTAAACAAGCATTTCAAAAAAACTGTGCATCAGTTGATTCATGGGAGCAACATATCCTTAAAACAATTATTATTATTATTCAGGCCTCCATGGAGTCAAAAGCCTCATCGTGGCAGATCCTTTCTAAGAAACAGAAGTCTATCAAGACTCATCGGAGGATGGCCTCTTGTCATGACTCCTTTCTGCTGTTCAACCAAGCAAAAGACTCCCCAGTGTCAACCCTGTAACCACCTCTCAACAGTTTAAAAGTCTCAATCATATCAACTCTCCTTCTGTTCACCAAACTCTGCAGTCTACACTCCCTCAGCCAATCCTCATAACTAACATTGTACAGTCCTGACACCATCTTTGTTATCCGCCTTTATACCCTTTCCACAGTTAATTTATCCCCTTCAAATCCTGGGGACCAGATCTGAGAACAATAGTCTAAGTGTGATCTGATCAATCTTATACAATGGAATGATAACCATTTTATCTCTGCAGGTCAGTGTCCTCATTATTACAGCAATCCTCTGTGTTACCTTCACTACCTTTGCAATATGTCTCCTAAATTTCAGGTTTCTATCAATCATCAACCCCAGATCTCTTGGGGTTGATGATCCCCTACTTCCTCCAATTTAACTCCTCCCATAGAGTATGCAGCATCCCAAACCTCAAGACCTTACATTTTGCTGCATTAAACGGCCACCCCATTCATTTGCCCATCTATCTAGCTTATTCAAATCCTCTTGCAGGGCTACCACATCTGCACTATTACTAATAACCCTTCCCAGCTTTGCATCATCTGCAAACAACTGAATATCCCCTTGCAAATCCATGGACTATGTCATTGATATAAAGATTAAACAATATAGGTCCCAGTACTGAGCCCTGTGGAACCCCACTTGTAACCTTCTGCCTCTTTGATACTGCTCAACCATACACAACTCTCTGATACCTATCGGACAGCCAATCTTGAATCCAGTTGACCAATCTGACATCCAGACCCATGTACTGTAACTTAAATATCAGCTTATCATGTGGCACCCTGTCAAATGCCTTTGCTAAGTCTAGGAAAATGGCAGTATATGCCTTTCCCTCATCTAATGCTCTTGTAACTTTATCATAAAAAACTAGCATATTGCTAAAACAAGGATACCCCTTCACAAATCCAGGTTGACTCTCACAGATAACATTATCCTCATCTGCCCAATGCTATATACGGTCCCTCACCACTTTCTTCAAGATCTTACTAACTACTGATGACACACAAACTGGCCTATAATTAGACACTCTTCTAGTCTGTAACCACCCTTATGCAATGGCACTATCTTACCTTCCTTCCATTCCATGGGCACCTTTCCCACAGCCAGACTTTCATTGAAAAGCCATATGGGCAAATGTAGCATTGTATAAATGGATATTGGTCATAATTATATGAGAGAATGCAGTGTCACATAAATGGTCATTCGTCATGATAGAATGCTTTTCAATTATGATGAATGACCATTTATGCGACACTGCATAAACGGATTGCTGTAATGCAAAGAGTCATAAGGCAAGGTATTATTGCAAGTGGTTTTCAAAATTTTAAATGATACAATATCTTTCACTGTTCAATGTATTTTAATCTTAAAAAAAAAAAATTTATTTTGTAGCTAGCAGAAGTAAAAGTGATTATAGAAAATGAACTTTGATATAAAGGTAAGAATACAGAGAACAAAGTGGTTAATCAGTATTCAACCATAGGCTGAATTATCAAGTGACCACTTTACTATAAGATCAATTGTATTATTATGAGATGACACCTCCAAGGAGTCTAAAGACTCATCGAGGGAGGGCACCTACTCTACAACTCTCCATCTCCATTAACTACAGCGAGCAGCTACCCACCACAACTATTATTTTCACAGACAATCACAAACATCCATGGCAGGATTCGAACCTGCAGCTTTTTGTCAGAGAGTAGATATGCTAACCACTTGGCAAATTACTTTGAATTGTATGAAATGGGATAAATAACAGAATGGATAGATGATCTGCAAGTGTTAAATATTATCAAGTCTATATGTTTATAAAGTGGTACTAAGTTATTTTCATATATTCTCTATACGTCTTCAGAGAATATATGATCAGTTTGACAAGAATAAAAGTTGAACACATGAGTGATAAAGTGGAGCAAGTCATTAAGAGAAGGATCATATACCATGTTCAAAGGATGACCACTCTTTGAACAGAGCAAGGATTTTGAGATAGGTTTCTGGGATGGCTCCCCAAACAGATACATTACTGCATAATATGCAATTTTAAGTGATTGTTCAGGTGAAAAATAATCCCTAGCATAGAAGAGTATCTACTAAAGTAGCTACTGATCCAATGTTTATGCCAAAAGCTGGATATTATTGTTGCGTCAAGAAGAGAAATATTTGACTGAAGGTAAATAAGCAGTGGCGTATTGTTAAACATTCACATGTACGAGAGTAAAAAGTATCATCATCATCAAATTCCTGACATGTACCCTTAAGGGGTGTACAAGATATGATAGTACTACATGAAAAATTTATATCATTACTAACTTCCTATCTACAATTTTCCTCCAAATCAGTCTGTTACTTGTCAAGACTCCAATATTAACATTATCAGATCTTATATTTCCATCGTCTAAGGCACTTTGCACCGTATCAATCCACATATCTTGGTCTTCCTCTGGGTCGTTTTCCTGCCAACCTGGCAGAGAACACTTGTTTTGCTAATCTTTCCTCACCCATTCTGTTTAAGTGACCATACCACCTGAGATTAGCTCTATTAACGCATTCCTAGATGCTGACAATGTCAAGTTCTTTCCTAATATCCTCATTTTTAATATGATATTGCCATTGATGCCATCTGTTCACGCCTCTCATATCTGCGGTCTCTAGTCTTTGGTGGAGTGTTTTACTTCTGACCCAGCTCTCAGATCCATAAGTTAAAACTGGTTTGAACACTGTCTTGTATACAGCTAATTTAGTGTTTCGACTAATTTCTCTCTTATTCCATATGAATTTATTCAATCGGCTTCCTACCATACCAGCTTTGTTGATTCTGTTGTCTATTTCCATATTTAATTTACCATCTTCACTAAAAATCGTGCCTAAGTAGCTGAAATGTTTTACTTGTTCCACAGGTTCTCCATTCACCACACAGTTGACATTTTCAACGATTCTACCTATTTTCATTGTCTTTGTCTTTTTATTGCTGACCTTTCTGCCATATCTATTACCACAATTATTCAATTTAGTCAGGGAATCTTGCAGGCTTGTAGCAGATTTACTTAGAAGTATAACAACGTCCGCATAAAGCAAAGAGCTGACATTAATATCTCCAATTCTGATATCATGTTTAATACCACTTTCCTTCATAATGTGATCCATATAGATATAGATAATGAATAACAGAGGGGATAATGTACATCCTTGTCTCACACTAATTTTAACATTAAACCATCTTCCTGTACTTCCTTCAATTCTAACTGCTGACTTACAACTCAAATAAAGACTAAGTATTGCTTGATATAATGCCCCATTGACACCATATAACTGTAGCGTATTGAATAGCTTCTCTCTTGGCACCTTGTCATATGCCTTTTCCAGATCGACAAAACTTAAATACAGATCTTTTTTATATTCCCATGCTTTTTCAACTATTTGTCGTAAAGTGAAGATCTGATCCTGACAACCTCTATTAGGTCTGAATCCAGCTTGTTCTTCACCAAGCTTTTCTTCCACAATTCTTCTCAACCGTTTCTCAAGTATACTTGCATAGATCTTGCCAGGAACACTCAGTAGGGAAATACCTCTGTAATTCTCACATTCAGTTTTATTTCCCTTTTTATATATGGATACTATGAGAGCTCTACTCCAATCATCTGGAATTTGTCCCTCTGTCCAGGCTTTCTGAGCTATGCAGTGCAGCCACTGTAAGACTTTTATACCACCATACTTCAGCATTTCTGGTCGAATATCATCTACTCCTGCTGCCTTCCCACATTTCAAGCCTTTGATGGCTTTTTCTACTTCAAGTATGGATATGTATTCCTGACTGTATGCCTGTGGAGTGTTTTTTACCACTGTGCTATCACTGCTTGTTTCATTTAACAATTTTTCGAAATAATTACTCCATACTTCAAGGATATCTTTTTCTCCTGTTTTCATGCCACCTTTATCATCTCTAACTCCTTTTACAGCACTCTTTCCTCCATTTTTAAGCTTCTTCAACAACCTTCAGAATATCTTACCACCTTCTTGATATTTATTTTCTATGTTCTTGCCAAAGTCCTCCCATGACTTTTGTTTAGCTTGTTTTACACAATGTTTCGCTTTCTTACATTTGTCTCTGTATTCTCTAAGAGCAAAAGCTAACTTATATGCCAGGAACTTTGGATATGCTTTCTTCTTTTCCTTCACTGCCTCTTTAACTTCCTGTGTCCACCATGGAGTTCTGATTTTTCTATCCTTGCAGACAATCTCACCACATGCCTCTCTGGATGAATCAATCAGGGTTTTTTTCTTCAAGGCTTGTCAGTGAATCTCCAAGGTTTGGTTCCTGGTCTCAAGCTCTTTCATTTTTTCTTCAATAATCTTTGTGTATTTTAGTCTACAGTTCACATCTGAGAGCTGTTCAACTTTTATTCACTTTAAAACATTCTTTCGTATTCTTTATTTCAATATGAAATTCAATTTTATCCTGCTCAAGACTAAATAGTGATCACTCCCAATTTCAAATCCTCTGTACACTCTTGTGTCCTGCACCAGGGAGAAAACATCACTATCAACAATAACATAGTCAATGAGACTTTTCTTAATCCTTGCCTCTTCTCTCCATGTGAATTTGTGCACATTTTTATGTTGGAACATGGTGTTAGTAATAACCAGTCCATGTCCTGAGCAGAAATCCAACAGGTATTTGTCATCATTAGCTTTGCTCTTTTCTCCAAATTTTCCCAAAATATTTTTGTATGTCTCACAATCATTTCCTACTCTGCTATTTAGATCCCCAACAAGGACCAACTTTTCCTTTTTCATTGTGTCAGTTGCTTTTTGTAAAGCATCAAAAAATTCCTCCACTTCTACTTTAGAACCTTCTGTGGGACCATAGGCACAAATAAGTCTCATTGTCCAATTCCCCATTCTGATATTTGCCCACATCACTCTACTTGAGACTGCCTGCCATTCAAGAAGATTAGCCTCGTATTTTGTGTTGAATACTATGGCTACTCCTTTTCCTTGATTGTTATTTCCTGAATATAACATTTTGTATTTATTGCTCAGAAAGAGCTCACCAGTTTTTGTCTTTTTTTTGTTTCAGTCACCCCTATTTTGTCGATCTGGTACTTATCTAATTCTTCAGCTAGCTCCATTTCTTTGCCATTAAGGCTTCTTATATTGATAGTACTGTTCTTTAACTCTAGTGATGTTTAGTTGTGGTGTGTTTTCAGATTTGTTCCA
Organism: Typopeltis vanoorti; assembly: GCF_054136105.1. Lineage (NCBI taxonomy): Eukaryota > Metazoa > Arthropoda > Arachnida > Uropygi > Thelyphonidae > Typopeltis > Typopeltis vanoorti. Next base: position 90,436,297 of record NC_143555.1, on the reverse strand, counting down.
GTAGCTGACTTTTCGCTGTTCGCCCTGGTGAAAACAATGGGGGCCTTGTTTAACCGGACGACAACCCAGCCGGCATGAAATTTTGTCATGTTGTACCATCATTTTCTATACTGGTTTAAGCCAATATGAATACAATTTGGTCGGCCAAATCCCAAATTGCCAGCCCATCCTCGTTCGTTCACTATCCAGGTAGATACCCAACAGGGTGCACCACGAGAAGATGAGGATTGGACATTAGATCAGAAGCCCTGGTCGGTTCTCCACATTCCTTTAAAGGCTATATGGATATCTCCTCATTGTTATACAGCTTTGATCCTTAAGCACCCCCCTGTAAAAAGTATTTATTTTACAAATATTTTGTCTTACATATCATAAGATGTCATTAGTGACAGTGAAGAACAATGGTAAGGAATCTGAACAAAAACAGTATAGCACATGTACCAAATTTGAATTTCTCTGTACAAGTAGTTGCATGTTTGTTAAGTTAAAACTACTGGGCTGAAATGATAATTAAATTATTATAATACAATCTATTTAACACAATCATACAACAATTTTCCAAACATTTGGGATGGTAAGACAGTTGTTATGATTAAAGTTTGGTCTATCAAGTAGAGGTTCAGTACTTTCTTTAAATAACCCTTTCATATCTGTACATAGATCTGCATAAAAGCTTTGTGTTTTCCCACTGGATCCTATGGTTTGTATTTTCAATTCCATGATATGCCATGCCTGATTTGTGCAGTTGGATGAGCCGAATGTTCAAAAATGAATTTATACTAATCTTCCTGATTGCTTGTAGTATGACAGATTCCAAGAACACAAGAGAATTGAAGAGGGTAACAGATTATGAATTTGGTTAATGGGGGTTGAAGGTAGTGTTAAGTTGATATTTTTTTTATAATCTTTGCTAATCGTTCAGAGATGCCTTTGATGTAAGGCATGGAAGTCCTGTGTAGGTCTGCTTCTCTTGGATGTTGTTTTGGAGTGGTATTACCTATTTTTTGTGTTGCACTTGGGGTGAATCCATTTAGCAGAGCTGTTTATTTAATGATTCCCAATTCCTGTTTGAGCAACCCTTCAGAAGAACAAACTCTGTGTGCTCTGGTCACTAAGAATTTTATGATGGCATATTTCTGAGATGGGTGCACTGATCTATTCTGAATATAGCATCCTGCAAAGGTCAGTTTTTGGTGACAAGCTGACCGTAGTCTATAAAACATATTTCTGAACATTAAGACCACACTAGCTTATCAAACCACACCAATTCGACCTGACACAGCATGGAATTGAAAAACACAAACCACAGGATCCAATGGAAAAATGCAAAGCTTTTAAACATATCTGTGTAGAGATATGAAAGACTATTCAAAGAATGTACGAAGTCTCTACTTCATAGACATTAATCATAACGACTACCTTACCATCCCCAAAGTTTGGGAAATTGTTACACTCAATAGTGTATTATAATAATTAATTTCTATTAATGAAATGATAATTAATTATCATTTCATTAATAGAAATTTCTGGCTTTCAGTTAGTGTAGTTAATTAATTACTAATTAGTGATTAATTATTAATGGGCTTTCCATTATTTTGGAAAGAACTAAGGATACAAAAAAAATTGAATGGGTCATTAATTATCCAGTTAATGGCATTGGGGGGGGGGGGGGGCTTGATACAATTTCCAAAGTAAATGGAAATAGGAGTCATGGGTTAGCTCTGAAACATTTAACATGGGATAAATGATGTGATAACAGATTCTTACTATTACAGTGTATATAGCCATATTTAATAATTGTCAAAGATTTCTATGAAAATATGGGTGTAGTTTATTTTAACGTATTTTAACAACAGATAACCTATGCCATGTATGCAATTAACTACACTTGACCGATGATTTCCTAGAATAGCTGAGTTCTGATATATTATGATATGGTATGCTGTGTATTTGTTGAAGGGACAACTAATATCACAGAATGATATTAGCAAGATTTAGTTTTCAATACTGATTAATAGGTGAGTTATCTTGTATTTCTCTAAGAAGGAATGCTATATTCATAGGGGAAAAAATACCAATTTGTACGTCTTTCTGGAGTAGCAATTCAGGATCAGTAGTATGAATAAGAACTCCACTTCCAAGCTCACTCAATATTCAAGTGTGTTATCAATCCACATTTTTGGAATGGTATTAACACGAAGCATGCAAAAACTTTGCCAGTTATGGCATAGAATTTTCTATGTACAGTGCTATGACATCGTTTACCATTTTGTTCAGAGTTCAAAGATTTTAAAAAACAAGCTGACTCAGTCTCTCTCAAGAATCTGGCTTTTTTTGCTTTGCTTTCCTGACACTATGTATTCTAATCAGTTCAGCAACTGCCGCTGGATTGGTCCAGTTGAGATGTGATCTTGGCTGGCCATGTTAGGAATGAAATATGTTCAAATGAATAGGAAAGCAATGATTGGCTGAAGCAATTGCTTTATTAGAGTCATCTAGCAGCAGAAACCTGAAGTTATATGAGATAAACTTACGAAAGAAAAGTGCTGTGCATTTGTCAGGTCATGTAAAAATTTTCTGCTCAGAACAGTAGTGGGTCCTCACAGCTGTTAAAAAAAAAATTAGAGGGAATACCACTTGCTAGACACCTTGAAAATATGCCTTGCTAATGGTAACCTCTTTCACAGTATACAGAAAAGACACTCATCAATAGCCTATAATCTTTGTTACAGTGAGGCCTTTCTTAGAGCAGTAGCATCCAACCATATGACACTGCAGCTTCCAATCTAATGGCTACAATTCCTACAGAATCAAAAAATAAAATTAAAAAATAATAATCAATCCCTAAACCTTTCTTTTCAGAGGCATTTCAGTAATGCTATCATCATCCTCTATGTCTGGGAAACATCCAAAAAATAGCCAGAATTTTAAAGAAATACAATCTCTGCACAGCTTTGAAGTCCCATTTGAAACTAGCCACCCCCTGTTCTGCTAAGGACCAGCTCCTTTTTCTCTCTGAGTTTCTAGTTCCTGCAAGTTGATGTACTATGGACAGACAGGAAGATCAGCCACTATCCACATAGAAGAACATAAAAATATCTGAAATCATTACTATGGTTAATTATGTCTTACAGACCAGCTTTAGATACTACTCAAAATCAACTAAAGAAAAAAAAAAAAAACTTCCATGCTCCATCACAGCAAATTTAGAAGGAAAAAAAAAAGGCATTTTTTGAATCAATAGCTACCCTTAAAAATCAGCCTAATCTAAAAAAATACAGATGCAAAAAACATCTCAAAATATGGAAAATGTTAATCCTTCAAAATCCCAGTTTACAATTGAAGCCTCCAACAGGCACCCACAAAGGGTGTCTCACCTAGTTAAGATTAGTCTTTTGTCCATGTGTTTCACTTTTATGTCACCTGTGTGCGTGTGTTAGTTTTATATCGTACTCTCTGACGACATCTATAACTAAGATGAAATACTGGATGAATTAAATAGCGTTTTAATTCTTTCCCAGTGCTGTTTTACTGCAGTAAGCCTCTAAAATATTGCTCCCAGCACTTAATCCTTAACATATGAATCAGGAAAAACAGTTGTTCATTTTTAAACTCAGCATGCTTGTATTACTAATGATACTCGTGGAATTCTCGTGGAAAGGCTTAGACGTTGGTTATGCATTTTTTACTAAATAATTTAAGGAAATTACAACATCAACTAGGATAAACATTAAAATAAATTTTAATATACGTCAATATTTCGGCATCGTTACGTTGCCATTTTCAAGAAACTTAAGAACAAGATACGTGCACACAGGCACAACAAACAGTAAGTGAGGAAGAAGCAGGAAGCTATTATTTCTCCTAAAGTCCTGATGTTGCCCCCTAGTGATCAATGTTGGTATTCTTGGGCGACTGGGCTGGAGGTCTTCTGATGTAGGTTTCCCAAATTTGAGGCAGTCTCATGCAGCCAAATTTGTCGAGGTTTGGATTGTTTCTTAGGGCTGAAGCTGATTCCATGAAAAGCCTTTCATATTTGTATATACCTGCCATAGAATACGGTGGAGGAAAGCCACGATAATAAACCGTAGTAAATACAAATATGAAAGGCTTTTCATGGAATCTGCTTCAGCCCTAAAAAACAATCCAAACCTCAACAAATTTGGCTGCATGAGACTGCCTCAAATTTGGGAAACCTACATCAGAAGGCTTTCAAGCCCAATCACCCAAGAATATTAACATTGCCCGCTAGGGGGCAACATCAGGACTTTATAAGAAATAATAGCTTCCTGCTTCTTCCTCACTTACTATTATAAATTTAATAAATGGATGCATTTTCGAAACAGTAAAACTTTATGAACTACATGAAACTCTACTGCTTCTAAAAATAATGTAACTGTAAAACAAATTTTATCATTTAAAAATGCGAATATTTAGCACACATTAGCTTTTATTTCACAGCATTTCTCCTATGCAAGTAACTATTTTTTGTTGTCTAACAAATACATCAGTAATATAAATAACTGAAAAATAATAGATAATCTTGAGAGTAACAGCAAAGAATTTTTTTTCAATGAGGGACTGACTGCATATTTCAGTTATAAACCAATTTAGTATGAAACAGAGGGAAAGGAAAGAGGAATTTAGATCAAGTAATATCTGAAAATGACTAATCAAATTCTAAGTTTCATAGATAATGGAATTAAACTATAAATAAATTAATAAGAAAAAAAAATAATAAATATGTGCAATTCAATATCTCAGACATGCTTTATGTACTGAAAATGTAGTGCATAAGGCAAATCTTTTACATCCACTTCTATCACTATACCCTTCATCAGGCCATGGTGCGAATCTACAACTCTTTATAAGTAATCAGAACTGGGTTTTGTTTCTAATTTCTTACAGTCATGTCTCAATTTATATGATATTTATATGATTTTGTTTATTTTTGGACACACAACACAGAAAACAAGCAAGCTGTACTTGGAAGAGGTGTTATGGAGGTACGAGACAGTGATCAGATGAAGAGTATAAAGTGCAGGCTAGCAAGGTCACAAGCATGGTTAAGAAAGAAAAAATGCAGGATAAGAGGAGATTGGCCAGTCAGACCAAGAATAATTCACAGAAATTCTTCTGCTATATGGCAAAAAAAAAGTTGGGGGGGGGGGGTATTTTTGTTCAAATATTAATAAACATAAGGTGTTGCATTTTGAAGTGCAGATATAAAGCTGTGTGCTAAATTGACAGAGCCCTGCTTTGGGAAGTGGATGAGATGATTGACAGACTAAGGCAAGTGTTGCAAAGACTACATATTGCAATATCAAGACTCTGAAATGTTGGCCATGGTGAGAGAGGTTAAAAGAATGTATATTTCCAACATGACTGGAAACATACATTCCAGGTTAAAGGAACATATATTTCCAACATAGTTGGGGGGAAGAAAAGAAATAGAGAGGAAAAGAGGTGTATGATAGACATTTAAACTAGTAAGAGGATTTTATCAGATTAAAACAGAAGGGATTATCAAGAGTCCCGAGACCATCCCTGGAAGTTGTGTAAAAGTGTGGTGAAGAAAGGTGTGAGGAGTATATTTTTTACATTAAGAATTATGGGTGAATGAAACACACCACCAGAATATGGTATTAATCAGTGGTGTCGCGTGCCCATTTCGGGTGGGTGTGCTGTTGTGGTTTATGCAATCCGTGCTACAAACTTCACGTCAGTAAGACCATATGATTGCATTTCTATCGATGTATGAAAGTTTTAATAGTATATTAGTAAACAATAATGAAGGAGAATGCTACATATATTTGGTTGGTATATTTGAATTACTTGAGGTGTAAAATTTGGAAAAGGAGGACAAGCCTTACCTCCTTCGACTACAGTACTGTTTCCCCATTGTAAATATAGGCAAAAAAGTTATAAATGTATCGAAAATTAAAATCTTGTCTATGTTATATATACTAACTTGCCTACCACATCAGTTCACACTTCACACCCGCAAAACAGATGAAACTCAGAAAACAAAAACAGCTACTCATGACAAATAACACTCAATGGGATTGTTTGACACAATAACCAATCATAGCCTCTAGGTGCTATTGTCTCAGAGCTCACCCTGCCTTGCCTTCTGAGCAGTTTAAAACGACTTGAACGCCAAATATGACCCCCCCCCCATGCCATCTGTACATCTTTTCAAAGGGTGCAAAGATGTATTGTATTCTGAACGCACACCCGGCCTATTAACACGAATGTGATGTAATGTTTAAGCATCGAAAATGTCCTCTTCATGAAGCATTAGTATACTGTGTTTACTTTTAGGAATAACTCGAAGACTGGAAACAATTGGGGGAGTCTTTCACGGAAATAAATGCAAAAATATATAATATAGGTGATATTGCTATTTGGTGGATGAGCACCACACACATAGCACACCAAATATGACCCCCCCCATAAAATCTGTACATCTTTTCAAAGGGTGCAAAGATGTATTGTATTCTGAACGCACACCCGGCCTATTAACACGAATGTGATGCAATGTTTAAGTGTCGAAAATATCCTCTTCATAAAGCATTAGTATACTGTGTTTACTTTTAGGAATAATGCGAAGACTGGAAACAATTGGGGGAGTCTTTCACGGAAATAAATGCAAAATTATATAATACAGATGATATTGCTATTTGGTGGATGAGCACCACACACATAGCACACCCGGAATATTCGCCCCTGGTATTAATACAGGGATTTTTAAGGTTCAATATGATAAATGTTTTTGGTTGAGTGAACATGTCATGATGATAATGAAGTACCACAAATATTTTTGGAATCTAATACTAGCCTCCTATATATGTTATTATAATACTATTAAAATAAGCTATGAATAACAACAAACACCTCAACCTATCTATTAGATTAATATTAGTCCATTCAAGAAAAAAAAGTCTACAAAACTACAAATGAAGATATATGCTACTGTGAATCTTATTATATATGGGCACTCCATGGAGTGCGTAGACTTACTGGAGGGGGGGGGGGGACATCTACTAACAATACCTGTCATATTTTTCTTTGAACTGATTCACTGACAAAGCATTCGCAACTGACTCTGGCAATCCATTACCCTCATTAACTACTCTCCAAGCAACAATCTAGTCCTCATGCCCTTGCTAACCACACTAACTTCCATGGATATTTGTTTGAGATTTATAATTTTGTAACAGTATTATACTTTAATTTATTGTTGAATTTAATTTCATTTGCATATGAAGCTTAGAATTTGGTTATTTATATTCTCAAATATTACTTCATCAGAATTCCCATCTTTTTCCCTTTCTTCCTCCATGACAAATTATCACCAACAAATGTATTCCTCAATGGGGGAATTCACAAAATGTTGTTAGTTATTAAAAAAAACACTGGGAATTAATAAGTCATTTTCTAATGCTTCAAGGGCAGAATTCTGGTATTTATCAATTATTAATATGCATATTAATGGCAACAATACATAAATATTAAAAATTTCAACAATGATTATACTCTTAAGCCACAAGTACAAAGTGAAAAATTCTATATCATGCAGCACCAAATAAATAAAGTTGTATACTAAGGTGACAAAAAGGTTATCAGAATTTATGTTTTACATTAATACTTCATAGAATTACAACTGAAAAACCTTAACAAATATTAATCATTGTCCTATGACACTGTCCTAGACAACCAGTGTCATTATTCTTGATAGTCAGCCTTGTTCCAAATGGCCATGTCACTTTAAGAACTGCAAGCTAAACTTAATAATTCATAGGTAATGTCTTGTTTTCATCTGTTTGACAAACTTACTAGAAGCTGGTAATGTTACACAACTGAAGAAACTGCAAAATGGGACAGACAAACTGGCCAGAGGACAAATAATCAACAGATCACGTTGTAATGTCAACATTATCTAAGTGTCAAAACAAATTCTGACATTTCAATATTAGCAAAAATTTGTATCATGAGTAACCTTATGTTGTAGAACATTAAATGCATGAATGTTAATCAATATGAATAATAACAATAACAATCTTCCTTTACACAAAATGCAAAACAACTTTCCAACTTTTTAATGCTATATAAACTTTCCCAATAAATACTTCAAAAATAATTTTTTGAAACATGCAACCATATAGCATATACTATTTATAGATATAGGATTTTAAAATATAATTATTCCATTTTCTAGGATTGATGCAAGGAGAGGGTAAAATCATACAGGGTGATAATTAAAGTATCCTGTTTGCCTGGTGGAGCACCATCCAGTGATCTAAATGATATAATACTTGGTAGTTTTGTAAATTGTACGTCATGCAGAAGCAATATCTGAGGAAGAAAAAAGTAGTTCCAAAATTGAATTGTAAACACAAGATGCAGGGAATATGCATATCACACAACTTGGCAGGTGCCAGGAGGGTTTAAAAAGACAGAGAGGATTTTTCTCTTCATTTTGGTTGTTAATACCTTCAACAATGATGGCACTAACCTTGCTCCAATGTACTTTGCTACTATCTAAACAACTGCAATACTGTTGCTGCACTCTGCAAATTTTGTCGCTTGAACAAATATCAACGAGGTTCACTATCTCCATGTGGTCTGTGACAAATGATTCATTGTTTTGAAGAAACTGGATCGTTGGGAGTTAGATCTGGCACAAGTCACAAACCAATCAGTTCATTACAAGTGAATGAAGTTGCTACTGCCATTGTGGCCAATGAATAACAACGTTGGTTCCTGCAGTGCATGTGCTGTATCAAAACACATGAATGTGCCTTCATCTGGAAAATTCTACAGAAGATTATGCATTTCTGCCCATTCAAGTTAACCCTGACACACGAGTTTCATTCACAGAACTTTGAAAGTCGACTGACATTCGCTTTAGCATTCCTTGTCTGAGTGAAGTTAGATGCTGTGTGGCCATGGATGATTTTGTAGGAAGAGGAGGCTCACTTTCACCTAAACAGAGCTGTGAATACCCACAATTGCCAGGTATTGGCTATGCAAAGCAATCCAACAAATCCCTTTTCATTCACCTAAAGTTACTATCTGGTGCAGATTGAAAGCTTCGTTTATCTTTTGACCATTATTCTTTGAGGACATTTACCACTCGGATTCTGTGACCTGCTCAGTTACTGTCCAAGAGGTATTGTGATATGATAAACAATTTTGTTGTGCCATAGCTACAGCATCTGTGCATGAATGTGATTCAGTCATTTCCATGCAGGATGGGGGGGAGGACCTCCACACATCGGTCAATACATATAGGAGATTCTATGAGAACATTTCACAGAAGTAGAGTGATTAGCCGTGCGTTTCCCACTGCACAGCCTCCTCATTCATCTGATTTGATCCTCGGTGACTTCTGTTCTGGAGATATTTTCAAAGACAGGGTTTATCGCAATCATCCTGATAACTTTCCAATGCTGAAAGACAGCATAACACAGCATCAGTCTCGACAGCTGTGTTCAGCCATTGAACATACTGTGCAATGGATGCAGTTTGTGGCATACCAGGAATGGCAGCAAACTGAACAGTACAGTCAGTGAATGCATAATGGGAGTGAATAAAAAATGTGTTATTTACGCTTGTATTGCTTTTCTCTTAAACTTGCTTTTTCTCCTAAATGCATGAAATCAATCATTAAAAAATACAGAAAAAAGAATAAAGAAAACATTGGATAACAGATGAAATACTTGGCCTTATAGATGAAAGAAGAAAATATAAAAATGCTGTTAAAGAAGATGTGGCCAAATACAAATATCTTAAAAATCAAATTACAAGAAAATGTAGCCAAAACAAGCCAAAAAAGAATATCTGGAAGAATAATGTAATAACATAGATGAATTATTTAAAAAAGAAAACATAGAGAAAGAGCCTATATAAAGAAATTAACAAATTGACTTTCAAATTTAATAAGAACAGCAAAAACAATGCGATCAAAGACGGAAATGGAAAATTACTCTGAGGATATGTTAATGGAATGGAAGGATTATCGTGAAAAACTCTATAATGGTGATAAACTACATGTAGATATTAACATAGAAAATCAAAATGAAGATAATCTAGCCCCCCCCCCCCCAATAATGCAAGAATTTAATAAAGCTATCAGAAATGAGTAGGGAAAATCCAGGTGTAGATAATATTCCTATAGAGCTACTACAAAATCTAAGTGATGAGGCAAAAACCATAGTCTATCAATTAATTGCCCTTGTATGTTAATGATATAGGTGAAGATTTGGATGGAGATATTCAGTTGTTTGCAGATGATGCAAAGTTGGGATGAACCATGAAGAGTAGTGAGGATGTTGTGACCTTGCAGGAAGACTTGAATAAACTGAGTAATTGGGCACGGAAATGGGGATGCGAGTTCAATGTTGCAAAATGTAAGGTTTTAAAATTTGGAAAACAAAGATGGGATGCAGAATTTATGCTTGGTGAGGATACATTGTTGGAGGTGGAAGAAATAAGAGATCTGAGGGTGATAGTGGATAAGGATCTGAAATTTAGGGGACACATAGCCAATATTGTGAAGACAACACAAAGGCTTCTGGGAATGATGCGGAGGACACTGACGTGTAGAAGTAGGAAGATTCTTGTTCCATTATATAAGGCTTTGATTAGGCCACGCATGGACTATTGTGCCCAGATTTGGTCACCGTTTTCAGAAGGATGAAGAGATGTTGGAAAGGGTCCAAAGGTGACTGACTAAGGTAGTTTCTGACCTCTGGAATGTCAAGTATGAGGAGATGCAATATGCAGGGTCTGGTGGACAGGAAGAAGAGGGGAGATATGATAGAGACCTACAAGTTGGTCAGGGGTTGTTACAGGATCAATGCTGGAGAAGTTCTACAGAAAATAGTGGGAGATCGGGGAGAACCACAGGTCATCCCTGGAAACTGTATAAAGAAGGTGTGAATAGGGGAGTGAGAGGCAGGTTTTTTTTTTCATGCAGAGCTGTAAATGATTGGAATGCCTTGCCTGAAAGTGTGGTGTCTGCAGGGAGTTTGAACGTGTTAAAAGCACAGTATGATGAGCTGTGTGTGATTAAAGGACCTCCCAGATGAGTCTTTGACTCCATGAGGTCTTGGTAATAATAAATCTATGATAGAGGAGAAATACCAAAGGAGTTTATGAAATTAACTATAATACCAAAAAAGAATAATGCTAATAAATGCAGCCAATTTAGAACAATAACTTTAATCCCAACATGGCAGCAAAATTCTGCTAAAAATTATTCAAAATATAATTTATTCAAAAATGAATTATCTACTGCATGAAGACCAATTTGGATTCAAAAAGAATAAAGGAGAAAGAGAGGGGCAATACTCCGTTTAAGAACAATAATAGTGAGAAGCATCGATCTTAGTAAAAATACTTACATTTGCTTCCTTGAATTAGAGAAAGCCTTTGATAAAGTAAAACCAGCAAATACTCCTAATTAGAACATTTCACAAATCGTAAATTGCCTAACTAATATTGGTATAGACTTGATGGATAGAAAAATAATTTATCAAATATATAAAAATCAAAATGGACAGATTAAAATCAATGATAAGGAGAAAATAATAAATATAAGGAGTAGGGGTAAAACAAGGATGCATACATCACTACCACTTTTATTTAATTTATATTTGAAAATGCCATTCAGGAAACTAAAGATAAAATAAATAGTGGCATAAAGATAAATGGTGAGCATTTCATGTGTTTGAGATTTGCCAGCGACATCCTTATAGCAGAAAACAGAAAAACATTAAAACAATACTAGAATTATTAAATAACCTCAAAAAATATAAAATGAACACAGATAAGACTAAAATCCTTATCAATATAGAGCATATAGACATCAATGGGAAACAAATAAGTAAAAAGCTTTAAATACTTAGGAAGCCTAATAACAGAAGATAGTAGAACAAGAAGGCATAAGGTCAAGAATAAACAATGCAAAAGCCCAATTCATTAAGATGAAAAGCATTTTAACAGGAAACCTAAATCTACAATTGAAAAAAAAATTTTTAAGAACATTGATATGGAATTTTGCACTGTATGAATGTGAAACCTGGATTCTAGGGGGGAGAAGACGTAAAAAGATTGGAGGCTTTTGAAATGTGGTGCTGGCACTGCATGAACAAAATAAAATGGACAGAAAAAATATCAAATGAACAAGTCCTGAGAAATAAGCGAAACAAGAAGTCTAATTAGAAAAATGGCATGGACATATACTTCGGCATGGACTCGTGAAAAGAATAACTGAAGGCAAAACAGAGGGAGAAATAACAAGGGGCACACATAGAAAAGCTTTGTTAACCAAGTCAAAGAAAGCACAAGCCTGAGGAGTTACCAGGAGATTAAGAAGAAAGCCAATGACAGAGTGGAATGGAGGAAATTGCTGCTGAGCTACCAGTGCTAAGACTGATGCAACGGATGATGATAGCATCCCTCGGTGAATTTTGGAACTCTTTTTTCTCAGATATTGGTTCTGCATGATGCACATATTCCTGCAAAGTTTCACAGCATTTGGATCATTTGACGGCACTCCACAAGGCCTTAAACAGGGATACTTTAATTTTTTATCACGCTGTATATATTATTATTACACCCATCCATGGCTTTGACAGACTCATCGTGGAGGTTCATTCAACTGACAACATATGTATCATATAGAATCTTAAAATCATTAACACTCCTCGCATTAACAACACATTCTGGTAATGTGTTCTATTCACTGACAATTCTCCATGTAAAAAAATTAACTCCACACACACACCCTTCTTCACCACACTTTTACGACTTCCAGGAATGACCTCTGGTTCTTCCCCTCTCACCATCTACTCTTTTTATAATCCCCTCTGGATTAATCTGATAAAATCCTCTCACTAACTTAAATGTCTCTATCATATCACCTCTCTCTCATCTCTCTGGACCTTCTCCAATGTCTCCACATCACAATGAAAACCAGGTGATCAGATCTGAGCACTCTAGTCCAAGTGTGGTCAGACCAGTGTCTTATATAGTGACACAACCACTTCCTTATTCTTACATGTTAGAGTACTTCTTATCATAGCAGTACTATGATGTGCAGCCTTCACAAAGCAATATGCCCACTAAACTTAGTCTATTGTCAACCATCACTCCCAAATCTCTAATCTCATCCACTTCCTGCAGTATGGCACCATCGATATAGTACACAGCCTTATATTTCTGTACTCCAGAATGCAACACCTTGCACTTATTGATATTAAAAACTACAACCCCACTCTTTTGTCCCAGTAAAAAGTGTTTTCAAATCATCCTGAGGGAATTTAACATCGGCAGTGCTACTTATAATTCTTCCTAACTTTGCATCATCAGCAAATAACTGAAGATCTCCAGTCACTCCACATGATACATATTGTTTATAAACAATATGTATAAACAGTTTATAAACAGCAGGGGTCCAAGAACAGAACCCTGGGGCATGCCACTGATTACCCTCCTTTTTTTGAGACACTGCTCCATCATACACAACTTGTTGGTATCATTCAGAGTCAATCTCTGATTCATCTAACCAATATACTATCTATTCCCATCCTCTGCACCTTGTTTTCTTTTTCCAAGGCGAACTTGATGCTTGAGGTGTGAGTGTTGATTGTTAAATTATGTTAGGAAGTTGTGGAATGTGTCTAAGCCATGTGGCCAAATAGAGAACACATCATTCATCTAGTGTAGCCAGGCATTATGTTTTTGTGGTGCTGAGTTTAAAGCTTTTTTCTTCAGAAGTCTTTATGGAGACTTTTCTTTAAAAAAAAAAAAAAAAAAAAAAAAAAAAAAAAAAGGGGGAGGAGAGTGGAGAACCCATGGTTGTACCCTCTATCCGTTTATAGAATTTTCCCTGCCAAACAAAATAGCATGAATTCGTGATGAACTGAAATAGGGCTGAGATATCAGACGGAAACTTGGCTTGGATGAGATCTAAGGTATCTTTGAGTGGGACATTTGTGAATTAGGAGGAGACATCAAAACTGACCATTATGTCAGTCTGTTGGAGTGAGAGGTTCTCAATACTGGCTTTAAAGTGGGCTGAGTTTTTAATATGTGATGGCATGTTGCCAGTACAATATGTGAGCACTTTGGTTAAATGTTTAGCTAATTTGTATGTGGGGGAATCAATACCATCCACAATGGGACATAATGGCACATTCTGCTTATGGATTTTTGGTAGTCCATATATTTGGGGGGGGGGGGGTCTAGAGTTGAAAGGTTTTTTTTTAGTTTGCTGGTACTTCCTCAGGCAAAGAAGTAACCTTCTTAAGGAGCCTTTGGAGTGTTCTGATTTTGGAGCTGGTGGGATCATATTCAGTGGGGAGGTAGGTAGAACAATTTAACAGTAAAGTTGAAAGCTTACCTGTGTAGTCCATTTGATTGAGAACCACAGTGGTGGCATTTTCCTTATCCACTTTGGCGATTACTATTTTGCTGTTCTTCATTTCTCGTAGAGCTTTTAGTTCTTCTTTGGATAGGTTGGTTTTTGGTGGTTTAGCTTTGGTAAGAACTCTGGCTACATCCAGTCTGATATTGTTAGTAATATGAATGGATAGGTTACGGATACCACATTCTACTTGTGTCATTATTTCTTCGGATGGAAGAAATTTGGTGCTATGTTGAAGTTATGGCCACCTGTGAGTGCACTAAGAGCTTCAGGGTAATGGAAGAAAGGTTAATTACTGTGTTGAGCAGTATTTGAGGTTCGGAGGCAGAGTTCTTTTTTAGGCTTTCAAACTTTTTTATGCACCAACATCGTATTTTTATAAATTCTTTCTCTGATGAAGGGTGTTGTAGCCAGCCTGATGGCTCCTTGGCTTTCTTTGTTTACAGAAAACCAACCCATACAGGTAGATACATTCACCAACAATCACACCACCACCTCCTCACAATATGGGATTATAATATAACAGGGCTAAATTAATCTGTTCAGACAACAATGCCCTAACTAGTGAACTTAACCATATCCTTAACGTCTTAGCCAATGGCTACAACCCCCCAAAAAATCCAGAAAATATTAAAACCACAATCCTCCCCCACATCTCTTAACAGAGATTACACTAAATCCATCACCATTCCATACATCCGTGGTATGTCTGATAACCTCACAAAAATCCTAAAAAAATATGACCTGACCACCTGTTACAAACCACATAAGAAATTGGCATCCCTTATCTGCTCCACCAAAGACCAGCCACTTCCCCTAGACCTACAGGAGTATACCATGGTCCAGGTCCCTTGCAGCTGTAAATTGTCCTACTATGACCAAACAGGCAGGACAGCTAATATCAGGATTTCCAAACACAAAGACTTCCAGTTTCACCAATACAGCCAGTCAAGACTTGAGGACCACAACTAGATATTCACCACAGAATTATGCTGAAAGAAAGCTACTTTACTACACTGTAGCAAACATAAATATGAAAGATTGTTCTTAGTCAGCCTCAGCTCTAAAAAAACTCCCCAAATCTCAACAAATTTCGGTGATGATATTGCCCAAAATTTGGGAAGCTTGCATCCTTAAAACATCAGCCCAACAGCCAGCACAACCCAATTTAGCCCAGTAGGAGGTACCTTTAGGACTCTAGGACCAATGCCAGCTGCCTTCTTCAGCCTCATTTGCTCGTGTTTCATGCCAAATATAGTATGATAAACTATAAAAGTATCGGCGACTACTAGCATGAGCTAATGCAAGTAGTCACTGTTTATGATTCTCCCTTATCTAACACACTTGTAACCTTATCATAAAATGCAAGTAAATTACTAAAACAGGACCTATCCTTTACAATTCCATGCTGTCCATCAACCCAATTCTGTATTCTACTCCTTACCAATCTCTCCAACACCTTGACCACAACCACAGTTATACAGACTGGCCTATAGTTGGAGACTTCTGTCTTAGAACCATGCTTGTGGAGTGGTACTATTTTGCCTTCTTTCCACTCCTTAGGAACCCTACCCACTGTAAGACTTTCATTAAATAACCAGGTCAAGGGCATAGCCAACTGTGGTGCACATTCCTTAAGAATACAAGGTGATATGTCATCCATTCCCACAACCTTATTCACATCTAATCCAACAAACATCTGATACACCTCTGTTTCTTTCACTTCCAATTCTCCTAATAATTGCCTCTCTTCTATGTATTGCACCTGATCATTTACACCAGTATGATATATGCTGATAAAGTGCTCATTCAATAAGTCCACTACATCCTTTGCAGCTGTTATTCTGCTGCCATGACTATCCACCAATGTTAATCTGCCATAATTATTCTTCCTCTTGCTTGCCATGTAGTGGAAAAATTCCCTTGGGTTAACCTTGGCCTGACACTAGCCAATCTCCTCTCATACTGCACCTTTTCTTTCTTTACCATGCTCATCATCCTTCTAGGCTGCACTTTATACTCTTCATGGATCTGATCACCACCAACTGTCTTGTACCTCCTCCATAACATTTTCTTTTCCAGCACAGCTTGCTTGATTTCACTGTTCATCCATTTCACTCCTACTCTATTTACTCGCTTAACCCTTGATATGCAGTCATACATTGCGTTTGTCAGATACTGCCTTGTGACTTTCCATGCATTGTCAACATCTTTTCTGCTCATCTACCCAATGTACTAATGCTAACTGACTACAGAGCTTCCTATAATCACCTGCTTTATACTCCCACACGTATCCAATTTTTGGCAGTGACCTTTTCTAGTTTCATCACTTCCCAAACAAATACCTCGTGATCACTCTCACCAACTAGCAGTAGTGTCAACACTTCATTAACTACATCTTGTGAAGTTATCACCAAATCCAAAACATCAAAGCCTCTAGTTGCTTCAATCATGTGCTGCTTAAGATACTTATTTCTCAGAAATTCCACAAACTCGCTTTCCTTGTTTCCCCATACACTATCTCCTCTTTCCAGTCTATATTCCTGTAACTAAAGTCTCCTATCAGGATCACCTTCTTT
This sequence comes from Typopeltis vanoorti, assembly GCF_054136105.1. NCBI lineage: Eukaryota > Metazoa > Arthropoda > Arachnida > Uropygi > Thelyphonidae > Typopeltis > Typopeltis vanoorti. The sequence continues at coordinate 90,419,281 of NC_143555.1, read as the reverse complement.
TTACATGCCCAACTAATTTGCCTAAACATTTCACAATCAGTATTCTCTGCATTCCCTGTCCTATAACAGCATCCTATCAGATATACTAACCTGTTTATTTCAACTTCACACCACACAGATTCAAATTCTGTGCATGCACTATCAACTTCCACACTTTGCGGACACAATTCCTCTGCAATCATTAAAAGCACTCCCGTAACTTTTCGCATCTCTATCCTTCCATAAAATTATATCCTAATTCTATTCTTGACATCACATCCTCCTCAGACAACCAAGTTTCACTTATTCCAATTATTTTTGGGCATACCATCTCAATCAATGCAACAAACTCAGCTCTCTTGTTTCAAATACTCCTTACATTTGTGTATAAACATAACAATCCCTGTGTTTGAGGCCATTCTACCAGCACCAACATTCTCTATACAAGACAAGATTTCATGATTCGGTATTTGAGTTCTGCAAATATCTTTCAGGCCTTGCTTAAAATAATTCAAATATGCATTTTCCACAACTGAAGTCAGAAACCATTTCTCATTTCCTTTATCAATTCTCAGTACCGTCTATACGTGTCCTTTTTATCTATGGTTGGCAACAGCAAAAATGCAACCTCTATATACAGTATTTCTCTTGACTATCTTGTAAGCCTCAAATTCCCCTTTCATGACTAGTTTTCGTATCAATGAAATCTGAAAACAGTAATAAGTTTTTATATTATTATTTTTTTTTATCGTAAACAGGTATCTCTTCGAAATAAGACATTGTTAATTACGTATTTCTAAAATGTAAAAAGTATGAATAGATTTTTTATATACTGTAATTACATTTCAAATGAATACAAGATCACTTCGTATGCTTCAGTGATGCTAATTCAGAACTTGGAAACTGTCTCTGTTAAATTAGCTTTTTATATGTCTATGCAAGAAAACACCAATAGTCAACAAGAATGTGTTCCTTTTGAAAAGGCTGTTGTATCTCAGGGATGGTTTCCCTATAAGATTTTGTTATACATTGTTAACTGACCAGAAAAACAGTTTTCATGTTAAAATTGTAATAAACTTTACCAATATTACTATATCTCTATTTAATAAATAAATGTAAAATACTAAAAATTAAATATTTTACTGCAGAGTACAGCAGTCACCTAATGTCTTCAACTTGTTTAATGGATATGATTATCAAGTTGTATGGAAGATTTTTGTTGTTAGGGGAGATGGGCTTTGGACTCTATTCACATACACTGAAATAGTCAAATGAGATATGACTAACAGCTGCTACTTCAACAAGGTCTGTCTCTCCCAAATTATTTTGATTACTTCTTAATATCAAACTATGGCTAAGAGTTTTATTTCAATTCTTTTTTTGCACTGATATTCTCATTTGCATCTTTCATTTTCAGATCCATGCGAACAAAGCCAAAAAATGGACAAACAGATTGTCTAATCAAAATTATTCTGCTCCAAACCATCAGTTATGCTTCTTGGTCAGATATTCATCTACAAGAGTTGCCTTTTAACTTCTCTTAATCAAAATACTCTTGGCTCAAATGCCTTTATCTGAGAATTTCCAACAGAAAATAATTTGCTTTTTTTTTTAATTTAATAAATAATGAAATCAGGCCAACATTGATGAATACCACTGTTGATATAGCTGAGTCAGCTTTGATTTCCATCAAACAAACTGTCATGCTGTGCATGTAAACACCTACTTAGTTCAGTACCATCCACATCATCCTTCACATCTCTTGATCTATACCAGAAACCAACTGCATATTTTATCCTGCTTGCCTGTCTCGCACCATTTGGTCTCAAATGCACTATTTTCACTGGCTTGCAAGTGAACTACTCCCTTTGGTTGCAATACCATCAGCTATCATCAACAACACTCCCCCCCCCCCCATTCTTTTTTCTCTATCCTGCCTGAAAATACTATACCATTTACATTCTATCTAACTAAATCATCTTTTGCTCTTCTGGGTTTGGTAGTGGGAGAACTGGGGGGGGGGGGGGGGGGCTATTCTTGGAAATTGAGCAAGAGTGTAGTTAGCAGGGACATGAAGACTAGATTTCTTACTTGGAGAGTGGTGAATAAGTGGAATAGGTTGCCAGTCTGTTGTGGGTGCCTTGACTGTGAGTTCAAAGTGAAGTATGATAGCTATTGTGCAAATGTTTGATAGTACTTGGTTATTACTTTTATTACATAGTAAAATCCAAGGACTCCATGGATTTGACTATGTAATAAAAGTAATAACCATTTCACATAGATATCAGTATATGTGGTTGGCATTTAAATTTTTTTTCTTTCTAAAATATGTAAGCAAAGCAGGTGCATTCATTCTATGGATAACAATTATGTTTATGAAATTATTATATAATGATAAATTAAGTTTTCCTAAATAACATTCAGAGGGACTCAATAGTCATGAATCATTGTTGCAGCTATTAAATGTGGAGGTCCCCCCCCACTTATGCGACATCTTAATATTCTGTTTTACTCTCACGCATTTGACCTCATCTCGTGGTCAAATAGACACACATTAAAACAAAGGAATCTAAAATAAATTTCTGTATAACTTACCTTACTATACATTTATTCAAAGAGTTAATTTGATCAGTTTATACTCTATTTTATGAGTATATACGCAATTTATACCACACATAAAACGTTGTGAACTCTATCATTCATTACTACCATGGGTGGACTAAGAGTTAAATAATATGAAAACCTTCACTAAAGACCAAACATGGAACTTTCTCCAGTAATTTCAGCCTTGTAGCAGAATAGTGGTCTCAACACTACAACAAAAATTTGACTCCATACTACAATTGAGCTGCCAACCAGGCCAGTCCTCAATACCCATTATTTGAGATTCACTCTGAACTCACTTCAACTGGTATTTTTCTTCAGTGATTTCTTTATGATGGTCAGCAGTTAATATCTTGGAACTACTTAAGTTGTGATCAAGCATATCATTGACTTTTACATCATTCTGCACTGGAAATGCATACCTGTTAGTGGCACATTCCACATGACCTATGTAGAGTATTCAGATTGTTCTACATTCATACTTTTGATATCCCACTTTCTATAATACTTTTAAATATATTTATAGGTATGCACAAGATTTTAATATTTCAATAATAATACATTAGGAAAGCTAATTGGGATACATGCTGGCTCATGCCTCATATCTGGTAACATTGGTTCCAAGGAAATCAGGAAACTGCTGAAAAGATTCAGTGGCAGGTAACAAAGATGATAAGTGACCTATGGAATTGTGCATATCAGACTGAGAAAATATGGTGTTCATAGTTGGAGAAATACACGAAGAGGAGAAGATACGATAGAAATAGAGTTGGTCTGTACAGTATAGATAAAAGTGAGATTTTGCAGCTTTAGCCAAGTGGGACAGAACTTGGGGTTATCCTAGGAGCTAAGCATGGTGTGGTTAAGAGGCATGTGAGAGCAAGGTTCTCATGCCACGTGGTGATTATGTGTAACGGACTATTGTTCGATTTTAGAGTGAGTCTTTAGTTAATGTATTCAGAAAGATAAAAAAAATAGACATTTATGCATAAATGACTAAGAAGGACACTCTCGCAAGTCATTTCACTTAGTGTCCTGATTAATAATAAATACAGAAAAATATTTCTTATGCATTTAAAAAAAAATTTTTTTTGAACAGAGTTAACCAGGGGCGAATTCTCCAAGCTCATTACTTGAGAAAGAAGTATTATTTATTTGTTAATAAACGCATGCATTTATAAGCATTCCATTTAGGCTTTTATTTTTGTAGACAGAAGATGTCTCAAGCTTGCATGGCAATAATTGAGCTTTGCATTGTGTATCGAAGGCCGATGCTTGCTCGTCTAGTCAAAGCTACCTTGGCTTGCTCAGTTGTGGGAGCTTCCAAGTCCTCGTTGCAGCACTGTGATTTCATACATGTGCATAGCCATTTCTGCTCCCTTCACGTCGTCATAAACACAGGCCATATGCAGTCAAAGTAGCTCTAGTCAGCCTTTACAAGTGTTTGCTTGGGAAAATTAAGTTACAACCAACTTTTTATAACAATGTTATTGACCATTTCATAAAGAAGAACCCTAGGATAGAATTTGTATTCAAGTAGGTCAGCTAAATTGAAAAAAGATAGAATATCATTTGTAAAATAAATGTTGGATTTGTATGATTAAGTGTACATAAATTTCTAAATATATAGTTTTAAATGGTAATTCATTATTCTGCTAATCAGACTTCAATCACACCTCTCACTCCCTGAATGATAACAAGAGCAAGCATGAATTTCAAGACCAGTATTCGTCCCTGGAGTTAACAGAATATGAATCAAACTAAATACTGTAATATACTGTATATGTTACAATTAATGCTTTATAGAAAATATTGGTTTGCTATCCAGTGCATTTAAAAACCTTATATCCTCAAATATACATGCTCGTCTAGTGCAGGCTTTACAAAAATCCATACCCAAAGTGGGATATCCCAACAAAATATATTTATAAAGAATTATTATGCATTGCATAATAATTACGATCTGATATAAGTATGCAATAACAGGCATGCATCATGTAATGAAACGAACCTATAATATGCCTATAAATACAATAATTCCGAATTAATGAGTTAGTCATAACTACTATTATATGTAGAGCATACAACAACAGGTTACCTATGTAGAGAATGAACTTTTATTTTGAATTTTTTTTTTTTTTTCTGAGCTCACCTTTCACACTGTTAAGAGGGATTTAAAAATATTTCTAATAAAATACCAAATAAGATGAGAATATATCATATTTACAAAATTGGAAGAACTGATCAGAAGCTCAGCTGTATTAATGATAATTAATAGAGAAACAGTTGCAGGATATATAGAAAGCACTGCTTCGAGTCTATTTTGACAATGTGGCTTATATGGTAGCATACAAGCAGAAGTAATCTTCCATTTTGGGTTATGGTCAAAGCAGTGAAAAAAGGCAGCATGAGTTGTTTACTGTCACAACTAGTTTAATGTTTATTACTTCAAGGATTAAAGTTTGGAATGATCTTTTGAAAAATGCTGCAATATGTCAAAATGTTATTCAGCAGTTTATGCTTAATGATTAACTGTACTACTGATTCCAGCAGGCTGGAATAGCTGCGTACACTGCACTGTTTTTTTTTTTTTTTCTAGGATCCACTGAAAAATACACAGGAATAAATATCTCAATATTTATACTCTAGCTGAAGCAGAATAATATTGAGTTGCTGTAAAAGAAACTAACACATGTTTTCAAGAGCAATGCAAACACTTGCAATCTTACACATATATAATGGTGGTTTAAAAAAAAAAAAAATCATAATTTTGAATGCATTTCAAACGAATAACTACAATTATTATTAATTTAAAATGCATATATTGCATTCACACATACGTGTGCGCATATATATACCCACATACAAAGGAATTTTTTTTTGAGCTCTTGGTGAACCATCAATCAACAGAATATCTAAAAACTTCTAAAAAATCTTTAAAATAACAAACCCCAGACAATTACAAAGCCATAGGATTCAAATTATCAACGCATTTCTGAATTTGTTTTTGGAATGCAACTTAAAATGCAGAAAATTGTTAACGTTATGTAACCCAAATTATTTACCTATTTTAAACAGACATTGTGTGTGATCATATAATATTTAATCGTAGAATAACAAATCATTTCATTAATATTACTTCGTGTGTCTCTTAATTAAAATAATTCTAAAATCTAATTTGGAAAGAGTAAAAAAAATTATACAGCAAAATAGCTACTTAGATATATAGCTTAAATAAGTGTTTTAAGTACAAAGCTATATATACTTTGGTACAGAGAAAGACTTTAAAGCTTGGTATATTCAAACTTAAAGCTATTTTTAGGTCCTTAAATATCTATAAATAAGTGAGTATACTATTTCCATCACAGGATTCCTATGAACTCTGCTGTACGTGGGTTGTTTGCTTATTTTAGAACCTAAAACTTAGACAGAATATCTAAAAATATCTAGGTAGATAGAATATTTAGATGGAAAGATGATGACATCTATTCTGTGATAGTAACATTTCTAAGAACGCTGATATACAATTACATAGGATACACAAAGTAATTTTTCTGTTTGTCAGCATGCAACTAAAATTTATCATGAATCCAAATTCTATCTCTGAAATAATATACTGTGCTGAGGTTACCATGCTATTTTGTAAACAAAATACCATGGTAACCAGGCATCTAATACTGCCAAATTCTGATTTTGTATCCCTCTGGGGGATAAGCTTATATACTAAGTAGAGGGGGGGGGATTAATTTAGTTTGTTTCAAATGAAAAGAGTAAAGGGAAAACAGTTCCATGTGACCAAAGTCAAGCAAAGAATGCCTTAATTAGTTCTACACGCAACATAGTAAGTTAATCATGCAATGTACAAGTTAATAAATATCAGGGATATGTTTATTATAGAAAAAACATGACATTAAATGCAATATTTTAATGCATTATTTATACACAGGGAATACACTATTTTATAATACACTAGTTTCCATAAATTAAGGAACAAAGAGAAAAATCGCAATAACTTGGGTTGGGAGGGGTGAAAGTCAGGTACATTATGTAAAAAAGTGACACTGAGTCTGGTTATTGTATAAAAATAAGTGGTAGTATCAAAAGTACATGCAAATGAGCAGGGGTTTTGGAATGGGTTTCCATTTCATATCTAGAGTAAGAACAAGATGTTTTGTGGTAGCAAAATTCATGGATACAGCTGCATTTTTTTAAGACAAACTTTATAAATTCAAGAAACTATACAAGTTCGTCCAGAGCAGGCTTTTTATAAGCACCGTGCCCAGAATGGGATGAAGCTACAATCTGTTCGTTGGAGAGTGGACATGCTACCCACTCAGCCAACCAGGCTGGCTAACTGAAGAATTCAGGTTGTGAGCCATCATAAGACTAGAGGCTGACCAAAGTAAGGTGGAGGTAGCCAGATGGTTGCATGTAGATAGATTGTTTCATGGTTGGAGTGTAGAACCAATTCCAGCAGTGTTGCAAACAGCATCCTGGAGATACAATAAAGGAAGGATAGCCATGGGCTATGACCACAGTGGTGACCAATATATCCCCAATTATCTGCTCACCGAAATCGGTGCTATCCCAATAATCTGACCTCATCTCTGCTACATGAACATCGAACAAAAGCTTCATGAGAGCGGTCTATATGCTAAGTGACCAGAGTCTGTGCCCTTATCCCCCACACCACAGGAGAAAATATTTGAAATAGGCTAGGCTCCACATCAACTGGACCCAAGACCAATGGGGTCTGTATTTATTTACAGAAGTCCCAAGTTGCTCTACAATGAGATACCTGGAGTGTTCTGATCTGGATAGAACCAAATTATTGTCATTCCTCTAATATCTGTGAAAGGACACCTGGTGGAGATAGTGCGAGTGTTTTGGGAGGCATCTCATTGGGTTGACGCACTGACCTGTATGTGCTTCCTAGCAGAACCATGAAAGCTGCAACTTATAGAGATGAGGTACTCAGTTGGGAATAACAACCATTGTTCCTGCGCACTATTATAAGCAGTGTATAACATTGTTGTGAGCACTGTATTGCTGTGGAGGCACATTCCTTATAGAAGTTCTTAATGAGATTATTAAAGTACTTCCATGAGAAATGTGGTTTAATAATCTTATTTTGACCTCTTGTTTTTAACCACTGTCTTCATGTGCCCATTTGTTATTGAATTAAACGGTTTATTTACAAATTTTGTGGGTGCGGTTTTCACATCTCATATCATACTGCTTTTCATCGAACTGCATAAAAATTCATTATAGTTTTTGAATTATTATGCTTTTTCTCTTTGTTCCTTAATTTATGGAAACCAGAATAGTTATACTACTTTGAAATGGGTAAATTTTTTTATTGCAGACAATCAATAACAAAAAGGTACATTCTGCAATAGCAATTTTATTATCACAACTGAACCATTTTAGCATATACCATTAAAATGGTCCAAGTGAAATAAAGTTTAAAAGATTCTAATACCAAATTTCATTTAACCCATGGAGGAATTATGATCATTTTGCTTTGTCAATAAAAACAGTAGGGAGAAAAAAAAAGGAAGGGCTAGCATCATTTCAAATAATTTTTCCCAAGATCAAAGAATGATAATAGGGAGAAAAAAAATCTTTTATCAAAAAAAACCCATGTTCAAAGATGAAATTTACTGCTATCAACATCCTACCCTTCCAGTTATTTATGCTGTAGAACTTTTTTAAGCAGTTTTCCGAGTTTATCATAATTACCAACTCCATAAATGCACCAATATGATTCTATAAATATAGTAGCAAGGTCTTAATTCTTTATATATGACAGTTTGAAACAATGTTCAATTGTAAATAATTCCTTCGAAAACAAAAAAATATCATCATCCAAAAGAACTGTGCTGACTGGTAACAGCTTTATATTTTTTACAGATTATAGCACATTTATGATGCATACATGTTTTTTTGACCTAAATAGTCATCCTTTTGCCACTACAAATGGTCTGAACGAAACCAAAAATTGAACAACTTCACAATTTTTAAGAGATCTTAAATATCAAAATCTCAACTGTTTAGCTAAATTTTGTCAATAAAAATCTGACAAATTAAAATTGAACCACATGTAATATTTTAGTATGCTCCCTAAATTCCGAGTTGTATTAAATTCCATTTAGCTAAAGTGGAATGAATTATTGCAATAAATAATTGTGATGTACAGGGTGTTCGGGATAAATTTGACATATTTATAATTAATTATATTTTTCCGTAAGTTACATGTATTAACACACACTTCTCTTCATTTAAAAGTTTGGACCCTTCTTCATTCATATACAAGATGTCAGAAAGGATGGATAGCTGGAACCCACCTGAATCATGGAAGAGAATAACTTGTATCATGATGATTCGTGCCCGCCATCAAAATAAGGATATTACGACTGCTGCCCAATGCTCCCTGAATACAGTAAAAACAATCAGGCATGAACTAGAGACTTGCAATGGTGACTACGAGGATGTAGCAAGAAGAAAGATCCCTAGCAGACGATCTGATTGCGTTCGTACAGCAGAATTCCTCGCAAATCTGCAGGAACAGGTGTTGAAGAACCCTGGCATTGGAATTCGGGCTTTGTTCGTGGAGTTGCTAACTGTAGTCAAGCCCTGGATAACAAGGGTAGCCAATGGTAGGCCGTATGTATGGCAGCAGGATTCGGCCCCTTGCCACACCTCTGGGAAAAGTCAAAAATGGTTGTCTGAAAATTTCTACGACTTCACCAGTCCAAATGTTTGGCCTCCAAACTCCCCAGACCTCAACCCCATGGATTATTTTGTATGGGGCGCAGTTGAAAAAGACACCAATCGCACTTCCAGTAATACAAAAGCCCAGTTAATGGATAAAATTAAAACAGTTTTTGCGGCCCTTCCCAGGGAGACTGTAGCACCAGCTTGTTCGAGGTTCCGAAGCAGAATTGAAGCTGTGATCGATGCTAATGGTGGTTATTTTGAGTAAATCTTGTTGATAGTATTGTAATTAACTCTGCCTGTAATTTTTTTTGTCAATTCATTAAATTTAATAGATACAAAGAAGATTTTCTTTTTCCTTACGAAACTGTCAAATTTATCCCGAACACCCTGTATTTTGCTCCTGCAAACAGTTCAACTGATGAATGGCTTGACATATTTTTGTAAGGATATCAAATATCAAAGTTAAACAAAATCTGCTCATGCAGAATTCCAGAATAACTTCCATGTGAACATGAAATCAGATCTAACAGAAATTAAGTTTTTGCAAAGCAACTAATTTTTTTTTTTTTTTACATATTTATTAGAAGCATATCTAACTAAGCAGGACAAAACGGTTGTTTGCGGAATAAAGATAAAGATGAAATCTGCGATAGAAATTATATTTTTTGCACTTTTATTTTAATTTTTTAGCTTATTTAAAATATTGTATCTAATTTGAAATAAAATTATACTATCTTAGATCTCAATTAAATAATTAGTAAAATTTTAAATAAATGTAAAAAAAAAAAAAAAAAAAAAAAAAAAAAAAAAAAAAAAAAAAAACAGATGGAATAATTTAACTTGCAATATAAATGATTTAAGTGCATGTGTACTTTAAAATTTGACAATATGACCTGAATAAAATTTGCTTAGACTTACAGAAGTAGATTAATTTAACAATATATATAGTGGAGATATGACAACAAAAATGATTTATTCATAAAGCTGCCTCTTGGCCATAACCACTTTGATAATACATTAGCCATTCAACATAACTCAGTGATGAATGACTGAATTAAAGTTGGGTCTCCATATTTTACAGGTGGGGTAAATATATCAACACTTACAGGGAAACGTGGAAGTCCATAAAAATCAGTACTCTTGCCAAAATAGCCCCAGATGCTTTTAACATGTGCCTAAACCCTTATGCAACTGCTTACAATTAAAAGAAAAAAATTTAAATATGTTTTAAAAGGTTGTGTGTTTTACAATTTTTGAGTCATGTTTCTAAAATACTGTATCAAAATTTTATTATAGTTAAGAACAAGGAATGCACCAAGGTATACACCACAGGATTCAGTACTCAACAGTAGTAGGGGTCTCAGAGGATGGAGAAGCAGGATTGGCTGACACCGACACTTCTTGTTCAGCAGAAGTGTCGGTGTCACTTCTGGTTCAATTTCTTCTGTTCAACAGCTATACAGGGACACTGAGATATCTTCCAGAATAATGCAGGTGTCATTTGCACTGAAAACCTGTTCAGGTAACATCACTTCTCCTCGATGAGCTTCTTGCAGTGTACAGGATAGGCCTTGGCAACCTCATGATCAGCTGGCATACTCACCTGTAAATCTTTACATTATGGAATAAATACTACCATTTGAATTTCTAGAACCAGCCTTTGCTGGCAATAAAAGTGGTTTTCACAGTGCCTTCTGGCATGAGAGATGCTGCTCAAATCTGTTGTAAAGAATGAAGGCCTTAATAAATATCATACCAGTGTTAACAGGCAAATTTTTCTTATGCTGGTCTTCAATCCAAATAAACAGTATATTCTCCATATTTAACATCACTTTATCACATACATGAGCAATGTATCCTGTATTAAGCATTCCATCAGTTTGTGCTGCCTCTGTGATCTTAGTTTCTAGTTTCCTCAAACACATGGCCTACTGCAAATGTCTTTCTTGCCCTTTTAGGCTTTGATCCATCGCTAGATGCACTTTGTTTAGAGCACATGAGTATTCAAATAAGCACAGTAATAATTTAAGCACAAGTAGCCTAATGCTCACTGTGAAACTGAAGACATACAATTTTGCAACTGCCAACATGAATCCATGCATGCAGTTCCTGCAAATATGGAGACCATACTGTACTTCATACTAATTCTATAAAATACCTAGGTACTTTAGAACAGAATCATGCCACTCCTCGGTGGAAAAAGTGGAGAATAGTAATTAATGGCAAGTTTATTCAGCATGTTTTCAAGTAATTCTTATATCCTGCAGTCTTGACCATCTTCTAATAATATATCACAAAAGCAGATGACAGAAGCTAAGTGCTGCTGCTATTTACTATGGCATCATCCCACAGATACCTGAAGCAAATTTGAAACCTTCAACCAAGGAAAGTTTCTGTTTATCAACATTTACTTTTGAAGAAAAAAATAAACATATAAGGCTCCCTAATTTCTGGATAAAAATACTATCATTAAATTGAACAGCAAGAATAAATCATTAAAAAAAGAACGAAACACCTCCAAAAAATAGTGATCATACTATGTTGCCAAATTAAAATCTGTCAAATAGTAGAAATCATATTCTTAAAATTGTTTAAAACCAGTTGAAGAATATGCTGCTATTTATTTTGTAAATTCCTTATGACCAAAGTTCCTGTTAATTACAGCACATGTGCATCAAATTTTGAAAACCCATCTAGAGGTGTTGACACTCAACCAGATCTGCCATGAGTACCTTAAACACTTAGGTTATGATCCAAAACTATGTTTGTTTGTTTGTTTTTTCCAAACTGTGATCAGTTTTAAAAATGTTGCCATATACAATTAAATTGTGGATATTATGGTGAATACATGTCGCAATTCAATTGCTCCTTAAATTTTCTAGTTCTACTATCAAAAAAGATGGGCAATATATTTCAAGAATCCCTCACTTGTAGATTACACCCATCATGGCATGTATGATGCAGCCAGACAATATATATACAAGATATGCAGATCTATGTTAGACTTTCAGGTATCCCCAGTGTAATTCTGAACAGAAGATTCAATCAGCCATCACAATGTGAGCCAGAATCTGTCTTGGGCTTTGATGTGCCTGGACTTTCCTGGCTGACAAACAAAAAAACTAAACCAGACTATGGTCACCACCTACTTACACCTGCAAATATGGCAATAACTCCCCCCCTCCCCCTGTTCTGCTGAAAAAGGATGATGCCATTATTGGCCTTCTTGAAGTGTTCTTTGTGTTAAGATTTGTCTTCACACTATATATCCTCTGGTGCCAAACTATATCTAAATAATCAAGATTACGATTTACTGCAAATGAAAGGGTGGCTTTATTAATAGAAGAAAAATTCTCCACTTTTTTTAGCCATGGAGTGTATAATAAAACAAGGAGTGCATGCTTTTTAAGTATATTTAATTTTTTTTAATCAGATACAAAATGCAATACCAATACACATTTAATTTCTTTAATCTGAAATATAAATATAGCCACACAAAAAAAAAATAATTTTTCTTACCTGACTTGATTTCTCTTAGCATCTAAACACTTCTTATAAAGCTCATGTTCTGATAATTCTCTCCCCATATAGAGAATAGAAGGACTGCCATTTTCTCTTGCCCACAGCATCTAAACACTTCTTATAAAGCTCATGTTTTGATAATTCTCTCATCATATAGAGAATAAAAGGACTGCCATTTTCTCTTGCCCACAATTGGGCAGAAAAGACATCACTAACTAAAATATGACAAGATGAATGAGGTGATAATAAAACAATAGCTTCAAGCTCTGAATTTGTTATCCGCCTAGACTACATTTCAGTTCTGAAGCTCCTCAGTTTCATTTATATACAAGGTTGGGGGGGGGGGGGGGAGTCTGGAAAGTTCTGATAAACACCTATAACAAAAATATTAAAGCAACTGATATAATCACAAGAAAGAACATATGAGGATATAAGAACATAACTTACCTTCATAACTCTGCTATTTGTATGCTCTTTCTTGTGGTTATATCAGTTGCTTTAATATCATTTTGTTCTAGGTGTTTATCAGAATTTTACAGACCCATTTCGTTTTGCTCTCTTCTCTCTTCACACAGCAGGCTGCAAAACGTATAGCAGTCTATCTATATGTCTATGAGAAGTAGGTAAGTTGATGTTTTTTTTTTGAACAGGAAGTTGCAAACCTTAAAGAAAACTATTCAGGAAAGCATAGGTGTAGACAGAATGAAAGGAAGATGGATAGTGAATGAAGACCAGCAGGGTGCTTGCGACTTTACAGGCTTGTGGAACAAGTGATGGAATTGGGCCAGTTCACTAGAAAAACACCCATGAAAATACTTACAGAAGAGACACAAAGCAGAGAAATGTCTGTGCAGAAGTGGCATGGCTGAAGTAAGAGAAGACAGATCATCAAATAACTGAATTGTCATCTTCTGGAGAGCATTAAGCATTTTTAAGGATTTTGATGCACCACCACCCCATATGTGAAAACAATATTCTGGATAGGTTTGAGGCAAAAACGATACTTGCATTTCTGGAGGGAGAAGAGAATGTGATGTAGTTATGACAGGAAAGGATAAAAGTTTGAGTCACTTGGAATATGGATGCATTATGTTCAGTTACAAAACTAATTTTCACTCTAACATTTATAAGCGAACACAACATTCACAGCCTCCTCTGTATCCTAAATACTAGGTAGCCTTTCAAATAAAGAGAAATTATACTGGCTGTCATTTGATTCCTTTGGTATGGACAGCAATCAAACAGCAACCATAATTTCTTTCAATAGAAAGAAATTATGGTTGCTGTTTGTTTGATCATTACTTGTTCATCCATTGCATCATTTCAATCTATAGCAACAGGAATAGATGAAGGCTGTTCTGGTCTCTTCATTAACAATGAAGTGATGTGTTGAAAATTAGAACTTGTGGATCAAAAATTATCAAGGGGGCCAACTTCTAAAAAGTACTTAGTGTTTTGGAAGCCAAAGGCAATTTCAATAAGAAGAGCCTTTTTTTTTTTCTGATGTCCATGGTCTTGCAAAATTTCTGCAAGGCAATAAATTGTTGATATCTATGTGAATTTTATGTTTAAAATAATAATCTAATTATTATTTATTATGCCATAATAAATAATATGGCATAATAATTATTAAGCCATACCTAAATATGAATTTGATAATGCATAGTTGCTTGACACTAGAGTTAGCCAGATTTCTTCTGCATAATTAATTTTTTAAATAATTTCAGTTGTTTATTGAAGCATGTGCATAACATACTTCAACAAGCAAGTGAAGTTATTTTAAAAATCCAACAAGTTAGACGGTTCTCAGCGAGTTCTTCTTAATGTAAGAAGCAACTATCTAGAGAAATTTATGTACCTGGAACAAAGCTATCAGAAAAATTGGCAATAAAACTATTACTTTTTGCATGTAATACTCTATTTTTAATTGAAGCATCAGGCACTCACCTTAACTTGGTGTTGGATGTCCTGTATATGTGCATTAATGTGCTCCTCTATGATAAGAGTGACTATTTTGAATGAATGCTCAAAGTTCCATTTTATTTCTTGCTGGATACTGGGATGAGATTATATTATACTAAACCATGTTTTAAAGATTTGGTTTCCCTTAGCTTTAAAATGCAGGAGTCAACATTCTCACTATCTTCTTTAACAGATTATGTATATTGATCTAAAGTACATATTAGACTTGATTAAAGTCTTAATGATGAAGAATAATTCACTCTCCTTTAAATGGATACAATCTGTAATTCTAATAATACATGTACAATTAAAATTTCCATGTGTTACAACACTGATTTAGTGTTTATTGAATAACTATACAGTTTTTTTGTGAGAAAGTATTCTTGGATTATTCCACTGTTCTCTCTTTTAAGACTTATTTCTGCATATTCTCTTACTCATTTTTTGAAATGATTCATTTTCAGTGAGCACCAATTCACCTTTGAAGAGATCATTTTCACTGTCATAAGTTGCTCTCTATGAAACTGATTATGAAAATGAGCAATGCTGTTATTACTAAAAAAAATTCCTACATTTCAGTTTTTAAATATCAATTTGTATCTCATTTATCATAACACACTTCACAATCACACAGATAATTACATGTTTTTGGTTTCATATTTTTTTGGCAACTTTTATATACTCAACTACTGCTAAACGTTCATCACTACTAACAGAAATCAATTTCTATTATTGCATTAGATGCTTACTACACATTGCAAAAATAAAGGAACAGTTACATCTAAATTATTAAAACTAAGGATGCAAGAAACTTATGCACCATGTATATAATAGATATATCGCTATATGCAATGTATCTATTATATCTAAGCACATTTATATAGAAGTAATTCTTATTAGAAAGACAATAAAGGATGCGCTAAATCAGAAACCTGTATATATAATATTTGCCAAGGCCCTAATATTACATTTCCCTCCCCAAAATTCGAAAGAAATGAATGCAAAGAAGTTTGGTTTGATTCACAGATGTTTGTAAAAGTAACCAGTTTGAGACTTTGAAACCTTGCTCATTGAAGTGGCTTGAAAGTATGATGTTTGATCTCCAAAATTGGGCTTAAATTTCTTAATGATTCGAAAAAATCTGTAATTCACATTTTTGAATCAATTTAGTTTTGCTTTTCTCAAAATACTAACAGTGCTGTGTATGACAATTATCCCTCACTTGATAATATGCTATATGCCCATGCAGCTAACCTGTATTTCTAAATGAGAACAGCAAAGGAACCACAAACAACTGCAATTTGGTTTGACTACTATTATGATAAGTACTGACAAGTCTAGCTGTGGATCAAAACTATCACAGCATAAAAAACCCTGTGTGTGTGTACTGTGATTATTATTATTATTTTAGTAACCTCCATGGAGTCAGCAGATTCATTGCTGGAGGCCCACTAAACTGGCAACAGACATAAAATATCGAATTACACTGCAACTTAATTTCGTATTAAGCTATTAATACGAAATTAAGTTGATAGCTTAATACGAAATTAATTTCGTATTAAGCTACTAATACGAAATTAATACGAAATCTAATCATTTAAATGATTAAATTACTGAAATTATTCTTCAAGTATGTACATGACTCCCATATATGAATGAGTGATTCCCATTTGCTTCTAGTGATGCTAATTGTTCTAAATGCCATATAGATCATCTCTTTCTGTCTCAAATGTCAACAGGTAACCCTCTGAAGAATACATTTAATCCCAATTGTTGCCTATTAGTGTGTAACACCTCTAAATGGTCTGAATTCATTTTTTTTTTTGCGTTACTTCAAAAAAAAGTGATCAGAGATTTTGATAGTATTTGAAATATTGTCTTTAAATAAGATTGGTTTACAATTATTGTTGATGCTATATTCTACCAGTCTCTGTAAATTCACTGCTACCACTAAACTGTGATAAAATGCTATTCAAAGATGCATCATGCAAAATTTTCATACTTTGTGTGTGTGAAACGATCCCTAGATTTTTGCAATGTGCTTATGGCATTTCATTTACACTAAATGAAGAACTGTACTTTAAAATCAAATTATAATTCTGCCTCCTGCCAGGTTTACACATTTTCATAGCAGCTAATGAATTATTATATTCATACTTATTTTATTTATATATGCTAATTCACATAAAAACTTTTTTAAAGCTATATTTATGTTTACTATGATAATTTTTGGCTCCCCATTTTCGGCAGCCTTTTATTCTTATTATACCAAAGGAGGCAGAAAGAAATTTTGCTTGTATGAAAATCTTTATGCTTCATTGCCAAGTTTAATTAAATAGCTAATACATTATAAATATTATAATAGCCTTATAAACAGTTGTGCTGCATTACAACAATTTCTCTCTCACTCCCTCATATATTCTCATATAAAACAATGTTTGTTCAGCAGATTACAGCCCTATTATAATGCTAAAGAATATATTTAAACCATATAAAATCTCATCAGCATTTGCTTATTTAGTGTTAGTGACTAGATATAATATAAATAAATGAAGGGCATGGAAGGGGGAGGATGCAAGAATTAAAAAAAGAGATCAAGCAAGCACACATTTAATGTTTACATCAATATTTACACATTTCTCCTGTAAGAAATATAAAGACACTTCTCTCTTTTTGTTTTCATTTCTTTCTGAATGCAACAGCATTATAAGTTTTTATAAATTACTTCAAGAAGGGAGGGGACATAAAAAAAAATTAAAATATGTACTTTAATAACGTATTAATATGCACCCTGTTTTATAGATATAAAATATCAAATTACTCTGCAGCTTAATTTTGCATTAAGCTGCATTTAAATGATTTTACATTACTGAAATTATATATCTATTACTACTGTAAATGATTGAAAATATGGTAGTATTTGAGTGAAGAGATTTACATGATGAATTTTAAATTTTCCTGCATTAATTTGAAAGTAGTGTCTTTCTTATGCATGGTATTTTCATTTAATGTCTTTCAAACACTCACATACAATAATTTTCCATATCCTTATATGTTTACAAAGAAAATCTGATCTCATAATTTAATTTCAATTTTTAACTGGTCATATCCTGCTACGGTCTGTTACTTTTTATAAACATTAGTTAGAAAGGTTTAAAATCCAAGTTTATTTATTTTATTTTTTTTAAACTTAGTGTTGAACCTATATAAATGTTAAATAACTATCCATGTTTTATTTGACAATTTTCTGCTAAAAAAAACCTGAACTTTGCTTTAATATTTCAATTCAGAAAAATATTTCGCATTTGATGTTCAACTTATATCCCTTTCCAAGCTAATCATTGTGATTCAGCATTTCACAAGTTTGACTGCCATTATTACCTTTTCTTCATGTATAGCAGGGTTTCCCAAACTGTGTTCTGCGAGAAGTTCTCCTGGAATTTGTATTTTAGTCTTCTAAGGATTTTTCATGAATAAATATTTTATATATGAACAAATATTATAAATTTTTGGTGATCAGAATGAGATATGTCAATGAAAATTAGCACAAATTAATTTAATGATGTTTATGTTTAATTAATCAATTATTAATTAATAAAAATGCAACTAAATTAACAATTAATACATTACAAAACAACCAAGGTGTTCCGTGAAAATTTCAGGATTTGTGAAGTGTTCCATCGTAGGAAAAGTTTGGGAAACGCTGATCTATAGCATGTTTTTATTCTCGTCTATTTTTTCCCTTTTACAGAAAGCACTGTAGATTCTGATATACTATTATGCACAAATACCATGATAATTATTTTTCTCTGTTATTTATATAAAACACTAGCTGAAAATAAAATAAAATAATAATAAAGCTCTTGACAGTTTTTCTTATTAAATTGTGTGAAAGTTTCCCACCAGAAAAGAGAAAATGGTGCAAATGCATGTGCACGCACGCACGCACGCACGCACACACACACACGCAATCAGTGCACTTCATTTCAGAATAATGAAAATGTGCTTTACAGCACTACACACACACAGAAAAATAATTTTAATATATATGGAAGATACAAATGGGAAAATAATGAAAATATTTCAGATTATTCAAATGAATTAACTTGCAAATGGACAAATCTGCTAAATTTAAAGAAATCTTTAAATTTAGTGAATGAAATGTACCACGTCAGTTCTTTCCCCACATATGGGGGGAGAACTGATGTGGTATATTTCATCTTTTTTTTTTTTTTTTTTAACTATTGAAACATTAAACAGTGTACTGCATTCATTATAAATCCAAAAAAAAAAGCCCCATAATAATAATAATAATCCCTGTAATGTGGTTCTGCTCTGTTTATAATCAAACATGTACATACATTTTAACAAAACATTTCAGAAAATAAGCTAACTGAAAACTTATCCATACCAAATGTAATTTCTCCTCAATAAACATCAACGATGACTAGCAAATACAAAAAAGAATGTTTAATGCATCTTATATGTCCTACAAACAAAATGGAAATGTCCTTTGGCATTGCATCAAAATATTTTTGGAAAGGCAAAGTTTACAAATGTCTTCTGATAACAAAGGACTAAATGCAAATTAAACTGATACAATTCAAATTCACGATTTTATGTTACTATTACTGCTTTAATGGTTAAAAAAAATTTGCATTAACAGATTCCAAAATTGGCCAGGAGTAGAGATGAGGTTTGAGGAAGCACAAAAAAATTATACATAAAATTTCAGAGGATCATCACACATATGTACACACACAACACATGCACAGAAACAAAAACTAAAACTTGCACAATGGTCTACAGACACAACTGAGACCACACATTACACCTTGTGCAAACTAAGAAAATCCAGTTTAAGACTGCAAAATGCGAGAAGTTTGGACATTCTACAGTAATTACGCAATAGCAAAGTTTTAGCAGTAACAGAGACAGAACTGTTCAATGTGTGATTCACATATTCTGAGGCAAAGATGGAATAAAAGTTAGCAAACTGACTGGGGAACTCCCAACACAATAAAACGATCAGTAAACTGGGGAATGCATTCACCAACCCTATTAGTTTTTTTTTTTTTTTCTGTTCTTTTAAGGAGGCCGGTTAAATGATAACTGCCTTTTATGCCAGATTAACCATGGAAAAGAGAAATTTAAAAAAAAAAAAAAATTTTTTTTTTTTAAAATACAGATGTGCATATACTGCTACATTAAACTTCCAGCAGGGCAACCATAACAACATTATCACCACGAATGAAAAGTTGACTAACATGACGCTTGCACATGTTGGGCCCCTTCTTTTTCTTCTTCTTTTTCTTTTTCTCTTCAGTTGATCCTCCTGCTCCTCCTTCTACAGTACCAGTTTCTGCTGCCTCTCCTGGAGTGTCTGTATCCATAGTACCCTGATTACCATTAACAGTAGTGCTCTGTTCAGTCTGCTCCTCCTCCTCCTCCTCCTGTTGGGATTTTTCTTCTTCTGGTGCTGCTTCTTGTGTACTTGATACTTGTTCAGAATATTCCTGCTCTTCCCACTTGCCATATAATGCCTCTTTGGATGGATAATTATAATCACTTTCTTTTTCTGTAGTGGATGAGTCGCATACTTCTGCTTCTTTTGTACCTTCTCCACTTTCTGTATTAGCAGACGATACCTTCTCTGAATCAGGGGCATCACTTTCAGCCATTTCCATTTCTGAGGTCTCCTCAGCCTTCTTTTCTTCGGTAGCTTCTTCTTCAACTGCCTCCTCTTGTTGCTCTGTATCAGCTTTTTCTGTACCCTCAGTTTCAGCTTTTGTTTTAGCACCCATTTCAGGAATTAAATCTTCTTCTCCTGGCTGTAATTCACGCAAAAATGGTGTTTTTGTCTTTTTAGGCTTCATGTATACTTCATCAACATCAGACATAGCCAAGTTCCAATGCTTGTCGAAAGCTAAAATATATCCAGTACAGATACCTCTTACTTCTTTATAATTTCGAGTCCATACCTGTAATAAAGTTGAAAAGTCCATAATTAATACAAATTCTGGTGCTTATGGCAGAATAAAGAATTTTTAACTTGATATTAACCAATAATTAAAATGTTGTTGGTTATAAACAACAGTAACACATTAATCACATACATGGCTTTATGTGTTACAGTTACAAAGAAATTAAATAATTTTATGAGATAATTTCAAAAAAAAAAAAAAAAGAGTGTTGTGCAACCATTGCTGTTCAACTTATGTGTTAATGATATTGAAGGTGGTTTCACAAGTGACATTTTTGGTGAAATATGTTCAAGAGAATAAACACGCTTAATAGTTTCACAACAGATAAATTTAGTGATACTTCAGAATGCAGAAATCTATGACACATTATGGATCTCATGAAGATTATTGCCACTTTAATAAGTAGGATGACAATAGTAGAAACAAATCAGGCAATTGTTCCACTTTATTATCAAGTACCGATTAGAAATTATACCTAGGCTATTGCACACAAAATGGGTTACCATGAGTAATTAAGACAACATTAGGGCTCTTTACATTTATCATGAGGAGCGATGTAGAGTATAAATTCAAGTTGTAGAATAGATGGAGAAAATGTGATATAGCATTCAAGTTGGTGTGGAGCTTTCAGCAGATTATGAGTTATGAGGTATGTGTAAAGTGGGAAGGGAAGAGAGAAAACAAAAGGTCATCTCTTGAAAAACTGGGTAAGAATAATGAGTAAATAATTAATTCAGAGTTCAGAGCAAAGGTAATTGAGATCAAACTAACAGAATAACTGAGCATGACATTCTATAAATTCAGTAGAAGGATTCTCTTAGAATCTAAATGTGAAGGTCCATTTTTTGTTAAAAATATTATATAAACTAAATATGTTTTTAACAAAAAAAAAACAAGAAACCTTCTTGTCGACCTGAAATGTTGTATAACCATTGCTGAATTGTGCATCACATCATAGTCAAACGTTTTATGAAAAAATGTTTACAGCTGAATAAAAAAAAAACTTGAATAAAGAAACAGAACATAGCTTCACATATAAAAAATGGATGTTATATTTCTGTTTATTTTCCATACTTCAAGACTGAGAATGCATACGTGTATTAGCATTTGATACATTTGCTGCTACAAGCAAATATACCTGCAAGTAAGGTAGACTTCTGAACTTAATATAACATTGTTATTTGTACAATGTAGCATGTAATAGCTGTACTGTTACTGGCACTTGCTAAAAGGAGTTGGATGGCAAATATAATATCATATAACAGATACATTTTCAGGTGAATATATATATAAGTTTGAAGATATGAACGAAATCGAGCTGCTCAATGGTGAAATAATCAAGGCAATAAAATTCGAAGATAGCTACAAATATTCGGGAATTTCAGAAGCACAAATGCTGCACAATAAGATCAAAGAAAGAACTAGAGCAGAATACATAAGACGATTAGTCTTATGTATTCACAACTCATAGGCCCTTGGGTAGGGCTCGAATTAGTGGAATATAACCAGCCTTTTCTTAAAACTGAGGAAGCAAATCAAGCTTTGATGAATGTTATATATATATATATATATGATATTCAGCCTGTTTTTCTAACCACTACAGGGGTGAAAGCCTCTCCCAATGTGGGACGGTTGGGTCTACTATCCCCATGGTGACCCAGTCCATCTTGGGGAAGTGTTTATTCACTTGTATGTATGAAGGTGAAAGACAATCACAAACATCCATGCCTAGGCAGGATATATATATATCAATCTGACCAACAAAGAGGGCTTGTAAACCTATAGCATTATACAATGGGTGGGCCAATATTTGTCCGTAATCTGTATGGAATTGTTAAAGATTGATGTTAATGCATTTATTATATCAGAACAAACATCTGCACAAACATATAAGCAACACTCAAGCCATCCCCCCCCCCCAGTTTGTAAAATTTGTTTGATAAATGTATAGCTCCTTTACTTACTATTTGCTTAACATAGCAAGAATAACAAACACTAATACTAAAGAACTGAGACAGACAGACAACTTGCATAAACGAAAATGAACATTAACTTATTTTAACTCATGTAAGCAACACAAAAATTGGCCTTTTGGCTATTCTTTGTGCACTCTAAAAATTGCTTTGAAAGAGTTGGTTTATCTGTTGCAGTTATTAGTATGCTACCTTAGATATCATTACATTATTGTAACAAGCAATAATAAACGAAAATTTTGCAGAAATTAATGAACAATAAAAAAAGTAAGCAACACACTTCAGCATCTAAATATTTTGCTTTCGTGCACACAAAATATTTGAAGTTTCCTCCTATACACATTCAAAGAAAAATAAAATCATCACAATTATCACAAAAAGCATTTCACTTAGTTGCTACAAAATTACTTTTAAACAACCCAAAATATTTCCACTTACCCACTCTGGTGAAAAATCTCTACACTGAAATGATGATTACATTCTTGATTCTGGTCCACAAACCTGAATTATAACCTTCCCACTACCCCAAAAAGAGCTACAACATTGTCTGTTAAAGGATCATAACAAACAACATTGTGACTCTTGGAAACAAGAGCGACCAATTTATTAGGCACATTTCTATTACTTACAAAATATACTGCTTTGTTAGACAAAAGCATCATGTTCATTTCAAAACATTCAAAAATTTAATGTGGTAGCATACAAAAGCAGGATGATCTTAAGTAACTGTGTCATGCATAGCATGACAGTTAATTATCAGGCCAGTCATGGAAAATATCATATACAGGTATTCCTCGATTAATGCGGTTAATTAATCCCTCGATGTCACCGTGTTAATCAAATCTAATAATCAATGGTAAAAATTACAATTCGTCCATGATTGATTACTGTATTAATAATTCGTTTTATATGGTTCTCTTTTAGGAAAGATAAAAAATGAATGCAAAGTAAATGTTTAATAAATACTTGTACCTACATTATTTAGTGCAATTTTTTTTTATCAAAAGAAGTTATCAAGAGTAGTAGTTTGAACAGTTTTAGTTTTTTTCTTATCGGCATAAATTCTACGATAACAAGCAAAATGACTCTCCACATCTTGGCAAACAAGCAATAAAACAAAGAAAAAAACACTGCAAATATAATACATGATGGTACAAATTAAGTTAATATTGAATCCAACATTATTTCATAGCCGAATATAGAAACTACAAGATTTTCATGCCGAATATATAGAAACTAAAAGTTTCGGCTGATGCAAGCGTAAGCAACCTTATGGGCAACTCATAGTAAAGGTGGAGTAAGCTCCAGATCACTTTCCTTAGTATTTTCCATAATGTAAAGCACATCTCCTAGAGGAGATGTATGATAAATAAGCCTTTGGCTCTCTATTTCAGTAATACATGATGGTTTATTTTCAGTTACAATCTAGAAACTATTAAACAAAGAATAAAAAAAACAACAACTAAATCATACTATAATAACATCGGAGGTCGCGGTATGTCTCTCAGATACAATTTACTATTGAATATCACAAACCTTTACATAACATGTGTTACTGACAGCAAAATACAGTGCGGAATACCACTCGTAACATATGAATGCACAGCTACTCATGAAAATCTTATACTTAGAAATCTTATACTCCAAGCTATATGCTGAATTGTGTAAGAATATTTATATTAAACATTTTGCATGTATCTATGAAATCAGCTGCAAGCTCCGCAGGGTTAAAGGCGTGTTAATCAAAACTCTTGCCGTGTGTATCAAGGGATTCCCGCAATTAATTTCACCGCATTAATCAAATCCCGCGTTAAGCAAGGGATACCTGTATATTATATTTTTGATATGTATATCAGAGATCACTATCCTTATTAAGGATAGTTCATAACTGTGAACTACCCTTTAACATTTCGTAAATTTAACTTTTTAAAAATTAAACATTAAATTTAATCTTCTAAAGAAATTTTTTTTACTTTTTCCACAGATTTAACAAACACTCACCTCATCTTCTCTTATAACAAACACTCACCTCATCTTCTCTTATACTTAGAAATCTAATTAATGCCACAGGATAGCAGTTAATCCTATCTACCCAGGCTGTTATTCTGTCAGTTATGTGCATTCTCTGGAAAGTTTGTTGTCTTGTGGAATGAAAACAAGTTTCCAGGAGTGAATCTCTACCTTCATATGAAAATTTCCTAATAAATTCTTTGAATTTTAAACTGGATCTGAACCCAAGTCTTTCCATCCAAAAGGTATAGTCCTTTCAAAATGAGTGATGAAGGCTCTTATACACAAACAAAAAGTAATTATTAGTTTTCATCTATCATAGCACTGTGACTGATGAACAAATTTGGGACTCAGTGAGTTTAAACTCAACTAGAATGTAAGCTGCAATTGTCAATTATACAGTACATTATGTATAGTATATATGATGCAATACACTGGACCCTATCACAGAAGAGGTACAGCAGCAGCAGATAAGATTAATTTCTGTCAGAGCTTTCATATCCCAGGTATCAACAATGCCCTTTGCTCAAAAACCTAGGTCTGAATGCCATCTAGAAAACAATATGGCAACTCACTATTGGTGCTTTTCAATTGAAGGTGAGTTGGTCTCATGCAGAAGTTACAAGATTTTCCTGCATAGAAACTGGTTCATCCCACAAAACTGGCGATAAGTACACACAATTTACAGATATAATACATTGGCCTTAGTTGCTCTGACAATCCCATACAACAAAAATTCATTCCTATCAGTTAAAAATACAGTAAGCAACATAAACATTGCCACTGAGAATGAATGAGTGGAAAAGGTTCCAGCAGTTGGCATGATGTCAATGCCAGAGTATAAAGAAAGCTACACAAATCAAATCAATGCATCATGTTAGGTGGCAACATTCCAGATTGGTGGTGTAGGGGCTTTGACATATGTTGGATCCTCAATAATAGTGGAATAATGCCTGAATTACAGCCTAGAACAATAGCTGACAGACACCCATTAATGCTCTCAGCTTATCCATTTGGCATGGTTATGCACCATGTTCATTAGTCTGCTCAGTCACTGCATCTCAAATCAACTGAAAATCTGTGGGATAAGGTGCAACAAGATTTTCATTAGAGAAATCCATTTAAGTCCAACCTGAGACATGTGTAAACTATAGCCAAGTTCTGCATGAATACACTTTTGGAGTACTTATGAGTACTCCAAAAGTCCACCTCCCATGAGAAGGCCATTTTGAGAACAAAAGGATGGTAGGGTGCTAATTACTGGTGGATGATGTACCTAATAAACTTGCCAAAGCAATGCATACACAGTTATTACAAAGAACTTTTGCTTTGAAATATTTATTACAAAAAAAGGATTACAGAAGTAAAACTTACATTAATAAGAACAATCCTCATATATTGAGAAGTATTCAATGTGAGCACTGTTGTCTAAACTCTGTCCTTGATTTGTTCATATAAGTGAAGGCCTTCAGGGGTTTTTCACCTTTGCATAAGCAAGTGTTCTATGCAAACTATGCTCTTTTTAGGAAAATATATGAAAAGTCTAGATTCCACATTAACCTCTTCTCAACTATCCCAACTGCATTAGAAACTGAATTTTTTTTTTTTTTCAGTGGTATAAATTTCACTACTATGTGTGTGCATGCGTACAGACTTTTTTTTGTAATAAATATTACAAAGTGTAAAAATTATTTGCAAATACCCTCAACATATATATGTAAAAAATACATTTATTCTACTTCCCACTTTTAATCTGTTAATAAAATAACTGATTCCATCACAAAAAAAGTTGCTGGCTGAGAAAAAGAAATCCTAATTTTGGAGGATATAAATTTTAATTTTTCATCTTTAATTTTCAGTACCACTTCTCAGCTGCAAAAAGTTAACTTACTATATCTGTAAATATTTGACAAAAATGATAATCAGATGCCTAGGATCAAATACATGTCAAACCCTACTCATGTCTAGTCAAGTAAGAATAGAGCAATGGATGAAGGTAGTGGTGGGGTCAACATTCAGAAACATAAAAGATTACCACTAGGAGATAATATGAAATAGCTCTCAATAAATCATATATGCTGAAAGATTCAAAACAGATACATAGACATAAACAGGAATGGGAATAAGTAATGACATTCTTCATGAACATAAAGCTGATTGTTTACGTTAAGCATAGTAAGTTTAATTAATATAGCTCAAATTCCATATTTTCATAATAAATTTTACCTCCTTTTATGCCCATCTCGTCTAATATTCAGTGAGAGTCTATGTCAGTGTTTCTCAAGTGCTGGACCATGGGCAATTGCATACCAACTTTTTATCCTAGTTTAAAGTCTATCATGTCTTATATTCATTAGTTCAAAGCAAAATAGCTCTATCATGTTTTGAAATAAATGAAAATACTACACACGTGTAAAAGAATTCTGCCTTTACTTTTGTATGCTTTTATTTTATAATGTACTGTTTATATTATTAGTGCCTTATGTCAATTAACTGGACTTCTTAGAAACCTAATTTCAGTAATAGCAGGATGGCTAATCTTATTTCCGAAACCTGCTATGCTTGTCATAGTTCTCTGGATAGTTTGTCCCCCAGGACCAATGGACCCAGATTTCGGGGGGGGGGGCTTTCAACCTCTTCATAGGATCTCAGCTAACCCACTTTAAACTGAAAAGCCCTTTATGTTTCTTGCTTCCCAGAGGGAATTCAAACCTAGGTCTTCCTAACCAAAGTGTGCTGTCACTACAAGCTAACTAGGGCTACATTGGATTAATTATATTTTTAATGAATATATTAATTTAATTAAATAATTTATATTGACTTAAAATGCTTAGACTAATAGAAAAATGGAATCATTTATCACTCTACATGTGAGTTGAGAAACACTGGCTTAAACCCTGATATTAGTTCAGACACATATAGATAGACATGATTGCTAATTTTGTGTGTGCGTGCGAGTGAGAGAGAGAGAAATATCTGGAATATAAGTGAACTGCAGTAAGATATTTAAACTATTACCTTATTGCAATTTGTTATTTTCAGTTTAAAATCGAAAGATGCAAGAAAAATTAAATTTTACATTTCCTGCATATTTCATATCATCAATAATACTCTATTTGATTTAGTAACAGAAGTACACAGAATCTTAACTATGGATATCATGAAAAATTAATGACCTTATAAAAAAAACAGTAAATAATCTGGATTTTCAGTTTTTAACTAGAGGAAGTTTTATGAATGTTATAACAGTAATAGCAACAATTCTGGGAAAACAAAAGAATATTCAACTTTTTAACATCAGTAATTTAGATGTAATTTTTTAATTTCAGTGCTAAATTACACTAAAAAAAACTCATATTTAGTAGTAATCAAGCAAGCTGGCAAAATATGTTCAAAGAACCCATATGAAAGACACCAAAAAAATGAAATGTTTCATATATTAATATTCTTTAAATGAAACAATAAAAGAAAAAAAAAACCTCACCACTTGACATTATTAAATACAAGAGCACTATGACCAAAACTACTAATCTACCTTGAATAGTAGAAAGAAAATCATGAGAAGATATATGCAAATCAAGCTTCGCATTCACTGATCATACTGAACTGACACCTCACAAGCATAATCTTGATACAAAGCACACACACACATAATCAAAAATTCAATAAATTCCAATTTTTATTTATTGCATATTACATGTAACATACCAATTAGTTGGGGAAATTTAAAAATACAATTCGAACCATACATACTGAAGATACATCATGGTAAATGTGCTGAAAATGTCCACTAACATTCTCATACATTTTTGTGAAATCCAATTATTTATGATCACGATAGAGCACACCACAGCACCAATTTTTAAAGAATATGGAACATTTCATGGAGTTAGGTTCACTTCAGTACCTTCAAACTTCTGAAGTGTTATTTCATCTCTTGGGATGAAAGAAAGTTGTAGTAGTAGTAGTGGAATGTTTGCTGTAGTGAAATGAGATTTCAGCTGAGACTTCTGAAAGTTTATTATAATGAGTATAGCCAGAGCTTTTTTTTTTTTTTTTTGGGGGGGGGGTGCAACAGCATGGTGTACTGGCACCGTATTAAACAGCAGCGTGTGACATAAACAGATGGGCTTATTTAGAAATCTGTAATATTTACTAATAATTTTACATGTTTATCTAAAATTCAAAATAAGCTTAGTTATTTAATGAATTTTGCATTTTCACTAAGCCTATTAAGATATTTGCTATAACCATTTTTAGAATTTTAAATTATTTTCATGTTTATATTATTAACACATTCATGCCAGGCTGTTTCATGTGAGTTGCACCTCAAAGTATATATGGACTTTGACTATATGTTTTTTTTCTTCTTTAGTGTAGTAATAAAGCTTTACATTTCTGGCACATCTATGCAGTATGGTATCTGGAGATGTTTCTCACTACCTAGTCATTGTCACTCTGGTACTAAACTACCAATATATACTAGATATACAAACAGAAAACACTCAACAAATTCTTGTGTCCTACCTCAAGGTCAAGTATAACAAGAGTCCATTTATCCATCCCCCTCATGAACTTGTTCAATAAATCATTTTACTAGGTTTTATACCAACTTTCATGGGTGCTCTGTTTATCAAACTCTATAAGAAGTAATATAAAAATTGTTCTTGAACTATAAAGTAGAAAATGAAAAGAATTACTTGTTTCTTTTCATCTTTCACAATTAAGAAATTAAAAACAAGTGGAAAAATGATGAGTTTTAACTACAGAGATCATGAAAAAAAAAAAAAAAAAACAGTCTTTGTACCCAAATAGTTCCACATCCAGCAGTAAGGAATGACAAATGTATAGTCAGGTTGTTAGACTGTTGATTGAAAAAAAAAAGGAGGGGGGAGCTGCAAAGTATAACTGGATAAATTATCAAGAGAGACTTGGATAGGATATAATCATCAATTCCTGACACCGTACTCTCTAGGAGGTGTACAGCGAGACTTGAATATGCATTATATAATGAATTGGAATTTTTGCAGTGAAGAAGATGGGTATGAAGATTTCTAAGAAATAAGCAAACAATGAATTTGCCCATTTTTGGGAAATATCAGACAGCAACAGCTACTATCTTTTAAAAAATAAAAGTCTGTCACACTATGAAGTAACAATATTAGTAAATACCTCTTCAGTTTTCTTTATTATAATTAAGAAAAACCTCCAGGGAGTCAATAACTCATCAAGTAAGACCACATACTACATGCACCAGCTATCACACACAATATTCAATGGCAATCCATTTCAATCATGAGAAAAATCGAGCCCTCATCCTCTTCTTAGCAGCATTCATTCACAGCTTCCAAGGATGCCCTCTTGACCTTTCCCCACCCTCCATAAAATGATATTCCATCAACCGAAATCCTGTATGATCCTTTCAGAAATTTGTAATTCTCAATCGTATCACCCCTCTTTTTCTGTTTGCTAGTGTCTGCAGCCTACAAATTCTCAATCTATCTTCATAATCAATATTCCACAATCCTGATGTCATTTTTAACAACTCTCCTTTGCACTCTCTCTCTACTGTATCAGAATGACCATGGAAACCACACCAGACTTGCATGTAACAGTATAAGTGAAGTTTTATCAAGGCCTTGTAAAGAAGCAAAATGACATCCTATCTCTATATCTCAAAGTTCATTTCAGCATTGCGATTATCTTTTGAATTGTATTTGCAATCTTTGCTACATGGCTCCTGAACTTCAATTTCCAAACACTCCATGATCCCTATATTGATCGATTTCTTCTAGCATAATCCCACCAATATAATAAGACATTGGATATCTAATCGTGCCAAAGTGCATGCCTTTATATTTACTGACATCCATTTTCCCATGCCCATAATTCCAGCCTATTCAATCATTCTGCACATCAGCAGCATTCTGATACGAATTAAGGTAACCAGTCGTGTACCACATCATCAGCACACAGCTGTATGCCACCTGTCATATCCTTCCCAATGTCATTAATGTAGAGATTAAATAACAATGGACTAATCACTGATGCTTGTGGTACACGACTGGTTATTACCTTAATTCTTGCAGAATCACATCTCCTGTACACCATTTTTTAATATCTGTCAGCCAGCCATCCTCTTATCGACACTAATATTTTATAATCCAAACCCATATTCTTCGATTTATGCAACAGTATTCCATACTATATTCTGTCAAAAGCCTTAGAAAAATCCAAAAGTATCATTGTGTATTCATTCCTCTTGCTCAATGGTAACATTATAAAATGTGAGCAAGTTGCTAAAACATGACCTTCCCTTAGTAAGCCCATGCTGTTCACTGCAAAGTAGATTCTCTGTCAACCCATTTCTGACTGCGAGCCCTAACCAATTTTTCCAAAATCTTCACCACCACTCCTGAGATACTGACTGGGTGATAGTTGAATACTTTGCACCACTCTTGTGCAATGGGATTACCATACATTCTTTCCACTCCTGTGGAATCTTACCTGTTCTGAGACTCAAATTATATAGCCCAATCCCGATTATATAGACCTGCATGCAACAGTATAAGTGATGTCTTATCAAGGCCTTGTAAAGAAGCAAAATGACATCCTATCTCTATATCTCAAAGTTCATTTCAGCATTGCAATTATCTTTTGAATTGTATTTGCAATCTTTGCTACATGGCTCACTTCAATTTCCTGTCTACTAACACTCCATGATCCCTAGCTTGATCAATTTCTTCTAGCATAATCCTACCAATATAATAAGACATTGGATATCTAGTTCAGTTCAGCTGAACACTTTAGTACCCGAGCTGATATCCCATCAGTCCCTATTGCTGAATTCTTATTCAGTTTGTGCAACAGCTCTAATACCTCCTCTTTATACACCTGAGTTTCTTCATTCAATGAAGAGGTAGCAATGAGTTCAATGTTGCATACAATATGTTGATAGCTTTTAGCAAAATGGGCATGCATTAGTTGAACAACTTCTTTTGCATCTGTCATCCTCACACCATCTGCAGTCAATAATTATTCTTTCATATTCATTCTTGCTTTTACTTGCAGCATATCAATAGAATTCTTTGGTGTTATCTTTAGCTTGAAGAGCCAGTTTCTTTTCATACTCAGACTTAGTTTTCCATACAATAGTTGTGACTCTTCTAGCCTGCTGCTGCTTATAATTTTCATAATAGATATCATCTTTATACTGTATTCCTTTTCTGATGAATCTCTTGCTTGCTTGATATGGTTACACATCCATTTGACTTCTATTCTATTTATTCTTTGAACTCTCGAGACACATTCTGATACTGCATCATTTAAGTATTTTTTTAAATGCTTCCCATGCACTGTCAATATTCTTTCCATCCAGCAACCGAGACTATTGTGTTGAACTCAGTATACTCCTCAGTTGATCATAATTTCTTGCTTTGTAGTTCAGCATGTAACCTTTTCTGAATGGAACATTCATAAACTTAGCCACTTTCCAAGCAAATACCACACAATCACTGTCACCAACGAGGCAGAATAGTTACGTCTTTAATTAAAACACCATCTGACACTATAATCAAATCTAACACTCTTTGACCTCAAGTTCCTTCTGTCACATGCTGCTTGAGGAAGTTGTCTTGCTTCAGTTTCATTCTCCTCGTGAAATTTTACTGTTACCCAATCAATGTTTGGATAATTAAAGGATAATTAATTTCATATCCTTTTAATCTTCAGTTTTTCCTGCTAGTAAAGAATGAGTACTGGTACCTATTATTTATTTATTTAAAAAAAAAAAAAGCACTGAGTGTAGCCATTAAAGCTGACACCGCTAATGCTGAGTGTTTTAGTGGGAGCCTTCTATAATTTTCCTGAATCAGGTTTTTCATTTGATAATTGTTATGCAGAACATAATGCAGTAGCAAAATCTTTTAGCAATTCTGTAACAAATAATTGTCATATAAGCTATAATGGCAGTTGTTGCTATAATACACTTGATGTAAGCATATAGAAAATGCAGTTGGAAAATAACTTTGGACAAATAACATTGCTGTATAATCACTGACAACTACGTACTCGTATTCATTTGGTTGACACTATTGCACTCCTACTTTTCACATAATGTTCTCTATGTTACATGCCATATGCTATATAAATAGAACAGTATATGGTATATAAGGAGAAAGTTCCATGAATGTGATATAGATAAAAAGAAGTGAATTAGAAACCTTACGCATCCAGGATCAAAAGCAGCATGTGGTTATACACATAATACCAATGGCGTAATCACTATATACATACTATTTTATATACATGATAAGAAAACATTTCCCATATTCAAAGTGAAGTATGCTTTTGGAATGCTGCTAAAGAATATCATAATACTCATAATACTTATCAAGTAAACTGCGAGAAACAAAAACTAGCATATCAAAACTCATGAGTTTTAAACCATAGGCTAAAACGGTGGAATTCAATTCATGTAAACCAACTACCTTTATGCCACAGCTACATACAAATGCTATACACAAATGTGAGTACCAAATTTTTAGTATAATATTCCAGTGCCAAATTATTAGTTAGTAGGAATCCTACTATTCATTCAATGAGTGGCAATACACCATCCTTGCGGAGAAAACATCTAGGAACATCCCAGAAGCATTTTCCCTTTTCACCTAAAAACTACAAGGAGGGAAAAAAGAGTATTAAAATGATATACTATTGTTTAAGCTTAACTTTGCTAACAAAAGAAAAGGCTCATGTTATAAAATCTTTCCAGCTGATGAAACATTTTTGAAAAAAACTAGGCATATAATTATGACAAAATCTAAGCTTTAAAAAAATAATTTCAACTAATCAACTAACTCTAAAAAAGGATTTTTTTTTCAGTGTAATAAAAAAAGCTTAATAAAGGATCTTCTGTTTGATCAACAAATTTCAATCAGTACAATTTCTAATTTTAAGTTAAGAAAAAAGAAAAAAAAATTAATGTTATAAGCTAAAAGACAAAGGTTTTGATAAAAGCATTATTTCATGCAAAATTAATATTATCATATTAACAATTATATTCTTTAAATAGTGGTTTTTATTCATCAGCATGAAACACTACGTAATTTCATTATTGCAACTTATAAAATCCATGTATGCTTTTCAACTTGAACAACTTTGTGCATATAACATGAAAGTCTGTAAAAGGCATAACTAAACAAATTTTGTTAAGGTGTCATACTTACTGCAAAATTTGTAATTGAATTAGCCAAAGAAGTGGTAACTGTGAGAAAGATAACATATTATTCTATAGAAATTCAATTTTCAAGTGAAAACAGTGAAGTTTTGAAAACTGGATCTGTAAACAATAAGCCAAATTCTGAGAGCTTTGACCCAGAAAGCAGAGCTTTTGGGATCAAATAGAAGCATTATATTGAACTGGAAAATACTGTAGATATGCTGAAATTTATAAAATTTGCTTTGCTGTCATTTACAAATTGATTCTTTCAAAATGTATGTATGTACAAAGTTATTGAAGTCAAAGTGCACATGGAGTGTATAAACACTATATATATAAATAAAATGATATCCATATTTATTCTCAATAATGCTCTTAAGTAAGTCTGTCAAACACGCACTAGATGTTTTGGTATGCGACTAGATGTTATGAAAGTAATCCGATGATGTTCTTTTTTGAAGAGCTGGAGAGTGTAGTCTCTGGGGAAATACTTCATGGGGGAATGCTGTTCTACAGAACTGAGGTAGAAAGAACTTTGTGCATATAACATGAAAGTCTGTAAAAGGCATAACTAAACAAATTGTTCAAAACTAATCATGGCAGTGGCTGCTATTTAACTTATTTAATCAGTCCAAATATGCTACATGGAAATCTCAAGTCATTCACTATTAATATCAATCTCAATATCCCCAGCAAAGATGAGATACTACTCTCATACCTCTATTATTACTGACAAACAAGGAAAATTTTCAGGGAGCTGAAAAGGCAGTGCATTGCTGGATCTCTACAGAATGCACCCCCTCCTCTCCAATATACACATAGAAAGGGTATGTGTGGCTTGAAGAATTAATTTTTGCCAATATTTTACACCTCTGATTCCGTTAATGGCTACATTTAATAATAATAATAATAATAATAATAATAATAGTTTAAAATGCATAATAAAGACAAATGAACTACATAAGTGATACTTTTTTTTTGAACAATATGTTCCACATTGTTATTAAGTAATCACAATTGGGTTAAATTTAGTCACATAATTCAGTTGGTAACAACTATGCCCATTTGGTTGGAAAGACTTAGGTATAAATCCAATCTGAAATACAAAGAACTTTTATGATGGCTTTTGCTAAAGACAGATTTCTCTTCCCAGAAACCACCGATTTTTCATCCAACAAAACAAACAAATTAGCTTGGAAATACTTGCAATTAATAGAAACAAAGCAGATTTTGTAGACAGGACTGACCATCCTATCACAGCATTAATTAAGTTTCTACACAGTTAAGTTATTTGGCCATGAGAGGCTACTGAGCCTCACATCAAGGGAAAGATGAAATGTGCTACACATTGTGTGCTAAATTTATAATTTGATTTCTGTAGATTCAATATAGTGTATCATAGCTCAACTCTCATACCTTACATTTTATCAGTGCATTCCAAACACTACCCTTCCAAGTTTCATTCCCCCACTTTTGATTCAAGATGATGTGATGAAATCACAACAACCACAAATTCTTTTTGAAAACTTTTGTAATAAAGGTCTGTTCTGAAAGAGAAACATGGCATTGACAAGAAGCTGGTTCTCCCCCCCCCTCACCCAAGTATGCTTTCCAATTTCCAGTTGCGGTTTATTCTGTATACTCCCAGATACTTTTTGATAGATATGAATCACTAGAGATCCCATTACTATATTGTTTTGTAGACTACTGTGAATGTGGAACATGAAGGTTTATATCCAGTTTATATTTCATAAGGGTACCGTTGAACAATTATTTAATTAAATTTTAATCTCTACTAATTTTGTGTACATTATAGTACACTTCTCCAGGGAAATGAAATAAAACTAACTGATATTACATTGACTGAGTTAAGCAACAAGTAAGTTAATAGTAACATTAATAGAGAATGTTTGAAATAAGACTAACAATTTTGCACACATGCATGAGATCTGTGCACCAGATTTTTGACAAAAGATAGCCAAATCTGATGTATAGTCATACCATGTTTTTCTGATGACTTTGAATGCTCTGACAAAGAAACTATTTCTATACACTGCCATGGTACTTGATGCTAGTTCTGATTTATGTTTCTCTTTTTCCCCACCTCTTTGATGTGTTCTGACATGCATATCTATTCTGAACAATATGCTGTTTCCCTAGGGATCCCAGATACATTTAAAAAAAATACAGGACACTTATGACTGAGGGTGAAAGTTCAGTATGGACATCCATCACATATGCCAGTCTTACAAAATAAAAAATGATTCTAACTTTCCAAGTGTGTGCGTGGTAAGGTTTACTATGCACACTTTACTAAGTATAAGTAAACAAATAGTAAATCCAATTGTTAGGCTGCATATTTTTATTAAGTCACTTTAAGTTGCCTTCAAATGGTTTTTTACTATTATAGATACAAAATAGATTGTTAATACAGTAATGCTCTTCTCACCTGACAATATTCTTATTAATCAATCAGTCTTGTTCACTCTTGCAATACTTTTCTGAAGAATGAATTTCACTTAACAATTCTTTGTTTTTAAGAATCATGTCATCATGAAAAGCTACACAATCCTCACTGAAGAATGACTTTACAGTTTTTACAGACAGTTTGTTTTTCTCATCAGTCCACAGTGCATTCATGCGAGAAAATAATCTTTTAACACATGCATTTGTTCCAGGGATACACATAATGAACTCCACTACTTTCTTTAAATTTGATAGTTCTCCTTCACCATTTTTTAAGAGATCCACCCATGATCAATGCACATGCACACTGTTCTAAGAAACTTATCATTGTTGCAGTGTTG